>NW_027468718.1:41441271-42041271 GCF_046254945.1 Alosa pseudoharengus | reverse complement strand
ATCATGTGAGGTTCTTTCAATAAATTCATGCAATTTCAACAACCCCAAAGAGACCTTTTTTTCAGTGTATATAGTAGAATTTGATAAAAAAATAATATGAAATCCATTTAAAAATAGTATTTATGACATAAATGATCAAGGAAAGCAAGATTTTATCAGTTATATGTATCAAATGAGAAATTGAAAAGTTCACCATTTTGATTATTTTTATACCTTAAAGGAAATATGCCCTTTAGATCAATTTACGGATGATTGGGAGTACATACGTTGAGTTGACATCAAAATCATGTCATTCGGATGTGTTTTGAAAAAGTTCGATTTTACCGGGGGGAAAGTCCGTAGGAGTCGATTGCCAAGTGTGGAGTAACACGCTCTGGAAATTCACAATTTCGTCGCCGTTTAAAAAAAAAAAAAAAAACATAGTCCAGTATTTCTTTCGAAATTGAAATGAAGTTGTATGCAACAGCAAACCCTAGCTTACTAACAGGTTGGAATTTTGAAATGTCACGTGACGTGATGTCGTGCAACGACGTGATGCAATCGACTCCTACGGACTTTCCCCTAAAGATGCCAGCTGCAGCAGCAACATTTCCGGAAAGGTACTGGCTTGATGAAATTCATTCTGGACTCTCTATCCGACCACATAAAGACCTCGGGATACTTCGGTTTGGCTTTAGGGACCCTCTACTCACTACCACGTAAGTGTAATGTTGTTTGGAACTGTAGAAGAGGTATAAAAATAGCATTTTGTAGCGGCGAAATGACATGCCCTGGTCGCTTCCAGGCTAACGAGTTTTGACTAAAAAGGGTAAAATCGAACTTTCTCAAAACACATCCGAATGACATGATTTTGATGTCAACTCAACGTATGTACTCCCAATTATCCGTAAATTGATCTAAAGTGCATTTTACTTTAATAGGGCAATGTATCCCAGGAGATACAACTCAGAAACGAGATTTTCTGACTTGTTTTGAATTGCCTTTGACTGGCTGGCTAAGGGCATGCACAAACATGTCCTTAAAACGCTGGTTACGTATGTAACCGTGGTTCTACGACTGGTGGAAGACCGCCAGATGGCGTTGTTTAGACTGTGTGAAACCCCTTGCGCGTAGCCGCATCTCTTACCGAGAACCAAAGTTGTCACCTTGTGACGTACACTGTATGGCGTGACGTTAACTATATATATTGCAGTGTACACGCCATTCATTGCCTGGAGTTTTTCTCGCCAGAATCAGAGGCCCAAGTGACCTATACATCTGGCGGTCTTCCACCAGTCGTAGAACCACGGTTACATACGTAACCAGCGTTCTACTTCCTTGTCTCCAGACCGCCAGATGGCGTCGTTTAGACTGTGTGGAAGATTTATGTCCAAGCTGTCACGAGGGCCCAAACACATGTACGTGTCACTATTCACATGGCATAGGGCAAAGAACAATAAAAACAAGGAATACTTCAGTTTTGTACTTTTTGTTTTATTTACTTTTTTTTGCAATTTTACATTTTATGCATTTTTTTTATTATTTTTTATTGTTATTATTGTCAACAGGCGGAGACTCACAAACCTGACCCGCTGTTATCCACAGCAGAGGTCAATTGAACAGGCAAAACAGTGCTCAATACTGCCTGTACACAAGACTGGGAACCTGAAGCAACATTTAACCTGTAGAACCTGGAAAATGTGCACGACGACGTCCATGTCGCGGGAGAACAAATATCTAGTAGGCTGACACCCCGTAGGGCAGCCCAAGAAGTAGACACAGAACGAGTGGAATGACATTTCACAGGACCCGGCGTATCATGACCGGTAGAAGAGTATGCATAAGTAATAGTTTCTGTAATCCAGTGAGCTAATCTGTCCTTTGACAAAGCTGCCCCTTTACATCGGTCACTGAAACACACAAACAATTGGTCAGTGGCCCGCCAAGCTCCCGTGGCTGCCACATATCGCCTAAGTGCTCTGACAGGGCAAAGGTCTGTGTTTTGCGCATTGTCAAAAGAGCACAAAGCAGGAATCGTAACAGTTCGGTTGACATAATCTGGACCTAAGACTTTTGGCAGGAATGCAGGATTCGGCCACAATGTTACTCGCGAGTACTCTGGCCCCCACTGCAGACACTGTGGGCTGACAGAGAGAGCATGCAACTCACTAACTCTTTTTGCGGAAGCAACTGCAAGCAGGAAAGCTGTTTTCATTGAGAGCCATTTAACGCCTGCCTCTTCCAAAGGTTCATAGGGGAAGACAAGTAAGCTGTTCAACACAGTATTGAGGTCCCACTGAGGAACAAAACATTTACAAGGTGGGTTCAAACGCCTTGCACCTTTCAGGAAGGCCACTATCATCTTATGCGTTCCTACTGTAGACCCTTCAATTGAGCCCCTGTAGGCCGACATTGTTGCCACATAACCTCTCAAGATAGATAGATAGATACTTTATTGATCCCCAGGGGAAATTCAAGGTGGACGCAGAGCGACCAGCCTCCAATAGACCCTGCAGAAAATTTAAGATGTCTGCCAATGAGCATGTTTGTGGTACAATGTTACGCTCAGCGCACCAAGTTGAAAAGTACCTCCACCTATTACTATACAGCAAGCGCGTAGACGGGGCACGGGCATTTAGAATAGTGTCCCTGACCCCTTGTGAATAGTCCAGTACGTCGCATGACCTCCCAAGGGCCAGACCCAAAGCTTCAGTTTCCACGGTTGATGATGCCACAGACGGGCATTCAACTGGGTCAACAAGTCTGCCCTGACTGGTAGTGGGCTGGGCGGCCCCGTCAGGAGCACTTTGAGAACGTAAAACCAAGGGCTGTGGACACGATATGGTGCAACCAGAAGTACTGGCTGGTTGGTCATCCGTATTCGCTGGAGCGTCTGCCAAAGCAACGGAAACGGTGGAAATGCATACAGCCTCAGATTTGGCCAATGTTGGGCTAATGCATCTTGTCCCAGGGACCCTGGTTCGAACCACTTCAGACAGTGAGTCGTGTCGCTGGTGGCTAACAGATCTACCTCTGCTTGCCCATAGGTGTTCCAGACCATCTGAACAACCTCCTCGTTCAGACGCCACTCCCCCATGAGGGGCCCGCCCCGGGACAAGACATCGGCCACACAGTTCTTTTTCCCGGGCACATAAATCGCCCTCAGCGACAGCAGGTGTGCATCCGCCCACAGCCAGATCTGTCTGGTCAGGCGGTTCAGCATTGGGGACCTCGCCCCCCCTTGGTGATTGACATGGTAGATTGTCGATGTGTTGTTGGACCGAACAAGAACATGTTTGTGTTCCAACTGTTCTTTGAAGTGCTGCAGTGTAAGCCATACTGCATGTAGCTCCAGATAATTGATGTGGTAGGCCTGAAGCCTGCCCCGCCATACGCTGTGTATTCCCTGATGGTTCCAAACCCCGCCCCAGCCGTGCTGGCTGGCGTCCGTGGTGATGACCTCCCTCCTTGCTGGAGGTGGCACCAGCGGAACCCTCCTGAGGAGAAAAAACCTCAGCGCCCACTGGTCTAGAGAGGCAGCCCCCTTGGGGGTGATGCTCACTAGCACCCATTTTTGTGTTTGAGCTGAGAGCCTCCTGGTCTTTAGCCAGTATTGGAAGGGGCGGAGATGTAGCCTCCCCAGTGTTACAACAGGCGTTGCGGCAGCCAACATGCCTTCAAGGTGTAGTAGCACGCAGTACCGCACAGTCCGGCTTGACCTGACACGCGTCACCAGCCCTATTATATTGCAAACTCTTTCCTGAGTAAGGCAAGCACGTTCGGTGGTCGAATCCAACTGGATACCTATGAAGTCTATAGACTGATAGACCGAAAGGTAGTACCTTGAACTGGAACGAACGACCTTCGAAGTGAAAACGAAGGAAGAGACGGTGCTGAGGGGCGATGGGTATATGGAAGTAAGCGTCCCTCAGATCTATCGTAATGAACCAGTCTCCTGGATCCACTGAATGAAGAACATCTGACGTGCGCAGCATACGAAAGGGCAGCTGCTTGAGGTAAGCATTTAGACGCCGCAGGTCTAATATCGGTCGAAGACCACCGTCTTACTTGGGCACAATAAAGTAGGTGGAGAACATTCCCCGTTGTTCTTGGGGTCTATTTCCTCGATAGCGTCCTTGTGTAGGAGGGACTGTATCTCTGAGTATAATGCGGAGCGTGTTTCCGGACTTGACGCCCGTGTGGGGCGTATGCCGGAGTTCAGAGGTGGCCGGCGGCGAAATTGAAGACGGTAGCCATTTGCAAGTGTGTCGAGGACCCATGGGTTCGTTGTTATGGAGCCCCAGAACTCCAGTTGTTGAGGAGTGAAACACCCTGCAGTCTCGTGTCTGTGCACGCTGTGTAGGTTTGGGGTGACGGCCATAAGCAGCCCGGTCTGTCCTATGAAAGGACTGCGTGGGTCTGCCTCGCCCTCCACGTTGAGCAAAACTGTGCTCCGCCTGTCTCCTATATGGTTGTTGGTTGGTAGTCGATGTATTTCGGCGGTAAGAGGGAGCGCCACGAAACGTAGGTGGTGGCGGCGGCGGTGGACGCTTGAAAACTACTCTCGGTTTCACATGCTGAGAGCGAGTTTCAGACGCAAGTTTGCGGTGGTTCAAAGCCTCCTGCGCAGCTGGGCCAAACACCTGGCCGGGGGCCAGAGGCAGCTGGCGCAACACATTCCTAGCTGCATATGGAAGAGGGGACTGTGCTACCCAAATCTGCCTGCGGGCTTGAAGTAGCAGCCCCATTGATTTCCCACACTGCTTAGCCAGGGCTCCCACACCCTGAAGTGCTGTATCAACTAACTCAGAAGCTGCTGCATCTGAGGATGGCTGCAGTGTTGTCTGCAGAGCAAGCAAGACATGGGCCATAGTGTTAAGGACCCGTCCAATCGTCGCCTGTGTGTTATACGCTCTGCACACTAAGTTGTCAGTACGTCTACATTCAGGGCTAGGGCACCGTGGGTCAGCGCGAAGAGCCTCGTCAGGTGAGACGACCAAGGAGACCACTGCCGCTTCCACTGGAGGCATAGGGCCCAGGCCTGTAGAGCTCGATTCTGCCATGGACGCTATCATAGCCTGGGGAAGAGGTTCCACATTGAGCCTCGCCAGAGCCATATGGATTGCTCCTGTTGAAGTGGAGCTGAGCGCCGAAGGCTCCGCTTCATCCTCTGACTCCCTGCCACTCTCTGTTGCAGAAGAGTCAAAAGCATGATCCTCTGGAAGCGAAAACTCATCAGTGTCCAGAGGAAACAGAGAATCAGTGGCAGCAAGAGAAACCACATCCACCTCCCTGTTCATAGGAGAGGTAGGAGGGTCCGGCTGCGATGCAGGTAGAGAGGCATCGTCACTTTTCTGAGAATTGGGCTGCAGATATGGTGGCTGCATGTTCAGAAGTAAGTCCTTAATTTGTGTAACACTCTCAGTGAGTTCGTCGACCCTACGCGTCAGAATGTCTGAGTGTTTGGGCTTTTTTGTTCTCACAAGGTGTGTGTGACACCGCTGTGCATTTACCTCCACGCTCATGGACAGGTTGAGAGGAAAGGAGGCAGTCCTCATTTCCATCCAGCCCTGCTAGGCGTGCCTGTCATTGTTGCAAAGTGAGCTGGCTACAATGCACACAAGGATCAGACATAGCTTCCTTGAGGTGATCAATGCCGAAGCAACTAGGGCAGCAATCATGTGGATCCTCTAGGCCCATGGGCGCACTGCACAGAGAACACCAAGCCATTTCCTGTTTAACTGTAGTGTAGATTTAGTGTGGTGCTGGGGAATGAGCACACAGCACTTTGAGGAATAGAGGAATAACCTTAGGTATAATAATCGTATGTAAATAGTGTAATCCCAATCAGCAGTAGGCCTATAGGAAATCGCTGTTGAGCTCCGTCTGTAATTAAACGCAGGAACGTCTGACACTACGGAGTTATCTGGTGCCGGGGGCTAAGCACCGGTCCTGTGCGTAACAGAGTTTAAAAACTGGGGGCTGGGCGCCAGCAGCTTCACCTAGCAGCGTTAGTGCTAGACCGGTGTGGCGGGTCTCAAGCACTCGAGTACTTACCTGATGTAACCGCGTCGGGAGAGTTAACAAGGAAATAAACGTTATTGTGCCGTGCTGCACCGGGGGCTGGGCGCTAGCACAAGCAGTGTTGTGTGTTAGACAGTGTGATGTTGCCGGGGTGTGGGCAACACACGTTGAGGGATGCTAGTTCACTTAGCGACAGACCGGTGTAGTGGGTCTGCGTTCGAAGATACTCACCAAAAACTAGCAATTCCGTAAGACAAAGGAAACGATTTAGAGTCGAAGCGAGAGTAAGCTGTGGAAGCCAGCTGTTGGAGATATACTCCGAAGTTAGCTGTTCCGCAACCACAGTAGAAGAAATTATCCGTTCTTAGCAAGGGCGAGAAAGCGAAAGGCAATGAACGTTAAGGGTGTTTTAAGGACATGTTTGTGCATGCCCATAGCAGCCAGTCAAAGGCGATTTAAAACGAGTCAGAATGTCGAGACAGGACCCATTGTCAAAATTTCGGTGTCCACCACTCTAGTTCATCCAAAACAAACCAGAAAAGTAGAGATGCACCGATATGGAATTTTAGGGCCGATAACGATAACTGATATTTATTGGTTTGTTGTGGCCGATACCGATACGATAACCGATAATATTACTCTTGAAAAAAAATTGTGAAAAGTGATTTGGGGAAAGCATTTAATAAGCATAATTTTATTGCAGTAATTTTACCTACCACCAAATGATGGACAGAACTCATAATAGTCCTCAATAGTACAGCAGTCAACATAACAGTAGCCTAGCCCTACAGTATGTGTGGCTCCTTTAAGTGAACCTGACGTCAGTGAATTGCGAGTGAGTGGCTAGAGAGTATGAATCGTTTTCATTTTGGACTAAACACTCATAAACGGCTCAGCTGGGAATAAGCTACAGTATAGCGACCAAATCAGAGTTTGTGAGGGAAACTTAGGTTTAGTTTCAACTGCGGGTACTGAATAAAGCTGCAACTCCTCAGACTGTATCTTATGTCCGTCTACTCTGTTGCGAACAACCTGCTGCAGCAGAAATGAAAGGGGTTAGCCCCGAAGGTTTTAATAACTTATTATGATGACCTGTCTGGAACTGAAGCAGGAATGGTTAGCATATTTCTAGGTAATAATACAAAACCCAAGCTAAAGTAATGCAAATATAATACTAAAACACAACTTAGAACTAGGCCTACTTATGTACTCGTCCCACTAACGAGTTTGTTTATTTGTTTCCCCGACCAGCGCGGTAAAGTGCAAACACATCAGCACAAGACGACTCTAGACAGGGCTGAGCTCCGCTCTGGTAAGGTTAAATGGCGGATCATTCACAAGAGGATTTTGAGATGCACAGATTCCCAAATGAACGCATATCCACAGATTTTGTTAGAGTGGTGAAATACATTCACACCGCTGACATTATATTGAGGAAAAAGTATAGCCAACCAAGCTCAAGTAGCTCAGTGTAGCCAGACGGACCTTACGTAGGCCTAAATTAGGACTTTAAAAAATATCGGCGCAAATTATCGGCCAGAATTCTGTTATCGGACCGATAATAATATTTTCATTTTTTCACTTATCGGCCAATAATATATCGGCCGCCGATATATCGTGCATCCCTACAGAAAAGGGACTCAAAGTGCTAAATACCGGAATTATCCTTTAAGGGTGGTGATGTGGTGATGGAGGTCAATCTGACTCGAGACACTTTAGCATGGGCAGAAGACAGCAGACTCAGATTTGTGTTCAAGAGCTGCCACTGGGTTGAGAAAAATGTATGTCTATAGAGCTTTTTTGCCACACTTACTGCCACTCATTTAAATGCAAATGTGTTTGTGACTATTCCTAACTTTATGTTCTCTTCCGAAACTTATGACTTGCAATTATTTATGCCATTTCACAACTCTAAGGCACAAAAGATAAATATATTGCATGGTTCCTTGCAGAGTCATGTTTCGAATCCCAAACAAATTTCTACCGTTTAGTTATGTTTGCCTTTTTAACTAGGCCTACTTACTGTGCATGGAGGGAAAATCCTGGTCTATGTTGTTTAATAACTATTACTAAATTATATCTATATCTACTATAACTACTAGTCATGGACTTGACTTAGATAGATAGATAGATAGATAGATAGATAGATAGATACTTTATTGATCCTCAAGGGGAAATTCAAGGGTCTCAGTAGCATACATAAATAACACACAACATGTCCTTACAGCAGAAATGGTAAACATAAGTATAAGTATAAACATATAACTAAACTCCACTGTACAATAAAGACAGTAGAAGATAAGACAGATAATAAAACTAACAAAACTAAATACTAAATACACTATATAAGTTAAATTAAGAAAGTCCAATGTGCTTGAGGGTGATCAAGCATAAGACGCTTGTAGTGACAGGGCCAGGACTGGTGAGGTGCTAAAGGGAGTGAGTGTCATGGTGAAGGTGCAAACAGTAGTCCAACCATAGTCCTTAGTTATGTGTGCCTGGCAAGGTGCTCAAGAGAGTGAGTGTCATGGTGAAGGTGCAAAAAGTAGTCAAACATTAGTCCAACAGTGCAAGAGTAAGGTCTAGAGACCAGCATAAATAATATAGACAAATAGGAGAGTAAAGTGTAATGTAGACAAGGTAAAATAAAAAAATAAATAAAAACTATTTCAGTGCAAGAACAGGTTGAGGTAATAGGGTTATAGCCATTCATTCATTCAGTATTGTATCAGAAGCCTGACTGCAGCCATTGATCATGTGTGCTAATATAGCATGAAAAACAGTGTAGCAGTAAAACAGTAGTGAAAAACATTAGGCTGTGTACAATAGTAAAACAGTAGTAAAACAGTAGTAAGCAGTAGTGGGCAGTCAGTACTCAAAAAGCATGGACATGGAGAGGGTGGAGAGGCAGAGAAGCAGAGAAGTCTATCTCTCCTCTTCCCTTTAGTGAGGCATTGAACAGTTCAATGGCCTTAGGAACAAATGACTTCCTCAGCCTTTTAGTTGTGCATGGCAGTGAGCGAAGTCTCCAGCTGATCAAGCTCTTTTGGTTTTTGATAGTGCTGTAGAGCGGATGACATTCATTGTCCAAGATGTTGATCAGTTTGTTTAGGGTCCTTTTGTCAGATATTGAAGTGATGCACTCCAGTTTAGCTCCCACTACAGAGCCAGCCTTCCTTACCAGCCTGTCAAGTCGCCCAGCATCCTTCTTCTTTGTGCTTCCTCCCCAGAATACCACTGCATAGAAGAGGGCGCTGGCCACAACAGACTGATAGAACATCCTGAGGAGCTTGCTGCACACATTGAAGGACCGCAGCCTTCTCAGGAAGTACAGCCTGCTCTGTCCTTTCTTGTAGAGTGCATCAGTGTTGACTGACCAGTCCAGTTTATTGTCCAGGTGGAGACCCAGATACTTGTAGGTGCTTACCACCTCCACATTGAGCCCATCAATGGAGACTGGTAGCAGAGCGGGCTTAGACCTTCGGAAATCCACCACCATCTCCTTGGTCTTTGAAGTGTTTAGTTGAAGGTGATTGAGTTTGCACCACTGCACAAAGTCCTCCACCAGGCTCCTGTACTCCTCCTCTTGCTCGTCCCTGATACACCCCACAATTGCAGTATCATCAAAAAACTTCTGCATGTGGCATGACTCAGTGTTGTAGCAGAAGTCAGATGTGTACAGGGTGAACAGGACTGGAGAGAGCACAGTTCCCTGTGGCACTCCAGTGCTGCTGATCACAGTGTCAGAGAGGCAGTTCTTCAGTCTGACGAACTGTGGTTGCTCGGTCAGGTAATCTGTAATCCAGGTTACCAGGTGAGCGTCCACACCCATCTGCAAGAGCTTGTCTCCCAGTCTGAGGGGTTGGATGGTGTTAAAAGCACTTGAGAAATCAAAGAACATGATTCTCACAGCACTTTTCCCCTTGTCTAGGTGAGAATGTGTCCTGTGTAGAAGATAAGTGATGGCATCGTCCACGCCCACTTTCTCCTGGTATGCAAACTGTAACGGGTCTAGTGCATGGCGTACCTGGGGTCTGAGCATACCTAAGACCAGCCGCTCCATTGTTTTCATCACATGTGATGTTAGAGCGACAGGCCTGAAGTCATTAAGCTCGCTGGGGTGTGGTTTCTTGGGAACGGGGGTGAGACATGATGTCTTCCACAGTGTTGGAACTTGTCTGAGACGTAGACTCCAGTTGAAGATGTGCTTCAGTGGCTCCCCCAGTTCAGCAGCACAGGCCTTGAGCAGCCTTGGACACAGTCTGTCAGGCCCGGCTGCCTTACGAGGATGGAGTTTTTTTAAAAGATAACTGACTTGACTTGACAATTGACTTGTGTGAATACATAAATCTGTATACGGAATTTTGTCATTCCTCCTAGAAATCGTGTATCATGCTCCCCGGCTTTGGTGATAATTATGGTAGTACACAGGAAATGCCAGGGCTAAGCTTCACCCAGCAGCCCTTTCCAGCAGCCCCTCTTGACAGCCTGCCGTTCTGGCTCACTCAGGTCCGGTCTTAGGTCCTTATCTGCCCGCAGCAGCATCCTGGCACCGGCTCCGTGGCACACGCACCATGAAAGACAGAGGGATGTCCTCTTATCTGACATCATTTGCATAGAGACAAATTGATGTCTTTCAGGAAAAGCTGTTTTTCGGGTTTTTTATGTATTTATTTATTTGGTCGGACACTTTTAGTGGTCCACCTACGTTGCATGATAAAACATTTCTAAGGTGTTGATTGTAATATTCGAGAGCATTAAAACTGGTTGTATTTCTGACGGAGTGCTGAACAAGTATGCTAGTGTGTGATTGGCAGAACATTGGACAATAAACCATCTTCTAAACAGGTTTGTTTCTTTCCCATTTCATTCCCAGTCACATTTCAAGAACTCTAGGGAAATTCTACCATGGACATTCTTAGTCACTGCCACCATGTTACCCAAATGAATAACTAATTAGTCGAGAATTTGTAAAGCTGTTTGTTTGAAGTTAATTTGGAAAGACGCAATACTTGTCCTTGCTTGTATTTGAACTTACTATTTGAACATCCATTATGAATTAGAGGAGCAAGCCACCCCACTGCCCATATTATTCCTTTAAACTGGCATAAAGGTGTATAATCTGTACAAGCTTTCTAGCCCATTCCCAGGGGGGTACTTGCACTGCTCTTCACAGAGTGGCTCTGCAGGAATGCAATCTAAAGGTGTTACTGTATGTCAACCTCAATGTTTGGGACAGCCCCATTTCTGAGCACACCTCAAATATAATGCTCTGTGCTTTTCAAGTTTTGGAAATCTCAGTCATTGTATCACAGAGCAGTCTAGGGCTGTGGCAACTTACATGGCTTATGTATTTTCCAAGGTAGATTAAAAAGTAATTTCGTCAAGCTGAAACATTATGATTTCCTCTTTTGTGGAGAGCCGATATGTCTACTGAACCCAGAGACTATGTGACAGATTATTACTGAAGCATCTTTAAATATGTTGACTCTGACTAGAATAAGCAGCTCAAGAGGCAATGCTCAGATGCGGTGGATTAAGATATATTTAATCGGAACTGTGAGTGTTAAAAATGGCAGTCACCTTGGCTTTGCCCATTCAGCCTTTATCAAACCTGTGTGTAAATAGAAATCCTAAGAGGCTTATCACAGTTCGAAATGTTTCTTATCATGTCGTTTCCCGGAAATGTGGATACATTTAAATGCATGACATTATATTAATTCTCAAATTCACATTCACAATGTGGCAGAAGATTAAGTGTGGCATTAGGTTGAAATTGTTGTAAGCAACATTTGGAGTGATTGCTGACTTTGGCTAGGCATAGCGACATTGGAAGTCTGGCTTGTAGTTGTTGATTCCAGAGTATGCAATCTCAGATATACAGCATGCATACATTTTTAATGGGTATAAATGAGTGATGCCAATTAGAATAGAATGTCAGCTGACTTCAGAATTCTACAAAACATCTGCCATAGAAGTAAAATCTTTGAAGATGTTTTATCCTGAAAGAATATCCAGCACAGTGGCTATTACTCTGCGACTGCATGTAGAATGGGTTAT
Organism: Alosa pseudoharengus; assembly: GCF_046254945.1. Classification (NCBI taxonomy): domain Eukaryota; kingdom Metazoa; phylum Chordata; class Actinopteri; order Clupeiformes; family Clupeidae; genus Alosa; species Alosa pseudoharengus. The sequence goes on along the minus strand of NW_027468718.1, from coordinate 42,029,208 downwards.
ATGCTGTGTAAACCCAGAAGCCCAAGTGTCCTTTAGGGTAGTGTGTTAAAGGAACCGTATGTAAGAAAAATATTTCAATTAATCATAAAATGGCCCTGATATGTCACTAGACATTAAGAAATCATGTTCATTTCAAATACTTATATCACTGACAACAGTAGTCCGGCCAGGATATTGTCATTTAAAAAGTGAAGTTGCAGCCCTCAACTGATGTTGATGTTGTGTTTTGTCATGTCATGTTGTATTTTGGCCTGATGCACCACCCTCCACCTATCTACCAATCACAAAATCAGTAGTGTTTCGCCATCCGGGTTGGCAACCTCGAGTCAGGGGGGAGGGGGAGGGGATACACCGCTCTTCAGAATTTTGAAAGTGATTGCAGTACCAGTTTTGGCCACAATCTTACATATGGTTCCTTTAACTAGTGAAGTGCGTGGATCAAATCATGCTCATTCTTGTTGAATGCTCATAGCCTAATGACATATCTGCAGCTACTTTGAAAATGGATGCTCTGTAGTAGGGAAAAAAACAAAGTGTTGTAAGAAGCCAGTAATGTGACTGTCCCCTTAGAGCAGTGTTTCTCAAACATTTTCAGACCAAACACCACTTTACCAATAAAAAAAACCCTCACGGACCACCTAGCTAAAAAAAAAAAAAAAAAAACAGTAGACCTACTTCAACAGTATATTACACAATAGGCCTACTCACTGAACCACCTTGCTTATTGTCTTTGCACCTTGCTTATTGTGTCAGAGGATTCATATGATTTAAACTGGTGTAGCTTAGGCAGTGTAGCAGAACTGTTTGGATTAACATACAAGTCGGTTCAATATTGCAACCAACTCATCTATATTATATTTTACCAAGTCTGCTCGCGAACCACTTTGGATAGCTTGCGGACCACCGGTGGTCCCCGGACCACACTTTGAGAAGCACTGCCTTAGAGGGAGAAGTGTGTCTCTTATGGTCTATGACTGTCTGTGCTGCGCAGTGCTAGGATTATGATTATGTTAGTAAGGTAGATACAAATGGATTTTGTAGTAAAAGCCACTATTATCCAATACAGCTGAAGCATAGCTGATGGGTTTTTTTTTTCTCCAGAGTCTTATCAGTTTTGGTCTAGTCATGTTTTTCAATATGATCTGGTATCTGCATCCTCTGACAGTGGATAATTCTTCAAAATATATCTGCTCTATTTAGCCTGCGGATATTCATGGAAATGAATTCATTTTATGCTTGTCTGCAGCTATACATTAACTGTGTGGTTTTTTTTCTCTCCCCTTCCTGTCTAGGATACACATGACATACCCAGACAGTTAAATGAGCAAAAGAAAAAGCGTGGATTTTGGTCATTAATTAAGACATTTCAGGTAAGACAATCTTTGAAATTGATCACTGCACACAAAGCTGATTCTGTGCTTTCAGGTGAATAGATTTACGTCCAGGTATGTAGATGCTAGACAATGTGAATTTAAACACCAAATTAGTTTTTTATTGTATGAAACACTCATTGTACGAGAAAACCTTTTTTTAAATTTGCTTCACTCTCTGTGTTCACTATTACCTCTTGAAAGAATGAACGAAGAATTAATGTCCTGAATTTCTGAGATGTGGTAGATCAGAAGAGTTAAAATGTTCCTCCACTCTCTCTTACTTTATTACTTTGGGAACCAGAATATTTTCTTTTCTTTCAAGGTGAAATGGAATAGTGTCCATGAATATTGTTTAAAACAAGCGAGTGGTCAGACCTGACTTTCACCTTGAGGCCTGGAAAGCTTGGTAGACACCACACACAATCGATTATTCCAAGGATTTGCTGAAGCGTTGTGAGAAAGAAATCCATCAGCGAAGCACTGATGGTTCATCAGATGGCCAGATCACAGCAGAGTTGCCATTCAAGTCATGAAGTCATTGTGTGATGATAATGCACATTGGCACTTTCACGTTGTCCAGCGTCCCTTGGGGTTGTTTCTGTTACACTGGTACATATTAAGCTGGAGGGATTGTTTGTGCTGCAATGGCTTGAGGTATTATTCACTCTTAAAGGACAGATGTGATGGCTGATTACAGCAGAACTGCTACTACAGCTACTGATGACACCCCATGTGTTGTGGAGACTGATATGTGTAGTCATATTGTTTCAAGAATTGAATGCATGCCACCATGGCACCTTTGAATCTGAAACACCTTTGCATGTGTGTTAATTTTCATGACACCAAAACATCTAAAAACTCATGACCCAGCTTGGCTCAGATGTTGACCACACCGCATTTTATGTTTCAGATAATCTAGGAGCAATGCAATCCAAATGTAATGAGACTTTCGATACAGTGTTTACATTTTACATCACGGCAGTCACCGGTGGGAAGCTCGAGAGCCATAAAGATGTAAACAGGTTGTTGTGATGAATGAGTACTCTGCTTCTATTGATTAGGGCTCTATATTTTCATGGTCATATTTGTTTATGACCTTTAATTAAACACACTCTCCTCTCTGGATGATAAAAGGCCTTTCTGAGCAACCAGTCCTTCCTGCTTTATCATGTTCTATTACTTTAATAGCTGGTAGAATGTCGCATTTTCCCTTAAGGCTAAATTCACCAAATAGCCTTAATGAATACAGGCTGCCAGTGGTATCTAAATAGTCCACAGTTTCTGTTTGTTGATTTTGATATTCTTATGTAACTTTTTTGTAGCCAGTATTTCAGAGCTGAGGCAGAAATGCAAAATCAAAGAGTACTGCATAAAAAATACGTCGCCCTGCACTACCAAGAGGCCTTAATGTGCTACTCCATCAAACTGGAAAATGAAAACATTAAACTTAGCCGGCAGGTTGTGCTTGAAAGATTTTGACCTTAATTGTATATAATATTTATGTTCTAGCAAATTCTTTCTGTGCTTCAAATGAACTGGCTTACACAAAAAGAAAATACAGCCAACTAAATCATTGTCCTCAGCACCTACCCTGTCCTTGTTTTGTTGTCTTATCGTCCTTACTTGGCACACCAGAGATATTCTATATGTCTCCTCTTTCTTTGGTAAACTTCAGTTGTCCTCAGATCACTCATTATTGCCATCTACAGAGCCCTTCTTTATTTATTGTTTTTATTTATTCTTTACATTTATTAGCACTGGTGAAGATATGTAAAAATAAGGTATAGAAAATCAGCCTTGGGCATTTTATCTTAGTTTCACAATGAAAATAATGAGGAAAAGTCCAACCTTGAAGGGAAAGAAAAAATCCTCATAAAGAAATAAATATTTTCAACAAAAACATGCATGCCACATTATTGTTTTATGCCTGTTTTTACTCATCTTTACCAGGGGTGCTGTATGTAGATGTGAGGTGATCTGACGGAGCATCTCTGACTCTGGCAAGATTCCAAAGTATTTAAAACTACTGATCCTTGATCCAGTTATCATTTTGAAGTGAAACCTGTGCCTTGTCTGACCTTTAAGAATTTTTTGTGCTACCCTCATTTCCCCCCCTGGGGAAAAAGACAAAAAATTGAAGTTGCTCGGTAACAAGCTAATCTTTTTAATAAGTGCCATTAATCAGCAGTTTTATTGATGTTTGTCAGAGTTGGAGCATTGAATAAACTATTTGGCTGTTAGCCAAATCACAAGTAAATCTAATTAATTGTGCAATCTGCTGTAGAATGTTGTTGGTAACACCTAGTCTGCGCTCATCATGAACACATAATGGAGTGCTGTATGCAGTTAGGCCTTTGATTAAAAAAAGTGTAGTGTTTAAATCCATCTAGTGCAGACTTTGTAGACAGGGACGGAGCAGATGTTTGGGGGAGTTGTATTTCCAGGAGAGGGCGGAGCGGATGGAGAAAGGGAGATTTACAGTTGTTTTGATGGGTTTTGCATTCTGCTGCTTCGTGCTTATATTTATGGATGTGAAATGTGTTTGCCAGGCATATATGAGGTTCATTTTCGGTCAGAGTGCACAGTTGCACAGTACTCACTCTAGAGGTCACAGTCAGGTCATAAGTTTGTTATGGATATCAGCTGATGATACAATAATGACAACTCTTATTTGTCAAAAAGATAGGACTCCTCTTGGAGACCAGAAGGTTTTTTCATCTTCCACACATACATGTTGTTGCACAGAACAAATGTGTCAGTGGATCATGGTCACAACTCACAGGGGCTAGGAGTCTTGAGGTGAGCGCGCTCAATAACCTTGTCAACTGAGGCTGCAATTAGATCTGTGCTAAATCTTGTGGTCAGCTCTCTCAATGAACTGTGCAGATTGCCTCAGGAGTTTTAAGGACATTGGGTTATTCTGATGCACAGCATAGAGCACAGTGTATATGTGTGGGATCAAATTCAGCCAGACACATTGACTGATACATGCACCTATGTGTGGCTTACACATGCAGGTTTACCCCAAATCCACTCTGGTGCTTATCATGCACAGACAATCAGTCTGCATTTGGACTTTGAAGGATACATGGTTTTACAAAGGAAGTCATGCAAGTGGGTGACCTCGTGGCTAGTCTTTTTGAAGTCTGATACTACAGTGTCATGCAACACAGATGTAGTTGTGTCTGTGTTGTGTGGATTTGCAAAGTTATTGGTATTGAGCAGGGCCAATTGACTGATGTATTTTCCACATTTTGAAAACTTTGAAGAATAATTCTACAATAGATAGAAGTTGGAAAACTGTATTTCTCAAATGGATTGGCACATTGAGCCATGCAATTGTGTGCATCAGACCATAATTCTCAACTGTGAAATGTTCAGCCTATGGGAAAAACTGCTTTGATGTCTTAATTATGCTTTTAAAGCCTTTTAAAGTTTGTTATTGTTTTTCAGTCCTTTCCCAACACTGCTTGTATCATTTCAATGTGGCCCACCCAATATGGCCCACCTCTGCTTTCCACCGAATGACAATTATTTGTTGTTGCATCACAACACATATTTTTTGCACTACAATGATAGCCGGCTATAACAGCCGGCTATAAAACCAGTCATGCTTCCAGATTTCAACCTCATCTCACTATCTAATGGTCATCCCTGGGAGTCTGTCCCTGTTGGAGTAGAAGGGATGAATACATTGGCATAAAGCCGGCTCCTAAATGGCGTGGCTGGCTCGTCGACTCATGGGTTGTTTGCATTTTTTGTCCCTTATTTCCCATCACGCTGATGCTGTGTAAAAAACAAAAGAGGCGACGGTGCCAGAGGCTATAGCGCATCCACTCATGAATGCCAGTTGGAGAGTTCCGATCAGATCAAACCCAATAAAATAGCATCTGCTGAAAATGTCCCTCTTCCCAACCGCAGCCCCTGTTAGGGGTTCCCCCACCAAACTGCAGCTAATTGCCAATTATGTTTCTCTCCACATAGTTTACAGTTTCTGTAGCCCTCCCTCATTACATGGCTCTCTCTCTTTCAGAGCTGCATGTCCACAAATTATTCTGTCCGGTGGAGAGAAAACACGTTAACCCATTTCATGTCTGCAGTTGAGAGCCTTTGACTGAATGTGTTCTCTCACTGAATGCAGTCATGCAAGTTGAATGTTGTCGTTTTGGGGCGTTCTTGGTTGTTAGGCATTTGGCACTGTCCTGATTTGTTGTGGAGAATTAGGCACACTTGTCATAATTCATTATTTACCAATGTGGAGCACTGTGTTTTTTTGGTCCTAACAGTCTCTTGACCTTGTTAAGAATAGAAGGTGGGCTGGAAGTTATGGCAGACTGTTTATCAATGGCTGTCAGCTTTCATTGTTGGCAAGATGCAGCAGATAGGTTGGCTGAACAGCTGAACTGTTCCATAAAGGGGATGTGGTGGCCAGCTTGAGAAAGCAGTACATTATGCTGTATGTTTGATTGTGAACTCACCATTTTGAATACTTTACATGTAATAACATGGTAGTCAGATAGACATGCCTTTGGCTAGAAGGGCCAGGTAAGGTTATAGACCGACACCTGAGATTAAATAAACCTCAATACCAAACAATATTTACAAGGAATACCTCTCATTTTGTATAACATTAACCTATTAGATTTGTGTCATTAAAGGTATACTATGCAGTTTCAGGTATTTTTGGCGACTGTAAAGCTCCCCCTAGAGTCGCTATATATTTATATTTTACTCTGCCATTGTACAGTGCCAATATAGCCGACTTCTCGTGGTTTGTTCCCCCCAGTGGCACAAAAAGTGGGTATGCTATGCGGCTCATAGGGGCGCAGCACCACGGGGGCGCCAAAGCCATGCTAAATAAAATAAAATAATATATTTGGTATTTTCTATATGTAGCTACTGTTGTACGTTTCTAAATCATTTCTGCATTTCCTCAATGTTAAATAACATTTTAGAGGACTAACAAGTCCTAGTAAGTAAGTAAGTTTTATTTTCCTTTTTCAAATTTATGTTAAGTTCTAATTGAATTAGTACATATTATTTGATTGTTATATTATTATGTCTTATTTGCATTTTCATTTATGTTGATATTGTACAGCACTTTGTAACTTTGTTTTGAAAAGTGCTATATAAATAAAGATTATTATTATTATTATTATTAACAGGCTAGAGTAGGCGCCCTATTTCATAAGATTCCATCATAGAATTTTGACATAGAAGAGGGAGTGGGGGCGCCGTGATCGCTGAGCGAGCAGGTAGGCCTACGAGTAGTGAGTTTTCGTCTAGAAAAAGATGGATACAGCAAAAAAGCTGTCGGGGGCTAAAAATAGAAAAAGAAAGTGAAAATGAGATGGCATGTCAAGGTGACAGTAGTTAAATAAGTGGATGGTGAAAAGCAACAGGTAGGATTTAAAGTGTGACGTCTGACAGACTAACTAGCGTTTGCTAAGCATATGCCGATTGAAACATAGCCTATTCCATTCAGATAGCTACAGTAGGTGGCTACCATGCTCATACTGCACTTTTAATGGCAAACTGCAAACAGAAATGTCACACGAGCAACCACTCATTAGGCCTACATGTTTCCATTTCCTAATAATGAAGACTCCTTGTAATAACTTAATATTGTGCTGTCAATGTGGCGCAAACAAAGGCTAGAGTTGGATCAGCCTTATCCTTTGTGAGCAACAGCTGGCAAAAGGACGTTATGAGAACCGTTTAGACTCTTAAAGTGACAATGCGACATTAAACAATACTTCAAGTTAAAATTGGCAGAATTTCTTAAAAAATAATAATGTGTAATACATTATTGGCCTTTTGTTTTACTTTAGTTTTTTTTTTTTTTTTTGGGGGGGGGGGGGGGGGGGGGGGCGCCAATTTGTGTTGCATACCCTTCAAAAAATGGGTAGCTGCGCCAAAGAGCCATTTGGTTATTAAGTCATGATGCAATAAGGGATAATGAACAACATGGCGTTCAGCCCCGACACACAGCGGTGCTCGGGGAGCAGTGAGGGGTTAGGTGCCTTGCTCAAGGGCACTACAGCCGTGGATGTGGGCATAGGAGAGCACTGCTCAACCACTTTCCCCACCCACATTTTTCCTACTGGTTTGGGATCGAATCGGCACACCCCTCCGGTTACAAGTCCGAAGCCCCAACCAGTAGACCACGGCTGCCCCAATGATGGTTGAACTTTTAAATGGATGGTTGCTATGACCAAAGGCCAGTCGTTAGTTCCATCTCTCCCGTTGTCAAGCGGGCATATCCCAAGATTCTGATGAGCCTGAAAGTTCATTTAAACTTCACAACGAGTTCGCCGAATAGGGCCAAGATATTGGACCTAGGCCTACTTCATAGGTGTGCAAATAACATACGGTTATTACACGTTCTAAAGAACGCATGACAATGGGAAATTCAACCAAGCAGTGGAATAATGGACAGATAATTATCTTTCCGGGTCCAACTGTTTCCAGACCCGCTCGTTTTTCTCCATAGACAGTAAAATAAACTATTTTTTCCGCTATTCAGAGCATCCTATTAGAAAATTGTCATCTTACTACTCACTTGTTGCCTCAACCTAATAAAATCCTATTTTTCGCCGAAGCCTGGACTTTACCCTTGATTATATCATGTGGATGCACAGCTTCAGTAATTAGGCTAGCCTACTCTGTTAAAGTTCAGCGATTTGACTAAAAATCACTAAAACGGAGGTGATGGTGACAAAGTTTACAAGTTGCGAAAACCATCAAAAGCCCATATATCCTGCCAGTGTAATTGCTGCTAAAGTGAACATGGAGCGTACAGAGAGGCTAGTCAGCCAGGTAGTGTAGTCCTGTGTGACAAATTCACTCTCCACCTCCTGTCATCTACACTGTGTGTGTGGAGACCTAACTCCCCATTTCCTGTCCTGTAGCCACTAATGGTCGAAAGCACATGCTCAGCTCCTAAGTGAAAACAGCTGAGGCTTTGTCAGAGTGATGCTCTTGCGATTTTTCAGGAAAGGCAAGCTTTTTTTTTTTGCTTTAGGTGGGTGGTTAGCAAAGAACAAAATCAAAGCCTCTTGGCATCCTTACTGTGCTGTGTGTGTGCGTTTGAAATTTACAACACGGAGATTCTATTTTGAGAATGGAAATGTCCGATGAAAATGTCTGGCATATTCAAATAGATCACTGATACCTTGGCATAATCAGTGGACTGAAAGGGTTGGCTGTTGCAAAAAATAATTCGGTTAAAGTGTGGTGTCACATAGGATTCACATTCCTGTAATGATTATCAACACTACCCAATGCTGGTGTTGAATGTTGAATAGGTTCTTACTGAAGCCTTCATAAGGAGGAAGCCATAGACCACCAATGCTGATGCCAGTGATGTGAGCAGTAGGACAGATAATTTCCCATTAGCTGATATGATTGTACAGAAGAGAAGCCCCTTACACTAGATCTCTCATTACCATCTGATCTTGTATAGAAAACCAATTAGGCATAGGCTACATTGCCCAGTTGAATGGTTTTGTGTTGCAGCTTTAAGCTTGTATGTATGTTCATTAAGTTAAAGCAGGTCATTAAAGCAGTTGTTAGTTCTAATGAGTGTTTTTATCTTTTATTTTACTTGTCCAGGTTGGAAATAGCATTTTACGAGATAAATGTTCAAATTGATTGGTAACATTGGTAACATATTTCCATTAAATATGGTTCATTAAATGCCATAGTCAGTGTGATAGATAGCAGTAATCAAAAACATCCACGTTTTCCCTACTTAAATACAGTTGCACGAGTAGTTGATAAAAATGTGTAAGGTCACACAACATGAAACGTGGCGATTTTCCAAGTGAATAAACAGGAGAACTACAATGTGTGGCGCAATAGCACTTGGGAGTACTTCGACCTAGCGTAGTAATATTAATTAACACCTAATTGTAGATCCTATCCACCACAGAGTTCAGCCGACCCCTCAGCCTCCCCCACCCCCTCCCCCTCTGTGGCACACACACAGTCATTTCCGTAAATAGAGACAACCTGCCCTGCTGGCGTTAGTTTGAGCTGACTTAGCAATGTAGCAGGTAGTGGTAAAGTAGATTGTGAACAATCATGGTTATAACATGCATTGTGAAGGGTTGTGATAACAAGCAGTATTATAGTGATTTCATGTTTCATAGAACTCCGCTTTGCTGCAAACGGCGGAAAGCATGGCTGACCTTACGCATTTTTATCAACTACTCGTGCAACTGTATTTAAGTAGGGAAAACGTGGATGTTTTTGATTACTGTTATCTTCCTCCCTCTATGGCTACGTCTGAGCCCGCTAGCATAGCAACATGCTAACACATTCGCGCCGCGCACCAGAGCGTTTGAGTGCACGTACCAACACGGGAGAGGTATGACTCAACTCGTGAAAGTTAAGGTAAGAACATATATTCCTTTAATATGACTAATTAGGCCTATACCACCATGAAGGAAGCAGCTATACTGTTGCTCGGCCATGGCATTACATTGCATACTAAAGAAATATTTTTTTCTGTTACGCCTATATACTGTACATTGTGTTAAGTCACATGGTTAGTGTTAATCATGTCCTAATTCAATTGAATATAATAATTCATATAATTCATGATCATCTGCACTGGCAGTTGCTGCTGAGTAACCTGTGGGACTGCAGTATGTTGGGGACTGAGCTACATCCACTGGCTCCAGTGCCCACCTGTCTGGGTCATGCTTTACCACATGAGATGCAGGGAACATACAGGATGCAGGGTGCATTCACACTAGACCGTTTGGTCCGGACACGAGTTCGTTTGGACCGATGGTTCGATGATTTTTGCTAATGTGAACGCAGTCTACCGAACCCAGGTCCGCTAGAAAACGGGGGTTTGGGGTACGGTTCGTTAGAACTCCGGTGCAGTTGTTCCAAAACCAGGAAATTAACTGCCGTTTTTGCAATGTTGTCAAGCGATATTGGTAAAAAGAAGCTAGTGTTTATGACATAAACGGACCCAGGTCCGCAAACAAAAATGTAGGGCTCTATCGTGCACTTTAGCGCAATTGACTTCGCGCAAATCGCTTTGTGTGTGGATCTTGGGCGCTGTTTCTATTTTACCGGCGGGTTAATGACTGTTGCGCCCGACGCAAATCTAAAATGGGGTGGTCTGAAGTAGCTACATTAATCATGGGTGTGGTTTGGGCGTAATGTGCAATAAACCAATCAGAGCGTCATCTCACATTCCCTTTAACAACAGGCACGCTTGTTCCATAGCGGATTGCTATTATGATGGCGGAATTGCCAGGCGCAGCCAGGAATGGTTCACAGCGCTATAGTCAGTTGGGAACAGTTTGCTATTGATTTTTCCTCTTGACAAAATGTAATACAGAAATGTCACTTTCCGATGTTTTGGGATCACTCTCACTGAATCACAAGGTTATGAATGCATGGTGATATTTTTGCAATGTAATCTACCTCACTATAGAGTATAGACAATGCAGATCTGTCAGATAAGCTCTCCTCTCCCGTGCTGCTGCTGGTGCATTTGGGTTAAATGGCATTGGCATGCAGTTCAACATCACGTCTCATTAAGTCCTCTAATATTTCCTAATTTATGTCATCAACACATCCGTGATTCGTGGAAATGTGTACGCTAGATTTATACCTATTTTTTCACATCGGACACCACACTGATTTCCCTCGTGTAGCAATATTTGTCCTTGTAATTATGTATGGTTTGGAGAAATGGGAACTGCGTCGTATAGATGAGAGGAGCAAAGTGCCTTGCGCAATACAGGCGCCCAAGCAAGTGCTCCTGCAGGTGTAAAGCTACGGCTGTACCTTACCATCAGGCAACAGAAACAGTTTCCAAGTTGACCTAACTTATCAACTCTGCACAGTATCCCATTAACTGCATGACAATAGGCTATTTACAATATTGTATGTAAAGTAGAGTTTGTAAACACGTTATCATCAACTTAATGCACGTACAACTTTTGTTTGAGCAGGAGAGAGAATAACAATGAATGGATGCAGCAACTACAGAAATTGTAGCCAAGGCTACTTGCTGCTTTCTTTTACTGTCTGTGGTTGCTGGTTAACAGCACATAATAAGCTTATTTAAGCGAATTCACAAACTCAAGACTTCAAGGCCATCATGGATATAAAACGTTTTTTGATAAACAACGAAAGGATGGAGGGAACATAGCAAAGCTTGGAGTTATTTCAGATGGGCTACCACAAGGTAGGCAAAATTGTGGTGCTTGTCAAAACCTTAGCGCAGCTGGAATAATGCTTATAGGCTGATGTTAAAGCGCACATGATGTTTAAAGCCATACACAACAGTAAATTGGAACAAAACTAAAGGTAACTTTAGCCTTTATAGGGCTGTATAAAGTTGTCCAAATTAATAGGTCATAATTAGGCGTTGTTGTTGTAAAGATATTGCATGTAGATGTACTATATAGGCTACTAAATGTTTAGTTGACCAATGCACGAACAAACCCGGGAAACGGACAAATATTATCAAGGCTTTGAATGTTTCCATCTGTGCACAGGGTGTCTGTAGATCGGTGTGCATAGCATTCATTCCTGCATGTGGCCATGCATGCGCCCTTAAAATAGCATCTGAATTTGCGCCACTGACTTTAGACCAGGAGGTTCCTGGTCTGTGGCGGAATTGTTTTCTGAAACTGCAAAATATCAACCGGGACCGTTTGCCCCTCTTTTCGCTGAAACGCCCCCGTGGGCGCACATGTACCTGTGGAGGGAAAATTCCAATATGCGCTGACTGCAAAATAGGAAAGACAAAAGCGCGAGTATACAAAGTCAATTGCGCTAGAGTGCAAAATAGAGCCCGTAATGTGACCAGAGAGCAGCTGGGTCAGGGCTAGGGGGAGTAATCACACTCAGTACGGTCGTGTTAAACAGACCCAATGTGAATGCACCCTCAGACAGGTGGGCAGTTGTCTGTATGGATTGTCTGTTGTTCCACCAACCTTATTAGTAAGATAAACAAACCCATTTTTATTTTTAGCTCAATTGCACAAATCCATTGTGCCAACATCATTGTGCCTTTTTTGGTGAACTAATGTATCAGCAGTGTGGATCCTTGGCCAAGAATGACTAAACTAGATATGTACTAGTGTGACAGGTTTTATCAACTGAACTCATTTATTGAATTTCAAATGAGTCATACATCTAAAGTAGCCTGAATTAATTAAGTGGGAATTATTTATTCTCTTCTTTACGTGCTGACACATCTTACCACAGCCCAATCTCACGCTACACAAATGCCAGCACTATAGCCTTTTAAGCTGTCAAGCCTTATTTTGTACTGTTATTGAGTGAATTGTGGCTCTCAAATTATTAGAATGATTTCACCTTTTATTTGACAACAAAATATCCTCCATTGGCTTTAATTGGAGAGTTTGGCTTGTTGAGCAAACTGGAAATGTCAGGGCTTGACCTACTGAAATGCCGTGGGCTTTAATTTTCCCCATTCTTGTTGACTGCTGTTGTGTTTCTCTAGAAACAGCCGTGAAGATTGTAGACTCACATGTAAATAATAATTTAATTAAATGTATTATCGCTGATGAATTAATGAAGTGCTAGTGGCATCCCAAACAACGAAGTGGTGGACTTCTCTGGTTTGTTTATGTTTGCACTGAATAGATATTATAAAGTACTCCAGTGAGATTTAATGTTTGTTTATGTTTGCACTGAATAGATATTATAAAGGACTCCAGTGAGATTGCACTGAATAGATATTATAAAGGACTCCAGTGAGATTTAATGTGGGGAATACGGAGAGAATTGCGGCTTAAGTAAGGGGGGGGGGGTCAAATGGAAAGTATTTTGCAATGTTGTTACTGAGCTTTGATTTTTTGATTAAAACATCGGAAACTGTCTCTAGACACGAGGTGTTTCTCCAAAAGTCATATTTAGCACATACCAGAGGAATAATCTCCAGATGTAGGCTCTCTTGCTGATTTTATTCTTTCTCCTTGATGGTCACTGCCACATTGCAGAGCCTTACCTTTACAAATGGAAAACATCTTGGCAAGTCTTTAAACACCTTTTTTTGTCCCCACCCCACAGCTGTGTACACAAGACTGAAACACGACATGATGGAAAGCAAAACAAGTTTACAAAAAAAGCTAAGAGTAGAATCTCATGAAATCAAACTCTCTCTCCAAAGCCAAAACTAATATGGCCCCACCCATTATAAAACTGGCCTTGCTGACTAGAAGTAGGGAGGTAGTACAGCTAGGGGAGGCTTCACTTTGTTTGTAAACAGAAGCTGTACTTTTCCCTTTTCTGATGTTTTTCCCCCCATTTCTTATTTGTATGGCCCCTGTCTTGTAAAGCCATCTGTAGCAGTTCATTGTGAAGTGCTGAAAAAACCATAGGTGTCAGATTTCACTAAGGCATAACACAGTTTGCTGCCAGAATCCACTGCCTTAAATTCAAGTAGTTTTGCAGCTGCAATGGAAACTGCTTAGCTTCTGTGAAAACGTACCCCTCTGTATTTCCTTGTTACAATTCTTAGAAATGCTCCGGTCTGAGTGACTGATATTTTTACCTCACAACCATCATTGTTGTTGTTGCTCTCAAGTCTCAAGCTCACCACATGCTGCTGTTTTTAACTGACAGGGGTTTGAAGTGGTTTAAGCCTCATTTGAATTCCATCATGAGTTAAACATTTGTTTGCAAACCTTGTGAAAAGGGCATACATCTTTTATCATCATTATTCTTATAATTTGCAACACACAGTACACACACACACACATAAACTAACAGAAAAGCTGGCTGTGCAGTTTTAACACTTCAAACCTGTTCAGGGTAAACATCTCTGGCTTTTTGAAAATGTGAGAACTGTGTCACTGCACAAACATCCTCCCGAGTTTGCAAAGTCATCAGCCCTCTCCACCACAGCACTCCATGCCTCTCCATCTGGCCCACAGCTGAAAACCATTAGGCACTGTTGGAACTTCCTCCTCTACTATTCTTCTCTGGCTTCCATCGAGCGACGAGCAAAGCAAAGGTCCTCCGCTCCGGCTTGGGGTTAGTCTCCCCTCCGCACGTTTCTATGAAAACCACTCTCTGCTCTCCTCTTGCTGCTCTTCGTCCGGTTTTTCCCCTCATAGCTCGGTTTGGCATTGGGCATCAGCTTGTGACTCGGTGAAACTGCCCTTGCAGTTGGTAAGAGTGTTTTATGTCTCTGGGTCTGTGAGAGTAGCAGAGAGAGAGAGAGATAGAGAGAGAATGAGAGAGATGGGGTAGAGAGAGAGACATCAGTTAGAATATGACGGAGCCTAGCTTTAAGGCACAGCTGATCCTGGCTTGGAATGCTGTGCTGTAAATTAATAGATTCGTGGTTGTGAGGTTGAATGTGAACACTTAGCAAGCAACATTCCAGGGTGATGGTGAGTCTGACCATAGGAACAAAGCACTGTCATTGTTGTCTTTTTCTGTGGCTTTTTGTTAGGATTGTGGAACGTGTTTTTGGACGGTGTTTCATGCTGCCAGTATTGTTAAACATATGGCACTGATCAGTGGATCTCTAAAGGGCTTTTTAAAATCTTCAGCTTTGCCTTCCCATTTTTATGTTGTTAAAATGTTATCTATTTAAATCTGGGGATATTTTCTTGTTGTGCCTTAGTTTTCTAACTTCCACTCAGAGACACTATTTTCCTCCAAGAGGGAAAACTTCACGGGGTCAAAGTAGGTCAGCTTTTTTTCAAGCAGTTTTGCTTTTCACAGGAATTTCACATATAGTGCAAGGAATTTAAATTATAAGGTGCCTGGGAATTTTACCCTGAGTCTTGACTGCATGAATCTCATTAAATGCCTGTAGCATTTGCTTTAGCCGTTTTCTTTCATAGTGTTATGTTAGCAGGTTAGTTTTCTATTCATCATAATGAGACACAAATTATGGCTTTGAATCTGATGGTACTTGATAACCGTACTGTAGTTAGGAGTGTATTAGGAGGTCTGTTCTGGGCATAAAAAAGTCTTGTTTTCCAAGTCTTCTCAGTGTGTGTGTGTGTCGGACCTTGTAGTGTTTACACTCTGTTGTAAGTACCAGGAATGGTGCATCTGATCATGTGAGAAGCACACTAGTAAACAGCATTTCCATGTTCCCAGCGGTGCAATCCATTGCCTCCTACTCTCGCAAAGGAAGATGCCTGACTCACACATGAATCTGTGATTATAGCTTGTTGTGTTAGCCGTGCTCTCATGACAGAAGTATATTATGGGGCATGTTTGTGTACCGGTATGTCTGTGTGTGTACCAGTGGGCAGTGCTGAGCTCTGTGTAAAAAGCTGGGTTATGGCTCTTCCCGGTGAGGTTGACTCAGCTGAGAATAACCTGTAAAGACAAGGCAAACACAGCTGCTGTCAATCAGAGCATGTCGCACCATCACCAGGAGTGGAGGTCATTTTTTTTTTAGGTTTAAATGTATACTGTTTTTTCTTGGTCTGCATTGCTTCAGTTTAACTTTTCGGCCATTAAGCTGTATTTTGAATTAGAGTAACACTATGCAAAAAGCCATTTTTGTAACAGACATCATGTTTTTTTGATCACAAAAACAATTGATATGCCAAATTGGTAATGTGTTACAGCTTGTAGACCTCAAACCAAGCTGCCACTGACACATGGCATAGAATGTTCCATTATTTCTACATCGCAAAAAATATTTAAATTTGTCTGGTGGAGGAGCTAAAGCAAATAAACAGCAACTTGGTGATAAAGGGAACATGACATCAGTGTACTTAGTAACTTCTCCTTAACAAATATCAATAACTCTGTCACTCCATTCAACAACATGAATGACAAACCTTTCAATATCGTATGCGTCTTGTATATCTCTTTTGGATTGTATTCACCTTGTTCTGCGAGCAAAAGAGGGGGAGGGCACCATCTTTGTCCGCTTTGTGTTCGAATTTCCCGTTGAGCAGTACATCCATCCGGTTGTTAAGTCAGACGTCACGGGTCCAACAGCTTTTTTGTCAAAAAAACGTATAACCAGCTGGTTTTCGCAACTTCTAAACCTTGTCAATATCACCTCTGTTTTAGTAAGAGTAACACAAAGTCGCTTAACTTTAACAGAGTAATTAATGTAGCTGTGCAGCCAGATGATACAATCAGCTTATGTCCAGGCTTCCGCGAAAAAATATTTTTATTATTTTGTTAGGTTGAGGCAACAAGTGAGTAGTAGGATGACAATTTTCTTAAAGGCTGCTCTGAATAGCGGGAAGAGAAAGAGATTTATTATCCCATTATTGCATCAGTCATGACTGAAAATATAGCCTAGCTTGTGAAAGAGCCACTGCCTCCCAGTTCAGTTGATATCAATAAATAATCCAAGGGCCTAAACAGACTTTGTCTAAAACTAGTGAGCCAGCTCCCTAATACACAAAATCCTACACCAATAAGAGTACAGTTGGCACTGATAAAAGCTAGCATGCTAGCTGGTGTGTTTTGGTGATGTGATTGATGATGTGTATGATTGTGCATAGCCTGGAACATTAGTGTGAATGACAAGTATGAAGTATGCTTCGTGTGAGCATGTACTATGAAACTGAATTTATAGATCATGCCAAATGTAGTTTACTTTGGAAAGTGGCAGATTGTTGCTCACCTTTACCTTAAAGGAAAAGCCAGGCATTTGTCACATAGGCTAGATATCTGTTTCTCGAGGTCACCGAGTACTGTCGGTACGAAAAATGACAGTGCTACACTCAGGTGGCATGATTTACTGTAAATGACCCAGGAGTGTAGCACTACTGCCTGCCTGCTCTAGCTGTTAGCAGCAGCAACTCGAGCTAGGTAGCACTTTTTTTATTTCCGTTTTTTTCCACTTCGTACTAACAGTGCTCAGTGACCTTGAGAAAATCTATGTGAAAATTGACTGGAATTATTTTTTAAGCAACCTTCAAGAACCACTTTACATGTTCAGGATGGTTCTTGTTGGGATAATTTGTTGGGAGTTCTGGTGTGAGGTGGGCATGAAAGGTCTGACACCTGTGTACTTAATATAGCCTTGCAGAATACCCATGGAGCACTAGATTATGGTAAAGTGTGTCAGAAATACATGATATAAAGGCCCTACCCATGTGGTAGAACAGTATTGCCCACAAGAGCTGTCACCAACAGTGTTACCAATTTTCTTCTATGTAATTCAATTATACTAACCAAAGTATCTTCAGTTTCACAGAAACAAAAACACAGATAAAAATAACTTCATTTCTCCCAAGAAGGCATATTGTGAAACACTGTACTGAGGTTTAGATTGATGTCAGCTGCTAACCGTTGTCCAGAAAGTGTGGAACGAATAAGTCAGATGAAGTATGGTGTTTGAACACAGCACTGATGTGAGGTCAGCTCCTCGTTGGGGCCAAAACATGTTAGAGAGACAAAAGGGAAAGAAGAAAGCACAGTGAGGTGTTTGGTGTCCTTAGAAACTAGACAGCCTGTGGCCTGCTGAATTTGAAATGGTAGGTGGGTGAGGTATGATTTAAATACTGTATGTGAACGGTATGCTTATGTAGATGGTAGATGAAACCCATCAAAGCAATATTGAAATGTACTGACAAAAACATGCTGTGCTGTTTGTAGCCAAACATCAACTTGGGAAAACAAATGACTACACTAAGAAGCCTCCCTACCAGGCATCTTTTGATCATTAGTTTTATATTTGATAAATACATTTCACTGAAAACTAACTTAATGGTGTCAATTACTTTGAGCCACTTCCAAGAATTGTGAATTAAGGTATAACTTGCTAAATGTGAGTTATATTTAGAGCCATGCCAAAGTAACCCCATCAAGCTCACAAGAGGTGTTTTGGCACTCACAGCATCCGATAAACTGATGGTAATCTGTCCTTCCTGGATGTGATACTACTGAAGGCAAACCTTATCTAATTCACAGACACTCTGTGTCCTTGAAGTAACTCATGATCAATGAGGTTTGTCATTTTGTCAGTCTAAGAAGTAGCCTTGGCATTTGTATTTTCCGTCTTCCCCTGGACAGCAGCAAAGTTTTGAAGATTTTTTAATTGATGGTGTTGAGACTGTCTGCATTGTGGCATTTGGAACTGTGTGATTGTAGCTACCGTAGCCTTGTCTTTGCCTCCCTGCCGAGTGCTCGCACAAAAACATGATTCTCTCCCATGAATCACTGCTCTGCTGTGACACAGGTGTAGATGCCTTCTGCCTGTTTACATTTGCCAGTGCATTGCTCTTTGTGACAGTCCAATTGGCTGTAAATAGGAAACACATGCACGAGTGCTTGTTTGCAATGTTTTCTACTACGTGGAACTATAAGTTATTTGCCAGACCCTGGAAATATCTTTGAAGTCTCCACAGAGTTGTTTGTTCTGTTTGACCTTCTGTCTCTGAGTGGAATGATCAGAAAGAATATTTCTATAGAAACAGATATATTATTTTGTATTTCCTCAATACAAAAGTACAGCAAAACACAGCAGTACTGACAGGAGAACACTACCTAGAATGCCAAACACTACTTAACAATGTTTGATATGATTCCATGCACCTACTGAAGGACTGGTACAGTGGCTTAGATTACAAGGAGAAATTCTCCAATTAAGTACTGCCCATTACAGTAAAATTCTGGTGTTATTCCTGCCATCTAATATTTATTTGTGGCCTTTGTTGTGCGTGCTATAACATGTTATAACTTACTTTCCCATTTCTCCAAATGTGAAGTTTTCTCATGGGGCTCTTGTGAAATACCATTACGTGTTTGTATAGTAGCATGCTATTCTGCACCACACCCTTTTGAAAATGATTCCTTAAAGGAACCGTATGTAAGAAATGTATTTCAATGAAGCATAAAATGGCCCTGATATGTCACTAGACATTAAGAAATCATGCTCATTTCAAATACTTATATCACTGACAACAGTAGTCCGGCCAGGATATTGTCATTTAAAAAGTGAAGTTGCAGCCCTCAACTGATGTTGATGTTGTCATGTTGTGTTTTGGCCTGATGCGCCACCCTCCACCTATCTACTAATCAAAAAGTCAGTAGTGTTTCGGCATCCGGGTTGCCAGCTCTGCCAGTCAGGGGGGAGGGGGAGGGGTTACACCGTTCTACAGTATTTTGAAAGTGATTCCAGTACCAGTTTTTGGCCACAATCTTACATACGGTTCCTTTAAATCATGGATGGTGCTTCACCACATGGTAGTAAAGCTAGTGTGTCACGAGAATTTTTGGCAGACCTCTCCTACAACATAACATTAGAGCAGCTTTCGAGTTATGTTAGTCTCTGGAAAATGTAGAGTCCCATTGTGTGCGTAGAGACTTCAAAGTGGCTTAGTTGAATATCGGAGGAATGTGAAGGAATGAGACAATATATTTTCTGGGTTGCCAAAATAGTCATGACCTCATTTTCTTTATAGATGTTATTTGAATTGATAATGATTCTTGTTACAAATCCAAAGGCAACAACAGTCAGTGATTCTGGGGTTCTCGTATAACGCTAATGTTGTCATGTAATTTGTTTTCATCCAAAGTGATTCACTTTACAGAGGATAATTACATGCAATACTCATCTGTGCTCAGTGGGAAATGCAAGCATCATTTTCTGGCAGCAGTCACAAAAGCAACAAAAGAATGATAAAAAAAAAGGTATGATGAACAGTATTGCTAACATTGTCGAGCTATGCTCTTCCTCTGAAGAGCTGAAATTAGAGGCACATTCAGCTCTGATAAAAAAAGACTCTAGAATGCTCCTATCTGCTCCTCTAATTCTGTAGCACTTTACACAATGTCTTCCTCCCAATCAATGAGAGACTTGGTAGACAGGAAGCACTTCAAGCCAGCATAGCCTTAGCGATTGCAGTTTTGATTAATCAAGTTTAACGAGTTCTATCTACCGGTATGTATTAAATCAGTGCACAGGTATAACAAAGACAAAAGCGACATATTGTAGCCTCATGAAAACCCTGTCTTGACTTTTAATTAAACCTCACTTCCTGTTAAACGATCGCTTTAATTTAGGAGACATCTTTATTTTGTGGGTTACAAAAGCGTTTCACCTGAAATAATACAGTCTGTCTATTTGGGTTGTTTCAGGCAGTGCATGAATGGGTAGCTTTGTCGTCTTGGCCCCAGAGCATTATAGAAGGATTGTACTGAGGGATTGAATCAAATCATTTCTTAATTAAAGCTTCAATCAAATTGTGGCCAAATGCCCTTGAGGGTTTCCGTTTTTTTCAGGGGGAGTTTTTTTTTTTTTTTTTAAAGCAAATTTAATCTGTCAAAACACTGTTTGTTTCTTCCCCAGTCCAGGGTTTGATGTTTACTTAGAGTGGTGGGGTCAGATGAGAGAAAAGTGAACTCACTCTCCAGCCCTCTACTGTCCCTGGGTTAGATGTACTGTATTTAAGAAATGGCCATTAGAAGCGAGGATCGATATCTATTTGGACAGTGATGAAGAGTGAAGTTGTTATTGCCAAAGGCAGTGTCGATGAGCTCAGATGTTTCTGTGGCCTTTGGTTCTCCACAGCTACCTCTGTCTTTTTGGCACCAGCTGAATTTTCTATTAAAGGAAAAAAAAGTAAAATGATTGATAGACCCATTTGTACCCACCAGTACCCAAGCAGCAGCCCATCTCCCAATGGCTTGAATTATGTCAGAAAATGAGCTTCTGAAATTGCATTTCCAAAAAAAAAGAAGCTTTGTCATCATTTCTATAATTGACAGTGTGTCAAATACCCTGATTAGAACCCCAGTTATCCAAATTAAATTAAATGGTAAAATATTATATATGAACCATTCAGGACCTTATAGATTATAGTATTATATAATATAGGTTTTAACTGTTTGTAGGTGATATGAGCTAGGTTTTACACACCTCAGTGTCATGATAACATTACTTTCCAGCTCTGTTGGTACTTTGGGTATCATCAACATTCCGTCCCCTTGGAATTATAAGGTTATATCTGCGTTCTGAGTAGTTCAGCTTCAAGATTTTAGAATTCCATAGAGTTACACTGATAAATGGAACAATCCACTTCAGATATAGCCTACAAAATTGCATACAAAAAAAGAAACACCTCACCTCACATTATTAAGTTGTCACAGTATGAGAATATGTCAATAGCTCAATTTTGACCAAAATGTCAGACCGAACCTTATAATTCTAAGGGAATGATTTTGTTTCTTTGGTTTATATAAGCCGATATCTTTTTGTATGCTGTGTATACAGTTGAGCATCTTTTGATGAATGCGATAAAAATGCATCAGTCATTCTCAGTGAACAAACCTAGTTTTTAAAACTATGTTAAACACTGTAGAGGTACTGTAGTAGTTGGCAAGTGACTTAGCATGCACAGTTCCCTTTTGTAAGGCTGAGCAATTTTGACAAAAACTTCAGAAAAAGCAACAACACCATCCTCACATATTCAGATTCTGCTTGCATTCCATTTTGCACAGACACACTTTCCAAGCCACATACTCTGCATAGAAAGGCTCATAGAAAGTCAGTTCTCTTTTGTGTGGTTGGCACATCTTACAAATGCAGATTTTCTTTCCAGAAGGATAGGAAGGAATCTCATGTGGTCTGTAAAATTCCAGAAGTGTCCATTGCAAAGAGGTATGCACCAGCCTGTGCCTGTCCGAATGGTGGAACATAAGCTTTGTGTAATTCTCAATGGTCCCTAGTTGGTAATGATTCATAGGCTACCTGTGGTGCCTGGGGTGGTTGAGTGTGTTTTAACTCTGGAAAAACTCTCTCTCATGTTAATTTGTTTTGAAAAATAGAAAATGACTCATTTTTTTCGGTGTCTCACTGTTTTCATTGGTGATGGTGGTGAATGTAATAAATTGGGGATTTAAAAAAAAATAAAAAATCACAGTTTATATTAAATTGGGGATTTTTAAGAGAGTAGTCCTAGCTTGTACAGCAAATTATGTTGGTACTTGTGGTTGCGTGCAAATAATTCTCACATTCCAAATGTAATCCACAACTAAAACCACTTTCAAATCAGACAGCATCCACTTTGAACAGACAGACACAGACATTGACATTGTGATGCACACCTACTTAGCATGCAGTGTTCAAAGCACTTCAATCCAGCTCTACCTCCAGTTTAATTTAATAAATTATAGAAAGCTTCCCACAGGTATGAAGGTATTTGAAGTTTATTATCTTTTATAAAACAAACATCTCCCCAAATAGCTGACCAGCTTTATTTGTTCATCCAGCATATTTAGTAAGATTTATTAGGAAAAGAAAGTGCATCTAAAACTCATCTATTTCCAGCTAAAATGTAAGGTTCATGAAATGCATGTATTGTTGTCTCATCACAAGGTGAACTACAGTAGATTTAGTACCTTGGCTGCATCATGTTGTGCCACTTGCTTGAATTGCAGTATATACCTTGAGGTCTCTACAACAACACAGAGTAATATAGTGGGTCAGCCATGACATGCCATGTATATGATAGATGTGTCGGTTGTTGTCATGGTCCCCCATTGTGACATGATTTGAATGACGTGACGGTAGCAGCATGATGGAGATGCTCTGTGGCAAGCTGTGTCCAGGTGAAAATCCTAGAATGCCCTTAGCTCATGACCATCTGACCCTATCATGGGGAAACGTTTCTGTGGTTTTTAAGAATGCACATTGTCAGTTGAAACTATTTTCTACCTCTGTATTTTTCGTAAATCTCATTTGATAGATGGTTTATGATTTCTTTGGACTGAACTCGTCAGTCAACCCATCAGAGTACTTCAATGTCACTAGTGATTAGCTCACTGTCCCAGAAGATGACTTCTTTGAAGAGCACTTCTCTCCCTCAGCCCTGAGAAAGTTTGGAAATGCTAACATGTTCTGACATATTTTTTGTCTCTCTTTTTTTCTTTCTTTCTTTCTTTCTTTCTTTCTTTCTTTCTTTCTTTCTTTCTCTCTCTCTCTCTCTCTCTCTCTCTCTCTGTATCCAGGTGGAAGTGGTAACATTCTGGGAGGGAAAGCGCAAACAGGTCTTGCTCCAGCATGAACCGAGCATTTAACAGGAAAAGAGGTGAGTAGCAGCAGCATGGCCATCTCTGTCTGTGACCTCGTCTCAGTTGCCACTCTTTCCTTCTCTCTCTCTCTCTCTCTCTCTCTCTCTCTCTCTCTCTCTCTCGCTCTCGCTCTCTCTCTCCTATAATGTGATTCCAGTCTTGGTGGAGGTGCCAGATTCCGCCTTCTAACAAGCGTTTCAGACGCGGCTTCTGCCCCCTCGCAGCGCTGACTGTCTCTCTCTCTCTCAGCCGCACGTCGATGGCCTCCAGCAGGACAGTAGGCTCCTGGGGTTCATTTGCTCTTCTTCTCACCTGACATATTTACCACCGGCTGTCTCTCCAACTCACTCCCAAGTGAATTAATGGATTCTCGATGTGATAGCCCCCCCCCCCCCTTCTTCCCTCTTGGAGAATGCCGCTTCCCCAATGCCACCAAATGGGGTGTGTTTCTGCGCTAAGAAACTTGTGCCTCTATTGTAGGATCAGAGTTGCTATCCTTTTTTCAGATGAGTAATCTTATCAGTGATATCTCGGCTGTTGTAATTTTTCTCTGTTGAGATTTCCGTACTAATGAAGCCAAAGGGAATACATTTTTTGAGTCGCGCGTTGTTGCCTCCATGAATCAGTGTGCTCAGGGACATTTAGACTAATAGACTGTTATGTCTTCTAGCAGATAAAAACCATACTGTATTCAGAGGACACTACTCGGGCCGGCTCGGCACAGCTACAACCGCCCGCCTTGCACCGATGTGGCCCGATATGCTCTTTCAAAGGAGTTAATACGTGCACACAGGCCAGTGTTGTTGGACGCCAGAGGAAACTACAAAGGGCCATCCAGCCATCTGGCATAAAGAAGGCTTTAAACCCTTTCACTCCAGGGACAAAGGTCCATGCAAGCCCTTCATGTGCACAACTGACATTTCAGCAAAGGGGTGGAACACGCCTCCTTTTTCTTCCAGAGCCAGGCATTCATTAGTGGTCATTGTTTTTGTCGCTGATAATGAGCGTTGCTCAGTCAGACAAGAACAGTGTTTAGCTGAGGCAGTTGCTATGCCTAGTTATCTTGTTTTTGCAGTCCCCATATTACCAGGGGCAGAATTCTCAGACACGACTTTTACTGCTAAGCAGTAGAAGATGCCTCACAGTTCAATGGTGAGTACTCACTGGTTGAGACACAGAGATCTAAGCTTATGCGTTAAGCATGGAAAACTGTGGATGGTGTCTCAAATGGATCTGTCAGCTTTAGTTGTCCCCATTTCTATGTAAGCAGTGATTTGTGATGCGAATCAGCTTTGTAGTGTGATGATGAAATCTCACTATGCTGAGTGATACTGTCAGACTCATCAGACATAATAGGTGTTTGCACAGAGATCATGTTGATCTTTTTGCTGACAACAGGTTATTGAATGTGCCTGTGGCTCAACAAGTCCAATGTGCACTTGTTTACAAGTGATGTAGCTGATCTCCTTATCTACAAGGACCAGACACACAAACGCTGCCTGTGTGTATATGTGATGACAAAGAAGTAATTGGGTCCAAAATCTTTCTCGTCAATTGCTCCCCAAATATGTGCATCCAATTACCCACCACTAAATGGGAGCATTGTTTGTGATTAGAGCATAGCGAAATCAAAGCCTGGACCACATATGGAGAAACCCATCTGACCTTTTATATCCGCTAATTACCGTAGCACTCTGCAGATAAAGTGAGGTTTAGAATTACTCACAAGTAGAAGATGTTTTAAAAGATGGAAAAACTCTTCATCATGGTGTGTAAATAAACTGTACTTTGTTAAAGATGGAAATGAGTCCTCTTACTTGTACTGTAGCTCCCGGTAGCTGTGGAGTGTAACTGTGGAGGTTTTATGTGACCGTCATAATCCTCCGTGCCACTCAGTGATGATCTAATATGGCAAGGCAGTTTTATTTAATCATATGCTGGGCTGGCCCAACTCTGAGGACTGCCTAATCTTGTGTGGGTGAGGCAGAGTGTCGAGGAGCACCGATCATTTTTCTCTCTAATGCTTCACCGGAGCCCTCTCATGTCTGTCTTAATCTGTGCCAGCTCTCCCCTCCCAGAACACCCTCTACTACCACCACCATTACTACTATCCCCTCCCCCCCTCCCTTGAGTAATAGTTTGCAATCACAGTGATTTGGATGCTCTGGTATCCCCAGCGTTCCCATTTTTTCTCTCTCTCCCTCTCTCTCTCTTTTTTATCTCTCCCTCTCTCTCTGTCTCTCTCTATCCCTCTCCCTCTCTCTCTCTCTCTCTCTCTCTCTGTCTCTGGCTGTGCCACCGCATTGAATTCATGTTTCACTGCTGCCGTTGGAGGACTTGTTCAGGTGTCGGCCTGATGCATGGTCACGGCTCTTAATGAGGGGCAGTGGTGGCGTGTGGACTGAGTGGCAGTGAGGACAGTGCAGATAGGTTAAGCTAATAAGAGCTTTAATCATTTGTTATAATGGGACAGATTTGTTTGCTCCGTTGGCGTATTGGATGTGTATCTTTTGTATCATCGCTGCAACACTTTAATGTCTCCTGTATATCATTCAGAGCTCAACATATAAAATCAGCCAAGTGGAAAATTAGATACTCAGGCTATGGACTCTTTCATTTCTTTTGACTGTGTTAGTTTTGAGTGACACTACAAAAGACAACCAACTGCACTGCTTTCTCAAGGGAGTGATTCCATTATATAAATTAGACACCTTTTCAAGTGGCATAGCAAGCGGTATATTTTTAGTTGAATTCAGCATGCTTTATGTGATGGGTCCTCCATTGTGTTAACCTTTCTCTGCAAAGGTCAAAGTTTGAATGTCAGCCATGATACATTAACAGAAGCTGGTGTCCAGTGGCATTTCCCAAAGGGTGAATGGGATATGGTTCCAGGTCACTCAGCATAATGTTTTGACATGTACATAGTCAGATCTTTTTTTTTAATTTAATTTTTTTATTAAGTTTTTCCAAAGGTGCAATAAAGGTTATACAAATATTAACAAGACCCCACAAACCTTACAAAACCCAACTAAGTGTAACAGACATGAAACATATAGTATACAACGGCTATTTGAGATTATTGAAATTATAGACAGAGCATGTGAACACAAACAACATGAAACAAATAAAGACAGTATTTGACAAGACAATACGCTACAGGGGACAGATTACAATGGGGGTGGAGGAGGAGCGTGAGTGTGTGTGTGTGTGTGCATGAATAAACATGTCCGTGCGTGTAGGTGTGTGTGTGATGAATGTGTGCTTCCGATGGAGGGGGTGGGGGGGGGGGGGGGGGGGGTCCAGAGGTGTACATAGTCAGATCAGATTTTCAGATCAGACGTTTTTCAGTTAAAAGAAAGTCATGAATACATTATATAATTGCTTATATTCTGGCATAATGAAACACTGTTCAACATTTTTGAAAGTATAAAAATCTGACAATATTGTATTTTTATCCTTATCACACCATTTCCTATATTAAATGATTTTTAAACTGTCTGCTCACTCTCAGGCCGGTGAGATGGACATGGAATAGGCTCAGATGAGAGCCTATGAGAGTTGGCCTATTGGAATGCTAATTTTGTACTTATATGAAATGACTCATTCACTCTGTGAATGGAGCCGACTAGACTACTTTTCTGGAGGACCTTCTTCTTTTTGACAAAATCTAGGAATCCTTTATGCCGGTTTTCTGTCATTCGCTGCCTGTTGGTCTTGGTGTGTGTGTGTGTTAGCCTCATCTCATTCGCTGCCTGTTGGTCTTGGTGTGTGTGTGTGTTAGCCTCATCTCATTCGCTGCCTGTTGGTCTTGGTGTGTGTGTGTGTTAGCCTCATCTCAGTCTTCTTACGTAAATGCAATTTTTTTCTGTGTAGGGGTCTTGGAACCATATTCACTCAATCAGTATTATTTAGCATTTTTGTTCCAAACTCTTTAGACATGGTTAATTTAATGTATGACAACTTGAATGCAGCAAAAAAAGTTTTTTTTTTTTTTTTAAGTCAAGATCATATAGTTTATTGCTGACATGAGGTTGGCCTAATGGGATATATTAATGTGGGCTGGAATATTTGGGCCATGGCCGTCGTAGCCCCTTGCGTTGGCCGTGACGCCCCTTTGAAAATCAGAGGTTTACAGGCCACGGTGGCCTTGGTGCCCCCTTCTTTAAATATTCTGCTTTGCGTCCTACTAATAGCAATATATATTTAGCCTATGGCCTGTCAAAATAATCTTAGCATTCACAGCGCAAATTACGCAGTGAAGAAAGTGACAGTGCAAGAAAGAAAGTGCGTCCAAATTAACCCATTCTTCTCAGTTGAACTACTCGCGAAGTAGCCTACTCATCACACAGACATCACAAGTATCACATGAAAGAGCTTTTTCTCAGCTTTTAAACGATGTTAGCCGCTAATTACTGTGGTGAACGGTTCGCGAGAAAAGTAAATAATATCATTCAATTTAATCATAAATTCTACTGAAGGTTTTGCGTCCATCTCCCTACCCATTCATCTCGGTGGAATACTTCACGAACCCTTCCTTTAACATATGACAAACCATATATCAGAATAAACAGCAGACCTTACCGAACAGAAAGGTGTAAAGCAGTCCCCTGTACAGTTAGCCGTTCCAGACTAATCCCGTTTTGAATTTGCAGTACATTTCAACATACATGGATGTCTCCAAATTTGGGATTTAAGTTTTACACTGTGTTTAAATTGTTCCACATTATTTCATAACGGGCCAAATACAAAATAAATATTACAAATGTCGCCTAGATATCGGTAAATCAGAGGACAGATGACTATAAGAATTTGTGAAAGTAGCCTTAATGATCACAAAATGCTAAGCATGCATCTAGGCTATTTGAGTTTCTTAAAGCTGAGCTGTGCTTAAATTGTTCAATACATGATTTCATAACAGGCCAAATATAAAATAAATGTTAAATATAGCCTAGATATCTGAAAATATTAGATGATCAGATGATTTACAGTTATATATATGTCATGTTTTATGTTTTTGTAATGTTTCATACAGTGATGCAGGTCTACTGCAGTGAATACAACTTTGATCATTTTTATAGCATACTACTGTATAGTTAACTTTGGCCTTGGTGCCCTGACATGTGGCCTTTGTGCCCCCCACCAAATATGCCCAACTGAAGGCCAAGTGGCCTTGCCCCTAAAATGGTGAAATTCCAAGCCTGCTCCAAACCTTGTCAGTGTCAAGACAGGCCAGAGATAAGAAAGTGAATCAGCATCAGCACACTGTCTAGAGGGTGCATGTGGCCATTCATGCATTCAGTGTTTTGTTTATTTGTTTTGATTTTTATATTTGCAATAACAGCCTGGCTGTCCTTATGCAGTCAATAACCAGACAGCTGCTTTCGCCATTTGCCAGCTGACCTGTCTGGCTCTCTCTTTCCCTCATCCTCTGTATTTTTCACATCCACAAGTATTATAGTTCTTCTGATCATCTGTAGGAGCAATCCATCTGCAATAAAAGGACAAAATCTATGAGGTTGTCTTACCTAATGAACCACTATTAATTGCTGGCAATTGAGTGTAATTAGAATCAAGCACTTAAGGTTGTGCACATTGACAGAGGTCTCTTAAATGTTAATCCACAGGACCCTGTTGTTCGATCCACTGGGTTTTCTTGCTTGCGCCAAATTGGAGATTAATTGGCTATTGTTTTCCGGGATGTTCAAGGTTATCAGTGACTGCTTTCCAAGCGAATGTTGTGTTATAAATCTTGTTGTCTTATAAACATTACCTGTTTTTTACATGGGGGGGGGGGTTAATACCTTTAATGAATCATTATCATTGGCAATTAGTCCTTTTTTCTACACTTTTTTCCTACTGCAATCCCAGCGACTGATTTATTTCTTTATTGTGTAACATTTCCCATCTACTGTTAGACTATGGGATATATACTGTAGATCAACCCAGCTTACTTCAAACCAATCAATTAACCAATCGTGTTTTATGTTTTTCAACTTGGATGGATGAGTGGGTTTGAAAACTCTGGGTAATAGACAGGACATGGGGAAGTGGTGGCTATAAGTAGCCTCAGTACCTAGCTTTGACATCAGTAATAGAAAAGATACTGGTATAGTTGACCATTTTAAACATCAGATCAGTATGTGGGGTATCAGATCACATCCAGTCAGCACTGTGGTGTGTGTGTGTGTGTGTGTGTGTGTGTGTGTGTGTGTGTGTGACAAAGAAGGAAACAGAGCGAAAGAGACACATTGTGATCCAACCTTCAGAGTTCGTACCCCCTCCTCGCGGTCGAGTGCTCAGTTCCTCAGGTGTCGTCTTGTTTTTGAAGGGCTTGTCTCTTTTTTCTTACTCCTCCTCCGTTTTTTTTCTCTGAAGGTGGAAACGAGGTGTGGCCACCTCTATTAATCAGCCCAGTCTGCTGACACAAAGAAAAAGTGCACAAGTGCCTGCCTGACTGGGGTGACTCCTGCAGCTCATCTATCATAGTTAGAATTTACTGTTCCCTCAAGCTGTCCCTCAGGACGGGGGAAGGGGGTACATGTGTGTGTGCGTGCGTGCGTGCGTGCGTGCGTGCGTGCGTGAGTGCGTGCGTGCGTGAGTGTGTTGGGGTGGGGGTGGTGGTGGGGGATGCGGTGTGAGGGCGGTGAATCTCCAGGGGAGATTCATTTCTTTCATTCAGTCTTTCATGAGGTCCTTTGTTAGATTTACATCCCCCCACATCGCTATCCATCCAGCTGTTGCTCGCCAGCGCCCAGCGTCCAGACGCAGCCCACAGGCCCAGCGCTGCCCAGCCCTAAGTGCTGCTTCATCAGTATTGTTCCGTCCTCTGCAAAATTGCAGATGTTTGATGAAATACTAATAAGAAAAAATAATAAGAAAAAAAGCACGCACTGAGGTTTTTACGATGATAAATCAGTTATGCAACTTGACCTTTTCCTCGGGCAATATTTAACAGGAGCACATCTCCTTGTCTTGTATCTCATAATTACATTGCTATTTTCAATATGGTGTTTCATGGCTATTTATTCCATCTGGGCTTTGTATTGTTTTGTTCGCTCAGCTGTGTTACTTTTAAGACTTTGGTTGTCTGTGTGTGTATCATCGTCTCTTCAGCGCTACAGTGACGGGCACTGATGCTTTATGTTGTCACTGAAAAATGCATCGGGCTACAGTTGCCTCCCATTCCCTCAATAGATTTCTGTCTGAAGCACAGGCACGTCCTGTCGGCTTGTTTGCTTTCTTCTTTTGTACACACAAATACAATATGATTCATGAAACCAAATGTCTTGATTGCATGCATGCCAAGCAAAACAAAGAGGAACGGCGCATTTGTGAGGTGCGAGCCAGAGAAATGTTTATTCTGACTAATACCAACTCTCAGTGGCACATCTTTTTTTTTCATTATCTCTTGTTTTTGCTCTCAGTTTGAACGAAATCACTGTCTGTATTTATTTTTTTTCTAAAGAAAAGAGAGGGATCTATTTAGCCACAACAGTAAATAGTAGCATCATATTTGCTGTGTTAGGCACTGTGAATATTCTGGAGTTAGCAGCACTCAGTAGGCCACTTCAGATGACTGAACCCAAAGGAAGAGTCAGAGCACTCGATTAACTTAAAGAGTGTTTAATATGTGCAATGAAGACGCTGTGCGTCGAATCGTTGGTTCTTCGCTCCTATTAAACACTCTATAAGATATTTCTGTGCTCTGGCACTTCCTCTGGGTTCAGTCATCTGAAGTGGCCCACTGAGGTTTGCTGATTCTACAATCCTGTTCTGTGAGCACCAAGGGATACTATATTCAATATTCTGTAGTTGTACAGTATACATATATACTGTATATTTTGCCTTAACAGTTCAAATGTAGCATTAGTATCTGCTGTGTCAGACACTTTTAATATTCGGGAGTTGTATGCACATACAAATGCAGCATTCTGTTTGTAATTTTGTGAAAATGACTGTTTCTCCACTCACCTGTTAAACTGTTTATGTTCCAGATAAATCATGGATGCATACCCCTGAGGCTCTGGCCAAACACTTCATTGCATACAATGCCAAGGTATGTAAAGAACAGACCCTATAAAAGTATATGATCTCACATGTTAATAACTCAAGTGTTTATGTATTCCAGCAGGAGCACATCTGACTATTGCATGTCCACAACGGCATGTATGCTGTACCTGGCAGCGTGTAACAACTACTGATGAGCAGTTGTTTTGAATCAATACGTAGAGTGGGCTTTTGCTGCTGTACTGCTGTAGATGCCAGATGGTTTTTTTTGTCCATTTCAACGAGTTTTCAGTATAGCCTCTTTCTGATGTCTAGTACAAAAAAATAAATAAATACACTTTACACAACAAATGCTTTTCAAAGTGCCGTTTTCGAAACTACTCAATACAACATTGTAAGGGTTAGGAACACGCAAACAGAGAAACAGCATGAATGGACGGATCAATGCAAATAGATTTTGACTGCAGAACATGAACCTTTACAAACAGAATTTGTTTTTGTCTTTGGCAGTCAACAACACACACATCCAAAAGGCAATCCCTAGCCTGCTTGTTCCCTCACTGCCTCACTCACTGCCTGTAAGACTTCTTTTCTGCACCGCTTCACAAAAGCCTGGGCTCCTGTTCGAAGGTGAAGGCTTGTCAGCTTCCGCGCCGGCTTTCTGGAATGTCTTACTGAACTATGAAGAAGAAGGAAATTGGAGGTGTGAGTTAAACCTATCGGCTGTAGCTGAAGCATCTCCAACCCCTTTCTTAAACAGAGAGAGAGAGATGGAGAGAGAGAGAGAACGAGAGAGACAAAGAGAGAGAGGGAGATAGAGAGAGTGGAGGGCAGACAGAGCAAGTGGCTATCGGGAAGGGTGAGGAATAGGACAGCGGGCCTGGTGATGGACGGGCAAAGACGGGGCTTATGTGGCAAAACCTCCTCCTCCTCCAGAGTCCAGAAGGATGCGGTGCAGTGATTGGAAAGGAGCTGCGCTTCACCTTGTGTATCTGTCATCGCCACTTCACTCCTGCTCCCTCTGTGCCATGGCTCGCCCTTGAACATGGGCAGCCAGTCACCGTCATAAAACAGGGCCAAAAAAAATGATCAGGAGACTCGGTTTAAGCATTTCAGTTCAAGTATAACGTGATGCATTCAAAATGTATCAAGCACTTTTAGTATTGATAATATTGATCATAGTAATAATTTCAATATGCTGAAAATTAATATAAACCAAAATGAAGATTTAGCCAACGTAAAAATTAAAGCACATAATTACTTATGTATCTGTGAAATGAAAAACAAATTGTCAGGAAAGAACTGGAGATTGGGATGTTACCCAAGGAGCACCATGAAAATTTTTGATTGAGGCTAAATTTCTCTGTTTAGAAGTGAGTGTATGGAGCTTGAGCTTCAATGACATTCACAGTCATTTGGACTGTGAGGTGTATTTTGAACATGCACACAGTGGCTGTGGAGGGGTGTCTCTATATGCTATTACAACTATAGAAAGACTTTGGTCATGTAAAATAAAGTACATCATCTCAGTAAAACCCGGTGTGCAGTCACAGAGTGCTGGTGAGAGTGTTGTGTTGCGGAGTAGCTGCAGAGGTCTTTGGGATACAGATGTCCAGAACATGAGGACCTGAAGTGAAGGAAAAAGAAGAGCCAGAGCATGTTGCCAGCCAGACGCCCGACCACATGGCGGTATGGCAAAGGTTAATAGCTCCATCTGTTGGATACAGGCAGTAGTGCTTAACTCTCCGCTCACCGTTCACACTCAAAAGATTTCAGTAGGGGAAAAGTACATTGAAATGCCTCTCAACAGAAGTCAAGTTTTCTTTACACTAGTAGCAGCTCAAAAATCTTTTTGTCAATCCTGTGTATTATTGAAGAGGTTTCTTCAGACTTTGCCCATTGGTAACAACCTATTGAATCTATTCATTGCAATTGGCATGTTTGAGATGTGCTGTTGTAGAATGTTTAATTCATGTTGTGCTGTTGTGCGTAATTTTGGTTAGGCTTGGACAAAACAACGTGAACCAATTGACCCTTTACCTGTACCTTTTTGTTGCAAATATTAATGACTGAATTTTGTTTTCTGTAGTTCCTTGGCAACACAGAGGTTGACCAACCTAAAGGCACAGAGATTGTGAGAGATGCAGTCAGAAAGCTTAAGGTAAAATGTTATATAATGCACCACATATTGCACTAAAAGGGCATTTTTAAACCAAATATTGTATCATGGAGTAGAGCAAAAACACTTCTGTTTATTTAAATAAACTGGATTGTAGATAGTCTTGTTAATTTTACTACATATCTTCTTCCTTAAACTAAGAACACACACATATTACGTCATGGGGTTTAACAGTGCACATGCCTGAAATCAGGGCTGTTTTTAATCGCTTTTATATTCACTCATTTAAAGTGTAACAGCAATGAGTGCTGATTTGACGATACCAGACCAGGAAGCCATGGAATTTTCTTATAGGTTATAACCTCTTGTGTAGACTTTCAAAGTTTACAATACTTTGGTTTGTCTGTAGAAACCCTCACGACACTACCACAGAGTGTAATTATATTTTGAGCATTATTAGGGGTATAAAATAGTGACGTGGCACCCTGCCTGGATAGCATCACTGTAAGGCTATTTAGTGATAATTTAATAATGCAAATAAACAGTCTTGATCAAAACGCCACCAATGAACGTAATTTTGCTCTAAATCAAGTTTGAAGTTATATACTACCGTAAATAGACCCTAGATTGTTTTTACTCCTAAGTCATGACACTCCACCTGTCCTACTAGTTGGGTGACAGGTAGGGTTGGGTACCGAACACTGTACCTCTACCGGTACCGATCGAATTAGGTCGGTAGGCCTATTACCGAGTATTGGTTCACGTAAAATTCAACGATGCTAAATTTCGGTAATTTCATCTGCATCAGGAGCGGAGTGCACCATCTGAGCTCATGTCTGAGTGTAACGTTATGTCTGTCTCGAAAGCTGATCTGAGGTCAATGACTGAGAGATTGGCAGCCACGGAAACTGACATGAGTGGAGAAAGACACTGCATCATAACACACACACCCACCTGACCACTATGAAGACTGAAGTGATGAACCTCAAGATGGAAAATGCATCACAGCACACAGACCTGATCACTATGAAGACCACAGTGATGGACCTGGTCAGGGAAAATGCCGCACATGAGACAGAGTTGGTTGTGCTGAAGAGAAAGAAGGACACTGCTGAAGCAGAAGCGGAGGACCTGAACACTGAAAAGGCAATACAACAGTCAGAGCTGACGGCATTGAAGAACAGACTGGCAGCCACTGAGAATGCAGTAATGAATCTACAGAAGGAGGCCGTGGAGAAGGTGGCATTCTCAGCCGCTCTAACTAACACAGGAGACACAGTGGCTGAGAATACAGAGTTGAACTTGGTTTTCACTAAAATCATCACCAATGTTGGACAGGCTTACAGTACAGCAGCAAAACTGGTTTCTTTACAGCTCCAGTCAAGGGAGTCTACTACTTCAGATTCACAGTTGTGGACCTGCCAAAATCTTGCTCTATGAAAATCAAGATGCTTAAGAATTGGGAGCAAGTCATGTATTTAGAAGAGTATGATACTGACAGGTGGTGCCACTCTACAGTTGAACATGAGAGATGCTGTTAAACTACGACTCCCTACGACAAGGAGGATTTATGACGATGTTGATAATCCCAGCACCTTCAGTGGCTTCCTGCTCTTTCCTCTCTAATGGGAAGAAACCATAATGTTTCCTGAAAATGAGTAATAAACCACTTTTAAACTGCAATCTTGTGTCATTGGACATGTGCTGCAATGTGGAATCAGTGCACAGATTCACACTTTTATTTGCATACATTTTCATGAATCTGATTAGAACATCAGAAGACTTAGAGGGAACCCCAGCTAGTAGTCATTTAAAATGACAGGCCACACCGACAGGTCTCTGCACAGACAAAAATGTGTAAATATATCAAAAAACAATTAGGCCATTTTATTGTGCGATACTGTAGTTCTGCTGTGACTTTCCGAAGTGTCCGAGGGAGAACATTTGACATAAAAATCGATCCATCCATTGCTATCCATCCGTCCATATCAGCCTGGTTGAGAACTGTGTGTCACACAAGCTGTCCCTTGGGGCAGTTACAGCTCTGCTGTCCAGTGTTACAGTATTACAACATGTCCTTCTTTTCTCTCCTCTTGCAGTTTCAAAGGCACATCAAGAAATCAGAAGGCCAGAAGGTTCCAAAGGTGGAATTACAAATATCAATTTACGGAGTAAAGATATTAGATCCTAAGACAAAGGTACTAATTAAGTGTATTGACTTACATGTGTAATATGTAGCCTAAATCATATATGTAATTATAGATGTCCTCTTTGTTCAAATAAATGTCTGTTTTCTACTCACAGGATGTGCTGCACAATTGCCAGTTGCACAGGATATCCTTCTGTGCTGATGATAAAACAGACAAAAGGATATTTACATTCATCTGCAAAGACTCGGAATCAAATAAACATCTCTGCTACGTGTTTGACAGTGAAAAATGTGTAAGATATTTTCAGCACTTATTACCTAACATTTCAATCAGTTTCTGAAATTAAAGATGAATTAAATGTTCATTATCAACTGCATTGATAAGCTTGAAACATTCTTTACCCAGAATTATGTACAGAGATTCAGTTAAATGCAATGTCATTGAGGATTGTCACCTGTTTTATAGGCAGAGGAGATCACTCTGACTATTGGCCAAGCCTTTGACTTGGCCTACAAGAAGTTTCTGGAGTCAGGAGGAAAAGATGTGGAGACACGGAAACAAATAGGAACCCTTCAGAAGAGAGTAAGACTTATTTGGACATGCAGGTTGTTCACTCAGATCCTAGAATACTTCAGGAGTTTTGTTACTGTGTTTGATTTGATATATTTAACACATGTCCACTAACAGTATTTTCACTTATTTGTCTTCTACAGATCCAAGAACTCGAATCGGAAAATTCCGAGTTGAAGAAGCAGTTACAGAACTTAGAGGAGCAGTTGACAAGTTCCAAAGTGTCCCCTGTATGAGCTTCCTTGGCAGATTCCCCACCAGATATCTCTTTTTCTCTCTCTCTCTCTTGCACCTCTTGTGCTGTTTTTTGTCCTGAGTAGTACTAGCGCTGTCGATTTCTCTTCCTCCTGATCTCCCCATCCGTGTGATCTTTTCCACAGCTGCTGCACTTAAACTCGGCTAACGAAGCGTACATGCTGCAGAGGCCTTCCTCTCTCTTCTGGTGTCACAATCTCACCTCCTTCTCGTGTCTCGAGATCTCCTCTGTCACTCTCACGCCTATGAGCTCTCCCGAGTCCAACTTCTCTGCGGGCCTCCTCACCCCTCCTCCCGCTAAGCCTGCGCTTCCAAAACCTCCCAACGGAAACAGTATCCCACGGCCTCGCGTAAAAAAAGCACACACCTTAACTTCTCTTCTCTTTCCAATCTTGGCTGATATGCTTTGGGCTCAGCAGCCAGCTCTCTCAACTTGTTTTTCTTTTTTTTTCTGCTTCGCTCCAGCCTGCCATCTTCTGCATTAGCAACTGCATGTTACTTTTTCTCCATTAAAACCATTTTTTTTTTATGTGTGGTTCTTTCATACAGCTTAAGTGTGCATGGTTTTGGTGTGTGGTTCTTTCATACAGCTTAAGTGTGCATGGTTTTTGTGTGTGGTTCTTTCATACAGCTTAAGTGCGCATTATTGTGTGTTGTTGATCTGAGCATAGTAGTGTAAAGGCTGGGGAGCGCTGTTCTGACCTTGCTCTATGTCCTCGGTTCCCTGCAGGCAGGCAGCATCTCCACAAAACCGCCATCCACAGACATTTTTGACATGATTCCCTTCTCCCCTGTGGAGCCACTGGTTCCATTACCGGCGAGCAACGGAGCGCCGCCCCCTCCCCCAGCACGACCAGCAGACCTACGTAAGCCGCTGACTTGCATCCCAACGCCATGAGCTACCGCTACCAGAACAGATTTACTATAGGCACAGCATTCTCATACTGGATGATGGTCATCTCTGTTCTGTAATGATCAGTATTAATGAATGAGAATTATTTGCTTTTTTGAGATGCTAAGCACCTCTTGAGCGAATCTGTAACTCACTCACACCTTAGTATGTTATTCGTGGATTCTAAATAGTAGAACTGGTATCTCCCTGATCATCCTGTCAGTAAAATGTTGCTCTTTCAAATACAATATAAATGATGCAGTAAGAGGTAGATGCTTTTTCCTTTAATTGTTCAGAATTCAACTATAAAGAATTCTGTTTCTTACCCGTGAGCAATTTCTGGGATATACTTGGTTGACCAAGAGAATTGAAAGTAGTAGCATAACTGTATCAAGCCTAAACCTAATAGTGATAAACTGACTGGCGGTCAGCTGTCTTTCTCTTCGTTTTTTCTTCTCCATCGTTCTCCAAAGGGAGGTAAAACTCTCAGGGCCAGTAGGGGAAATAAAAGACTAAATGTCTGGCACATCTTGCAAAAATTTCTTGCGGTTGTGCTGTTCAAACAGCACAAACTCCATGTTATTGAGACAAACAGGAGGTTTCAGACTCCTTTGGAAACGGCCAGTTGTACTTACTGTGCCCCGCTCAGCATTCCCCCTGCCTAACATCATCGCAGTGGTACTCCATGGAGATAGATGCCACCAGATGGTGATGGCTCTGACTGATGCCTCCTCTAATGAGACTGGACCGTGCATCTCTGATTCATTGGTTTACAGCGAGACATTTGATTCACTGCTTAACTGGACGACAGCTGGACAAGTGGAATTTCACAGGGATGCTACTTTTTGGATACTAGTACTTTGGTCTAAGGTGTGTGTGTGTGCGAGTGCGTGCGTGCGTGCATGTGTGTGTTTACAACAAATGTGTCTCTCCAAACCGCCTGAGGGTCACATTTCCAGAGACTTTCTGCCAAGTACTCCAGAAATGAAAAAAAAGAAATTAATTGCCCATTTAGGACAATCCATTACCCCCATGTCCCAGACACCTCCCCAAACAGGACACCTGCACTGTGTCACAATCCAGCACAGCACATTACCTCTCTACATATCTCTCTCTCTCTCTCTCTCTCTCTCTCTCTCTCTCTCTCTCTCTCTCTCTCTCTCTCTCTCTCTCTCTTTCTATCTATCTATCTATCTATCTATCTGTCTATCTATATCTATCTATCTCACACACAGGGAAAGATCTTTTTGGCGCCGAACCCTTTGACCCGTTCATCTGTGGGGCCGCCGACTTCCCTCCGGACATCCAATCCAAGCTGGACGAGATGCAGGTGACTGCATGTCTGTGAATTATTAGCACATGGCGACGCATGCACATGAGGCAGCTGCCGGAGCAGACGGTAGGCACAGTGACTGGGAGAGGTGGACCCCCTCGCCCAGGCAGCTCTCCCCCTCCGCCCGTCACTCTAATGTCTATCGATCACACCCAGAAGCCCGCATGCTCAGCCATGCTCGGGTGTGTGTGTGCGTGTGTGTGTGTGTGTGTGTGTGCGTGCGTGAGTGCGTGTCTGTGTGTGTGCGTGCGTGCGTGTATGTATGTGTGCGTGCGTGCACCCGTAAGTGTGTGTGCATGCATGTGTGTGTTTGTGCGTGTGTGTGAGTGGGTGAGTGTGTGTGTGTGTACGGCTGGAGCTCAGTCAGGTAATCTTGCTGCCATTCAGGGAGTAGCTGGCTAGCACGCGAGAGCTGTGATGGTAATGATATTTTGCCTCATAGTGAGGGAGTTAGCCAGTGAAATTCCATTATCACTCTGTAATTTGGCAGTGATATTACTTGATGAAGCGGTCTGTCTTTACTGTGCATGTGTGATCCTGATTTCATCTAACCAAAAACTATAAGTCAACGTTTCTCTTTCTCTCATGTTTTTAAAGTTTTTGAACTCTTTATTTTCTTCTTTTTTAACTACTCAGGTAACGTCTGCAAAATTGTGTAATGAAAATGGAAAAATGCTGGAACTAGCTGATTCCTGTTTACTGTTAAATAAAACATATTATTTAATATCATTGAATGATAAACGTTTGTATTGCTCTTTGCCACCCAGCTGTTATTTTTATTTTCATGTTTGTATATCTGTAACCTTTTTTCTTGTTAACTCTCCTTTCTCTTTTGCCTCTGCTGGCAGCGTCAGAGATGGTTGGTATCTTTGTCTAACTTCACACTTTTCTTGTGGTTTTTCAAGTTCCCATCCTCCCACCCCAGTATTACACAAGTATAAGTCAAAAGGTCCAAAGTGCCAAATGGCCTATCATTCAAGTTTAAGCTATGTATTAGTAAATATCACTTCACACTGAAAAAACAGAAGCCCTAGTAAAAAAAGTTATTTTATTTCTTGAATCAATGTACTTAACTTTAACTTAGCTCATTTTATATGCGTGTTCTTTTTCTGTCTTTTTAGGAGGGGTTCAAAATGGGACTGACCCTAGAGGGCACTGTCTTTTCTCCAGACCCACTAGACGGTCGCTGCTGATGCCAAGAGGACTCTTTTTGTGAAATACTGTTTCCTGTTTCTATTAAATAAGTGCCAAAATTTAATCTACAGTCAAGATGTCAATGTTCTCACTTGAGATTTGTATGTCTTTGCATTAGAATTTGGTTTACAAAAACAGAAATGTTTGAAAAAGAGAGAAATATGATCGAACCTACGTTTTAAGTCTGATAAGTTAAAACACTATTTTTATAACAATTATTAAAAAAAAAGTATAGAGTAGTTTTGACACCCCCTTGTACAGTCATTGAAGGATGTAAATAGTATGTCCAATGGTACATGCTGTATCAAAAAGCTTAATATCTGAATTCTCATGTCCTAATGAACAAAAAACAAAAGGCAATTACATTGTATTATGTTTCCAACTTTTATTATATTTTAAGTCTTGGTTGTCATTTCAGAAACATCTTCTATTGCACACATACATTTCCATTGTACTTGTACCTGACAGTCTGCTTGTGATTGCCATGTAAGACCATTGTAGGGATTCATGAATGCAATATGACACCTTTGAAGTCTGAAACAGGAAACACTAGCATGACCTCAGTTCTGGCTGCAGCTCTGTAAAGTTATGAAGGACTGCACTAAAACCTAGAGATACAGAAATGTTCCTTCATGACCCAATGAATATGTTGATCCCCATATTGAAGTAGGCCTATACATTACAGTAATATCGGGAGTTCTTTGTGTGTACTCTTTGGATTCTGAGACAAAATCAGTATTGACCTGAAATTGTTAAGTTTACAAATACATCATTAGAGGGTGATGTTGTCCCTTACATTTGTATTGGGTTTAAGTATGATGCATCATTGGGTAGCTATTGACATATTACTGGAATGCCAAACTGAGCTTCATCATGTTTAACACATTTTGTACGATTTAACATATGTTCATGACTAAAATGGATTCATTGAGATATTTTAATAGAACATTTAACCATCTGTTTGTATTATTTATCCATTTAGCCCAATATGTACTTTTTGAAATCCTCTTGGGTAGCAGAATTTCATTCTTTACTATGTTGTAGTACCCACTTGCACAAGGAAGCACTTTTAAAAGCCTTTGTCAGTATATTTCCATGTTAACACCTATATGTTTACATGATTACATTTAATTTTGTATGCAGTATTTTAAACTTTGCCCCTGTAGTCATTAAATATAACATCACATGATACACCACTGGTGTTTTTGACATTTCATTTTCAGTGTTTTGATATTCTATAATCCATGTCGGGTTGTTGTATGAACACCTCTCCTACAGTACTGTGTATGTGTTGTTCTGGAGGTGGAAGAGGAATTCACAAAGCATCACGCCAGGAGCCACTGGACAGCTGAGACCAGTCGTGTTGGTTATACTCTCAGAGTGAGGAAGTATAAAACCATGTGTTTTTTACAATATAAGTTATTTATTGATGTTATACTCCCAGAGTGAGGAAGTATAAAACCATGTGTTTTTTTACAATATCAGTTATTTATTGATGTTATACTCCCAGAGTCAATATCAGTTATTTATTGATGTTATACTCCCAGAGTGAGGAAGTATAAAACCATGTGTTTTATACAATATCAGTTATTTATTGATGTTATACTCTCAGAGTGAGGAAGTATAAAACCATGTGTTTTTTTACAATATCAGTTATTTATTGATGTTATACTCCCAGAGGAAGTATAAAACCATGTGTTTTTTACAATATCAGTTAATTATTGATGTTATACTCTCAGAGTGAGGAAGTATAAAACCATGTGTTTTTTACAATATAATATATTATTTATTGATCAAACTGTGGTAATACATATACATGAATGGGTAGCTATTATGCTACATGTCCACTTCTTTTCATTTCTCTTTCAAAGGAGTTGCAGCTATCAACTCTTCCATGTCATATTCACATGATGAATGATGAACTCTTACAATTTAAGCTACAGTCTTTGGTTAACTTTGAATGTAAACACACACTATCATATCACAACTTTTTTTTTGGTAATTTACCTTGAAATAGATTCAGAAGTGTAAAAGGCTATTTATCTAGTACAAAGCAAATTAACTTAATATCAATGTTATGTCTCTAGTAAGTTTGGGTTTATACCCCTGAAGTCATTCTTTGTATAGCTGAGATGCCACATGCAGCGTAAGGGTTGCCTGGATGCCGTGGTCTCCTCCTCCTGCTATGCCATCTCAATTCACAAGTGCAGAACACTTGGCTGGGTAAGACAGCAGTCCATCACATCTTTCTCCCAAAGTGCATTTCCACAGGTTCTGCTGACTCTCTCAGCCACTTATACGTTATCGGGACTTGGCCATCCAGTTGTAACATGTAATCATAACTTCGGTCAAAGGCATACCTTTAAGTGATACTGTTTCAAATCGTTTATCTAAAGCTAAATGTCTATGCACTTATAAAAAAGCCATCAGCACCTAACTGAAATAAGTTATGATACAAAACATTAAACAATTAGTCAGACAAGGTCAAGCCCTTGCTGTTAGAGGTATACATTGCAGTACAGTTCAACAACTGAAAAAGTCACATCTTCCTAGCACTAAAATATATTGCACAGGTTCATACAAAGAACAGCAGAGCTAACCACATACAATATATTTACCAGTATAATGAAGAATATTTCAATTCAATAGGGAATATATTATCTATCTCATAACCATGTTCTTAAAAGAAAATCATCACTCAAGTTTAAATGAACAGTGAGTCATTTAAATCATAATGTGAATTTTATGTAGACAATTTCCCAGAAATTCATAATGAAAAAAATGTAAATTAAATATTCTCAATTGATTTCACAAAAAAAAGAGCTGAGATACACAAGCATATGTTTAATTTGTTGCATAGCAAAAAGATACATGAAGGTCTTGGCGTTAAGGCCATTCTTTGCAATGGCTGAAAGGTTGTTGGGAGGGAAAAGATTTGTTAGAAGGGACTGCAAAGCCGATTAAAGAGCCTAGCTACATGCATAAGAATATAACACATCCCAATAGCAAATACCTTGCTTAACTGATAAGCATACCAATGTTAATATGTCCAATCGTCCAATTTGGTTGTTCCATCAGTGACTGTAAGATCTTTATTCCACTGTCCACAACCCTGTTCTGTGCATTTGTTGGAAGATCCTCCCTGCAACTGTGTGGAAAATGTATCAATCCTAGTACATAGAGACGAGGTAGCTTACATCTGTACCAATCCACTGTCTCATCTTTAATTCTCAGTTGGATGTCATCATCATTACAGAGTGAAGGTACTTTAATTGGTTACAGGTGGCAATTTGATCAACATTATCAAACATTCTTTCTTAGAGGAATAACAAACAGGTTTCCATTTTAGCACCATTTCTTTGTTGTAAAAAAGTAAACTTGAAAATGCAATGACAAAAAATAAACAAATGAGTATGGTTTTGAAAAGGAAACTAATGATGCTCAGAGACACTTGTGTCAGGTGAAGCAACTGAACTCATGATTGACTAACAGCAGGTAATGACTGAATAAAAACACTTGTCTGCAAATTATTTGTAATGAAAATTTCACGTTAGGTTTTATTTTTGGGTTCGATTTCACAATAATCAATGCACATCATTATATGCATTGATTTCTATGAGAGTGGATTTTTCCCTATTAGGAAAAAATAATGATTTACAGTGGGCTTGAAACTACTGCTGTTTTTTTTTTTTGTTGTTCTAAATGATTAGAAAGGGACAATAAATATCTTGCAACAGGGTCAGAGTAGTCCATTGTACGGTATGTACAAGGCTGATCGAGTCAGCAGTCAGTTCAAGAGTCTCAGGGTTCTCGTCACTACATCCCATTCTCCTCTGATTTATTACAAGAAGCAAACCGGCCCAATGTCAATTCCAAACTCCTGGTCTGCACCACCAATGTCCACAGGGGCCACGTCCACTATGGGAAGTCTTGCTGTTTTCTGTGTCCTGTACTCAAAAACTGTCTTGCCCCAGTTGCCATTGGCTTGCTGCAAAAAGAAAAAGCGATTTCATGTTAATTATAATTTTGTTGGTAAATTTGTAGCAGGGATATGTTATGACCGTGAACTTCCTTCACAATTGTGTGGATTAAGGCTTGATGTTTTCAGTATAGTAGTCTGAAGCTCAAAAATATAATGTGCTTTTATATTCAGTAAAGGCTAACAATCAGTGAACACATACTGCTTCATGTTGGAC
This sequence comes from Alosa pseudoharengus, assembly GCF_046254945.1. Taxonomy (NCBI): domain Eukaryota; kingdom Metazoa; phylum Chordata; class Actinopteri; order Clupeiformes; family Clupeidae; genus Alosa; species Alosa pseudoharengus. Next base: position 41,985,105 of record NW_027468718.1, on the reverse strand, counting down.
TATTGTGCCTTTAAGAGTTGTAGATAGGTATGTGGCTTCTCACATATGACTACAGATGTCAGCATGCTCCCTTTACAGCCAAAGTATTATGCTTTCAACTTACTGAGCAAGTATCCGCTACGACAGTGTATCTGAAGCGGTTATTTCCCTCTGCCTTGAGCTCTAGATCGTTGGCTGCCTTAAGGACAACTGCTTTCTTCAGATTTCCTGTCTTCTCATCTTTGTAAGCCACACTGTTTTTGCAGTGGTAGGTGATGGTTTGGGAAGCCTCTTTGGAGAGGAGACGGATGAAAGTCATCTGTACCGTCACAGAGTTGGCTGGTTGATCTTTGTTTCCGTAGGCGAACTAAAAAAGAATTATGACTGATTAATTTGAAATATATTTTTTAAATATGTTGGTAGTATGAGCTACATCCAAGTTGTAAGGAATCTTTGAGGCCACATTGTTTTTGATGATTTTATTGCCCATCTTTATATCATTGTCTATATATCATGTTTTGCATTTGGACCAGACACACAGACTTTTGCCAAAGGTCCATGCCAATGGACTATTCTGCCATTTTCCACAGGCACTTTGGTTGGTTGAGATTCATTTGAAATGCACTGCTCTTTAAGCATGTATCACAAACATGTATTGTATGTAAACACCTTTGAATCACATCATTTTTAGGGCCAGAGATGATTAAAAATCAGCTTAACCTGACCCACAATCCTCTAATTCCTCTTTGAAGGCACAGTTTCAAAGTTATATATCAATAATATAAGTTAACACTGATTTCCTAATGACTTAATGGCCTTCAGGGTTCACCAATCACATTGAAACCAAAAGTGCTGACCAACACCAGTGTACTTACTTGAACTCCACCATTCATGTTGGTGCTAAACCAAATAGGCTTATTTGAAGGGGAGCTCCACCAGGACTTGCGAGGTATGCTGGATGGATTTGGGGATATGCACGTCTCACCCGTGTCCATGTTGCAGTGCACTTTGATGGCATCCTCTGCACTTCCCTGGTTTGGATCCACCCAGTATTCACCTGGTGTTGTGAATGATGACCAAACTCTTATTATGGATAAGTAAGTCAATGACTATCACTGACACTAGATTGTGGAAGATCTAAACGTCGACACAAAGACGTGGACTTAAAACATCCTTCTCATCATGACTCGTGAACTCGGTCATTGTGGTAATGAAACTACATACATGTAAATCATGTCAAGATGACGACAACAGTTACTATGACAAGACATTTTTACTGACCACTCTTTTTCAGGGGGTAGCACTGTCTGATGTCCTCGCAAGTTCGTGCCGGGTGTTTCTTGCTGCCATCGGGGCTGCGCATGCTGTCGATCTGACTGCTGAGGGCCTTCAGAGTGGCCTGGACGCCGGGGTCGGCCTGTAGGGCCTCGGAGCCATTGCTATTGGGCAGGGCCTCGTCCTCGCTGAACTCTGGAGGTGGTGGCGGCCCGTAATCACCCCCACCGAATAAGTCGTCCATAGCTGCAGTGGGGCGGCCAGGGGGACCAGGAGGCCCAGGGGGACCCTCCTCTCCAGGAGGTCCCTGGTGAGAACAAATGAAAAGATGGCGATTTACTACATACTGTAACACTAGCCTTTAGCATGTATACAGCAGGTAATTAAGGCTATACAGTCTACAGGTGACTACTTGCCTCGGGTCCGACATCACCACTTAGACCACGAGTTCCTGGAGGTCCCATTGGTCCAGGCTGCCCCAGGTAGCCTTCTTTACCAGAAGGACCCACTGGCCCAGGAGGTCCCTAAGATGGAACATATGGTCCTTTGTACTGTATTTTTTGGAGTTTGTTCAACAAGTTATTCTATAATTTGTGGATCAGATATTGACCCCCATTTTAACAGTAATACTCACTCTTTGGCCACTTGGTCCAAAAATTCCAGGTGCTCCCTGATCTCCAGTTGAGCCCTTGTTAAAACAACACACAGATATTCAAAATGCGCCCTAAATTTCGCTTAAGATATCAACATACCAACAAGTATTGGTGTGAAATGGCAGTATGATCATTGTCCTTACTGGTGGTCCAGGAAGTCCTTGCAGACCAGTGAATCCTCTGTGACCTTTCTGCCCCCTCTCGCCATGATCACCAAGGTCTCCTTTATCGCCTCTGGGTCCTTGTGGTCCCTGTAAGTGTGCGTTTATGAGTATCTGTGTACCAGTATATCTCTTTTTTTGTCATGCTATTAAACAGCAGTCCTCAAGGAAATAGTGTACCAGCAAGCTAGTAATGACAATATGTGTAAGATCTTACTGTGAGGCCTCTCTTTCCAGCTGAACCAGGAGGACCCACCGGACCTCTAGAGCCCTGTTTTAGGAAAATACAGATATGAAGACTTGTACAGCGTATATGAAAAATATATGGAAATATTGAGATATACTTTGTTTCATTAAGCAAACTATAGTTTATCTCTCTCACATACAAACACAAATGTATCTGTCACCTGCAAACCTAAATAAGGCATTTCAGATTACATATTATAGTAATTGTTGACAGTGTGCCATTTGATTTCCATAAATCAATCTCATAAAACACAATAACATCTGGAACATGATAAGAACATCAGATTATGGCTCACCTACAACGGAGTATTAGGGCCACAAATGAAGAAAATGTTTTTTTTTTTTTTTTTGCCATGACGAGATTAAACTCAACATTTCGAGAATAAAGTTGAAATATCATGTCGACTTTAATCTCGACATTCAAAACTAGTTGGTATAGTTGCTAAATCCGATTCTGAAGTACAATTTCACCAAATCATCTCGGCCAACTGAGTCTGAGACTGACTGTCAGGATTCAGTGGCAACTACTTTCGAGCGGTCGTTCTCTCTCCAAACTAGTTTTGATGGACATATCAAGATGAAATGTCGAGATTAAAGTCGACATGATATGTCAAACTTATTCTCGAAATTTCGAGTTAAAGGTAAACTATGCAGTATTGGCAATTTCCTTACTGTTTTCTCGGTTTTTGCTTCTTTTTCGCTGGCTCTGTCATGACGAATGTCTGAGAAACTCCATTGCTACCTTTTTCTAGCCGGTGCCTGGCATGTATGTGTATTTGAATGCAGTAAAGTAATTCATTACACTCGTTATACTTCCTGACACTGAGGCCGTCGGCCCACAGTTGCAAGGGTGGTTTTTCCGCTCACAGGCGCTACGGGGAAGCGACACGGCCACCATTTAACCCGAAAAAAGTCATATAACCATTCCAATGACTCTGAAGCTGTTAAATGAAGGTAAATTAAGCTAAAAAACTTGCATATTAATCTAAAAAACCTGCATAGTGTGCCTTTAAATGTCAACACGTCAACATTAAAGTTGACATATTTCAACTTTATTCATGAAATTTTGAGTTTAATGTCAACATGACTTTAAAGTCGACATGTCAAGTTTAATCTCGTCATAGCAAAATGTGTGGCCCTAATACTCCAAATGTCAAGGAATCATGCATAAAACCAGGTAAAGCACACGTACTGGTTCTCCCCTCTTGCCAGGACCTCCAGTTGTACCAACAGGGCCAGGAGACCCAGGAGCCCCCCGAGCCCCAGTCAGTCCCTCAGGGCCAAGATCTCCTCTGTCTCCCTGTGAAAAGGAAAGGAGGAGCGGATTAAGACAACCGTTGGTTGGGGGATTCCAAACGTGAGGTGTAGTGAGTTAAGATACACTGTAGAGAGTGGACAGCAGTCTTACCCTGAGACCGAGACTTCCATCCTTGCCTGGTGGGCCATCAGCGCCAGGGACACCCTGTTAAGATAGATTGGATAATATTGTTCTGCTGACATTTTCATTGTCATTTGTAGACTATAATGTTGTTCTTTGTTTAAGCAGCACACATATGATGCCATGGTGAAGATTACAATGCACATCTTAAGAAATATTCTAATCAAGAGGCTAATGCACTATTATACAGTCTAATAAACAGTTTGATCTGGTCGAACTAGTTAGTAATTTCTGATTGGACAAGAGGCATTCCATGAGTGATTTGATATCTCAGGACATCCCCACTCGCTAGTAAATTAGTAATCACTCCACATTTTGCATTGAATTGTTTATTGTGAATGTTCCATTCATTCAAAGCGAGAGAGCAGTGATTTCATAACATCACAATTGACTGAGTGATTGAGTGAGAAAATAGAGTAAATGGAGTAGGGTGATTGTTCAATTTAGCATGTGATGTATAGACAAGCAAGTAGGCTTTACAAATTACTGTGTGCACAAGCACATCTAGCCTCTCTCACTGAACTTTAAACTCTCGAAGTGAAGAGTTATATTGCTTGGCAACAACAGGCGCAAGACAGATTGGAACTATGCTTTAGGGCGGAAGATGAAGAAACAAAAATCAAATGAAGTAATAGAAAACACAATTTGATGTCTTTAAGATCGATCAGATGGTAGTAGAACTGTTGTATGGAAGTAATATGGCACTTGTGATTGTGGCATTGGTAGCAGATATTGCCATGGCTGTGATAACCTGCGGCATTGGGTCTCTGGCCTCGTGCCTACGGCCGAAACACAGCCATGGTGATATCTGTTACGCCACTCTCTCTCGTGCCATGCTGCTTAAGGGTGAGAAGGAAACAATGTTATGCTGAAAAACATTCATCTTAAATGATTTTGCCCATTTCAGGATGTTATGAGCTGAATGAATAAAAGTGATGCAAGTCTCATGTGAACGTACTGGAGGTCCGTGGTCTCCACGGGGTCCATTAGCACCTGGCACACCGACTGGTCCGGAAGGGCCTTTGTCACCCTGAGCGCCAGGATTTCCCTGTTTTCCTGGAGGACCCTGTAAACACATCAAGCCAAGCCAGTTAAGTTAAGTAGCACATTTTGAGTTAAATAGCATATTTGGGTAAGTAGCATATTTGGGTTAAATAGCATATTTGGGCAAGTAGCATATTTGGGTTAAATAGCATAGTTGACATTTAGGGTCTTGAATTCAATCCATACCGCAGGCCCTGGAAGCCCATGCATTCCACGTTCTCCTCTTTGACCAGGAAGACCCACAATTCCCCTCTGTCCTGTTGTGCCAGCCGGACCTGGTGGTCCATCAGGGCCCTGAAAGTGAGGAAGATTTACTATTGGTCATATGGATGTATTTATCCAAAAAAAAAAGCACAGACAGTAAATTGAGGGTAAATAATTCAAGGCACATAATTTCATTTCATTTCCAGTCTGTTCAGATCCCTGGATATTATATCTGTGTTTGTAGCACTAGTGGCTATTTGAAAGGCCCTCTTTTCATCCTTTATAAGGGAAGGAAACACTGGAGCACACAAACGTTTAAAATACTCATTTATCTAAAAAAGGGCATGAAGACTGGAGTAACGTTTAGATGTATGAGTACATCTTCATCAGAGTCAGTGGAAGACAAAGGCGGTGATGTCTTATAAAGTACATCTAGAATCATCCTCAGATGAGTAAAAGGGGGCAGTACCATCAAGAAGCCAATGGCATCAATTAACCAACTCCAACTCCCTCTTATTCGTCATAAGAGACGTTAATAGGATATTTACCGTGGGTCCATCCTCTCCACCGTCTCCTTTGTCTCCTAAGCCACCAGCAGGACCAGCTTGGCCTCTCTCACCCTGACGTCCTGGAGGTCCATGGTCTCCACGTAAGCCAGGTGGTCCTTCTTTCCCAGGAAGACCAATCGGTCCAGCTGGTCCGACAGGACCCTAACAAATACAAAAAAGGTTAAGCCATTTCTTTACTTCCCTTTTCCTTTTATTGCCCACCCACCACCCCTTTCTATCACTCTACCCAGTCAACTTCAAGCAGATGGGTTCCCATCATCACCTACAGTAGGTGTAGTCCTTTAGCTTTAGGACGTTTGGGGTTCTTGCTGTAGTCCTCTGTCAATTTCAATATTCATATTGGTGCTATATGTAATAAATAATACTAAATGGAGAACTGATTACTCACAGTTGGACCTGGTGGGCCAACTCGTCCAGCAGAGCCAGGGAAACCAGTTGGGCCCTGAGATAAAAAGAGACAACAAGTCAGCTCTCAGGTTTTAGGTCCTTTCATCATATGCTGGCTATGTTTGGATAAAAATGAACCAACGACAAAAAACAAAAACACCTACAGGTGCTCCCTGTGTTCCTCTGCCACCTTTAGGCCCAGCAACTCCTACAGGACCCTAAAAAACAACCAAATCAATCTAGTAAGTTTGCAGCCTCATGTAAAATAGATTACTGACAAATGGTGGACAAAAGTGTTTAATGTATACTCACTGGAGCCCCGTGACCTCCTGACAACCCTGGGGGCCCAGGTGACCCAGCATCTCCTTTCTGTCCTGGCTCTCCAGGCTCTCCCTTTACTCCGGGCTGACCATCAGGACCCTGCACAGATCACGGGAGCAATCAACATGATGGAGTGAGTGTTAAGACGCAATTTTAGGTGAATTTAGCCATGGTGAATATTGGTCAACTTACAGGTGGTCCGGCAAATCCAACAGGACCAATTGGCCCAGGTTCTCCTGGAGATCCCTAAGGACAGGGATAGTTGAGTTTAGTGCAACATGTAAATACTGGGTTCCTGTTTTCTGTTATCGGTTTTGTTGAAATAATTACTCACTGGCATTGCTCTTGACCCTGGTGGTCCAGGTGGCCCTTTTGGACCAGGTTCTCCCTAAGAAGGAATTCCAAAATACCATGTTATGGCAAATTGAAAAGTATTGCTGATTATGGTTATGTAATTACGACAATTTGCCAGTCCTAGACAAGCCTCACAGTCATCTTGCAGACCATGTGTTGGCTATCACAATAAAATAGTCAACAAATCAAACACAACAAAACAACAAAAAAGGCAACAACAAAAAAGTTCTTTACCTTCTCACCACTAGGGCCAGCAGGTCCTCCTGGGCCCACAGGACCGGGAAGTCCCTATCATCACAGCATAAACAAGACCATGTCAGGGAGGGCTTCAGTCGTATTTGCCAGTGAATTATATCAGAAGTATTTGCCAGCGGAGACATATGAAACACAGGGGAAACATGCCATCACATGCCCCCCTCACAGTTTGAGCACACACACGGACACAATGAGATAAGCATTTATGAGGAACTGTGCACAATCCATTTGGATGAAGACATGGAATTTAAAGCAACGCAGCTGAAGTCTTGTAAACAGGGCGGTTGCTTATCCCAGTGCAATGGTTAAAACAGCCGCCTCTTCTATTTGTTATTGGACATGTTGTCCTATGAAAATCTCAAGTCTGTAAAAACATGTCAACTTTTGTTTTTGCCAAAAGGTTTGCTACCAGAATACTCTGAAGTTTTGCTACTAGAATAATTTGCGAGGGTGAGCCATTTATCAGTAATTCAATGTTCAATGGATTTCCATGTACCTAATTGCAGACCAAACTGAAGTCAACAGAACTGAAGTAGATCATATTGAGATACCAGGCCCTCAAAACATGTATCTATTATTACTAACAGTATTGTGTCCTTTGCAAAGATACAACAGGATTCTTCAATACTTTGTCTTTGTAAACCATCAAATAATGTAGTGTCATTTTAAAAGACTCACTCTGGCACCATCATTTCCTGAGGTTCCCTCTGAACCTTTATCACCCAAGGCTCCCTGAAATGATCAAACAGAACATATTTACAACTCTGTGCTGTCTTGACAGTAATTGTGACATGACATTGTCCCCACAATTGTTCAGGTTCATACTCTGTCTCCTTTTGGTCCAGATGGCCCAGAAATGCCCCTCTCTCCTGGCATGCCCTGGAGCCCAGGTGGGCCAAGGTCACCAAGAGCACCTGTAGGTCCTGGGCTTCCCTGTGGATGGAGGGAGACATGTAAATGTTCTGCTACAAACTGTTATTGATGTATTTTCATACAGAGTAATTGGACAAATCAATACACCATGACAGTAACTGTCAGGGCCAAACAGCAACGACATAGTTTCGGGACGTACCTTTGCTCCGTCGGGTCCTGCCGCTCCAGGAATACCCTTAGGTCCCTGCAATCCGGGAAGCCCCGGATCGCCTCTCTCACCAGGTGTGCCACGCTCTCCCTAATGGGTAGATAACATAGCAAGCGTAAGAACAAGCATAGGAAAACAATGCAAAGAACCCTAGTCTAAGCATATCATGCATATATACTCTTTTGATCCCGTGAGGGAAATTTGGTCTCTGCATTTTATCCCAATCCGTGAATTAGTGAAACACACTCAGCGCACAGTGAACACACAGTGAGGTGAAGCACACATTAATCCCGGCACAGTGAGCTGCCTGCATCAACGGGGAGCAGTGAGGGGTTAGGTGCCTTGCTCAAGGGCACTTCAGCCGTGCCTTTGAACCGGCAACCCTCCAGTTACAAGTCCGAAGCACTAACCAGTAGGCCACGGCTGCCCCAGACAGTGGAAGCCGGGAATTGAACCCACAACTTTTCAGGCTACTGCATGCTAGCCAAGCTCCTTAACCACTACACTACTACTGCATGCTAACCAGAAATTGTGCAGTCGAGATTCCCACATTTGAGGAATTTGCAGGGGTCAGCACGACCGGATGTGCAATGGCCCTGGGCAAACAACCTTCATGATCATTGTATCACCCCTGCCAGGTAAGTATGAGCATTGTCTAGCATAGTCTAGCATTGTTTTGAATCTTCAGAATAGTTCTTGAAATCAAACTCACTCTTGGTCCAAGGGCACCCACAGGTCCAATTTCTCCAGAAACGCCCTGAGTATGACATTTTAATGCATCATGAATATTACAACCAATGACTATATAGGACTATATTAACATAGTTGTCATGCTTATAGAGGCTATGCACATTAGAAAGTAAATTTTGATTGGTGGTGTTGAATTAACATTAGACCATTCCTTACCTGGTCACCTGGCTTTCCTCCCTCTCCTGGTGCACCTGGAGGTCCAGGTAATCCCTAGACACATGACAAAAGACAGACAAAACATAAGCATTAGATCAGCATTAGTGCACATGTTGACATAGTTATTCAGCCACCTTAGTTGAGAGGAATAGGCTGTAGTTCTCACCTGGAAGCCATGCATGCCAGGGGGTCCCTGCTCTCCTCTCTCTCCTGCTGGCCCCTGAAACAAAAGAGGGTCAATGCTGACACTGAAAACTGGTGAGGTCATGTGTTCTCAGTGACAACCTGTAGTGAGTTGATCAAAATAAAAATGTTGACTAAACAGCTGCTCACATTGGCTGAAAAGTCTGAAATTATCCAGTTTCTATGTTTGCCTTTTACATTTATGTACATTCAAAATTACATCCGATATGATTATAAGTCAATAGCACCAATAAGGTTCTACTAAAGGATAAAGTGTCTTTTTGAATATAAACAAAAAAATGGCAAAACTTACAGCAGGACCTGCAGGACCAGCTGGGCCTACTTCACCATCTTTACCAGGAGGCCCCTGAAACAAAGCAATAGTCAGAACTCCTTCAGAGAACACCCAGGAAAGGATATCAGCTGCTGGCGTGCATGGTTGGCCGTGACACTTACTCTTTGCCCTGGAACTCCACCAGATCCTTGTTCTCCTGTCTTGCCTGGATCTCCCTACATACATTGGCATTAACTTGTTAGAGCCTGTTAGGTGGCACAACAACTGACCAGACAAAACTTTTGTCAATTTGTCAAACTTACACTGAAACCTTTAGGACCGGGCAGTCCCATCGATCCTGGCTGGCCTCGTGTGCCAACAGACCCAGCTGGCCCTGGACGACCGTCCTCACCTGGTGGACCCTATGAAAAAACAAAAATGTGTTGTTACTGTTATCATAATACTTTATCATTGCTTTTCAAACACAATCATTTTCCTGTATAATTAATGAGCTGCTCAGCATACCAGTGGCCCTGGTTTTCCTTCAGCACCTTGGACACCTGGTGTTCCAGTCAAACCCTTTGAAAGAGGAACAGTAATCCGCATTAGTACAGTGTATCAGCAATACTGAGTAAAAGAAGAACAAGTCTTTGCATGTATCCTTGCATGGGGAATGATTGTATTGTTATGGTTACCCTGGCTCCAGGTAGCCCAGGCTCCCCTGTCCGCCCAGGATCGCCATTGGTGCCCTTTGGTCCACCGATTCCTGATGGTCCTCGGTCACCTTGGGCTCCCTAGGAGTGAGAGAAAATGACAAATTTTACACTTTGATTTTCAGTAAAGGAGAATTTTGTTGGTCTACTGGTAAACATTTCATGAGTATCATATATACCTTAGGGCCAGGTAATCCATCAGCACCAGGGAATCCTCTGTTTCCAGGAGCACCCTATGGAAATACGAACAGAGATGTAATGATTTACGATTATAAACTAAACAATCTCGTATATCATGGGATTCCATTAACGTTCCAGGGTAATTTCTGATTTATCTCAAGCAAACATTGCCATAAAGGTACCACATGTACGCAAAACTTTGACCATTTCAAATGTGTACAACAACTGAACAATTGAACTCACTCTCTCACCAGGAGGTCCAAGAGGGCCCACCGACCCTGGGTCTCCACGGGCGCCTCTTTTCCCTTCCTCTCCCTGAGGGCCTAAAGGTCCCTGGGCCCCTGAAGGTCCCTATCACATTCAGCATTCAAAGGTAGGAAAAAAGATATCATACACAAGGATGAATATGTGAAATAAAGCTGAAACACATTTCAGTTGTTTTTAGTCAAACAAACTACATTCATTTGTTCATATGTCTAGTCTGTATGCACAATATTGGATTACCGCCGATATTTAACACGCCGATATCTTCAAACTCATTTTGGCCGATTGCCGATAATGATGACAATAATGATGGTCATTTGTATTTCCTTTAAGAGTCTCTACTAGAATTCATCTATTGCTCTTATTGTGATAAGGCCTAGTTGTTGCAGATACAGGTGTACAAGTTCCATTGTCATTCACTCTACCCTAAATGTATACTTTCATAAATGTCGCTCACGAACAATAGGGAATTATTGCAACATGGAAAAAAATATGCAATTTCATATATGACATAGGCCTACTGTGTGCCATATGAGAGCTATATGCTAAATGTAAATATGTATGACATATTGACATTAAAGAAATGTAAATCTAATCCTTTTTTGAACAGATTAGTATCGTCTGAAATCCTAAAAGATTGTGCCAATTATTCTGCCAGGAATATCTGCAGAAATACTGCCGATACTGATAATATAATTCTCAAACTGTTAACTACCAATCCGATGTCCTACTGATAATTTCGGGTATCCCTCGTCTGCGTTGATTTCACGGGAACATTTAAATGTAAATGATCTATGGCAGTCATTTATCACTTACAATTTCGCCTTTAGGTCCAGCCTCTCCTTTAAATCCAGGAACACCAACATCTCCCTACAAAAGAACATCACTGTAAGTTTGTCTGGAGTTATTCAACACAACTTCACACTAATGGCACATGGCAGTCATATTCCTTTTGAAGTGGATCTGCATTAGGACTGCCTGAACACATTAACACAAATAACTAAAGAAGGAGGAACTGATGGTTACATTGCACCAACTCTAGACTGCAACTCACTGAAAGGTGCTGTTTATACTCACTCATTTTGATGTGTACTGTATTTTTTCTCTTGTTCTATCTCAAGTTAGTGGGGTTTTCTGTGTCCAAATCTTGTGTTGTTGTGTATCTTGTGTTGATAGCATGTCATTTTTTCCCCATTGCATTAATGGTTTCTCTTCAGATATTCTAGAACTAGGTGATACAGTACCTATGTCAATTCTGTTGTTATTGTAATATCTTGCCATAACACATAAGATATAGATAAGCACATCTCTTGGCATAGTGTCAAATGGTGAGCTGGTTGGGGTTCTCTGTTGAATTACAGGGGTGCAAATTCCAGAAGAAAGCAATGTCTGACCACTGGATGCACTACAGTGGTGTGTCCTTAAAGACTCTCGACTGTCTGACTCCACTCTTCTCAAAGCCTGACGGGCCAGCTCCAGATTGAGGAGATGATAGACGACTGAGTGGTGTGCCCATAATGCCTTACATATAGCACCATTTCAAACCGTTTTTAAATGAAAGTGTGGAACATGTACCCCTGTGCCTTTGATTCCAGGCTGTCCAGTGCTTCCTTGGGGCCCAGGGGGACCGTGTGGACCCAGGAGACCACCAGGACCTTGGGGACCTGGATTTCCCTGAGGAAACAAGGATTACGGAATGTTTACGTTGAATGAATCCTGAAAAGTCTACAAAGGGTATTATGATTGTTCACTGAAATACAGTCCTTAATCATGAATATCATTTGCTAGGGTGTCGTAAGATGCTAGATATTTGACGATTCTGCCTTTTCTACATACCACAGGACCCTTGGTACCAGGACCTCCATCAATACCTGCTGGACCCTAAAACCATCAAACAAGGAGAACACATGTTTTTCAAATACTGATATGTGTGTATATTCAGGAGGTAAATGCGCCTGAATGAGGATGATGACACAGAAAACACTGTTCAAACCTGAAGACCAGTTGATCCAACTCTTCCTTGGTGTCCTGTCTCACCTCTCTGACCTTGTGGTCCCTCAGGCCCTCGCACACCAGTGGGTCCAGGTTGACCCTAGATATTGGTGCAGAGGTTAAAACTCTTTTGGCTTTGCTTTGCTTTATAAACCTTGTATTTGCTTTATAAACCTAATTTCAGCCAAATCCAGTCCAAATCCAAGACTGATTAAATGACATGCTATTACATTCTAAATCTAAAGTTGAAATATCCAGAAATGGCTAAAAGTATATACTGTAACAGTTCAGGTGTCCCAACAATGAGTCAGAAACTATTTGTCTGTTTGTATTACACTACTAATTACTTAGTTTATGTGTCTAATAATATTTTTTATAAGGTTTGTGTCTAGTCGATATATATTAGCTTAGGCTTAAGAGTAAGACATCATTGTAATAGCCTACTTACCTTCATGCCTGGCATTCCTGGAAAGCCAGGGGCTCCGGAAAGACCTAAGGGTCCCTATAACAGTCAACAAAAAAGGTATGTATAAATGTATATATAAGGTATGTCCTAAAAGGTAATGAAATGTTTAGGTCAACTTTACAGTTGAATACAGGGAATTGCCCAAAATATATCTACAGGCACCCAGCCTATTCTTAAAACCAGATTCACCAAGATTCTGGCCTTTGGCTTTATGATAAGCATTGCCTATTGTCATGGTTATAGCGGGTAGTATATTTAATTGAGTGATGACATTTTGGCTTATTTGAGAAGTATTTAAGTAGTTGAAATACAATCCCTCAAATACAATCCCTCAAAGTATTTTGTTACAAACTACATTTGAGTTTTTCCAATCCTGCAAAATACAAATTACAATATACGCTAAAGTAATTAAATACGTATTTAACATAACGTAGTGCATGTGCTTGTGTGTGTGCCTGTGTGTGTGCATGTGCATGCATGCGTACATATGTCTACTGTGTGAGTATGTGTCATACGTATGATTACTATGTATGTGTGTGCGTGTGTATCTGTTTATGCACATGTGTGCATATAGAATGGGTTAACATGACCCCTGGAGGCAAACATACGCAAAAAATTGGTCATCCTAGGCCCTACGGTTCTCAAGATATTCACAGAAAACTCTGTTGGTGTACGGTCACTAAATGTACACATAAATTAATTTATTGTATGGCCCCCCATGAACGAAAGTCCACGAAACATGGCGTGCATTCAGAGGGTGTCATAATGATCGTACACTTCCAATTTCGTGCAGTTTTGACCATGTTAGGTCACAGATACCTGTTTTTTTTGTTTTTAACTAGGTGCCGCTATACATGAAATGAGTGCTTATGGAATGGGTTGACATGGCCCCTTAAGATCAACATACGAAAAAAAGGTGGTCCTCCTAAACCCTACGGTTCTCAAGATATTCACAGAAAACTGTGTCTGCCCTACCCTCCTTTCGGGGGGTCCAGTCCAGCGGGGGGGGCCACAGATCAAAACGAAAAACGATGGTTCCATGCTATCCATGTGGGGCTACATGCCCACAAAGTTTCGTGTACCCCGGTCTTTGGCCATGCGAAAAAGAAAAAAGAAAAAAATCTAACTAAACCTATATGACCGCCGCTTCGCTGCGCGGCGGTCATAATAATAGATCGGCAAACCTAATATAAAAAGGAAATGAGCCTAAGCCTACAGCCTTTGCTTTTCTTTAACATTTCTCTTACCATTGGGCCGTGCTTCCCAACATTTCCAGGAGGTCCCCGGGATCCCTACAACAGCAAATGGTAAAATGAACAAGTATGTAAATATACCGTGAATATATTGCACTAACAGGGCAAACTTTTAATGCAAGTGGATTCTTTTTATTTTCATCTGAAATCAGCTGACAAAATATTGGTTGAGAGGACACTTACAGCCAGTCCACCTGGTCCTGAGCGTCCTCTCTCTCCTGGCATTCCTCTGGGGCCCTTTGTGGAATAAAATAAAATCATCTTAGAAAGAGAACCTCCGACATCCTTTTGTTTCACTTAAACTGCCTACTTTATCTCTACATCTGTGAGAAAGATGAAATTATACCTGGTTTCTTGTCATAGAGGCTGTCTAGCTTTGCAAACTAGTCAGGTGGTAGTTGTGACATTCTAAGGACTTTGCTTTAAGGGCATCAATACGTGGTTCACTATAAATTCCTTAAATATGTCATGTTTCAAGTATTAAGTTAGTAAATCTTACCATAGGACCAGGTCCACCCATAGGACCTGTAGGACCTGATTCTCCCTAAAGGAACAAACAGCATCAGTTGTCGTGATAGTGATAGAGTATACATGCCGAGCATTACAGCAGAAATGGTAAAATAGTAAATATAAGTATAAGTATAAACATATAACCAAACTCCACTGTACAATAGAGACAGTAGGAGATAAAAAAAACTAACAAAACTAAATACTAAATATACTATATAAATTAAATGTAAAAAATCCAGTGTGCTTGAGGGTGATCAAGCATGAGACGCTTGTAGTGACAGGGCCTGTAGTTCTGTGTGCATGGTGAGGTGCTCAAGAGAGTGAGTGTCATGGTGAAGGTGCAAAAGTGGTCCAACAGTAGTCTTGTAGTTCTGTGTGTATGGTAAGGTGCTCAAGAGAGTGAGTGTCATGGTGAAGGGGCAAAAAGTAGTCCAACAGTAGTCCTTTAGTTATGTGTGCATGGTAAGGTGCTCAAGAGAGTGAGTGTCATGGTGAAGGTGCAAAAAGTAGTCCAACATTAGTAGTCCAACATTAGTCCAACAATCATCATTCTGATGCTTCTGCTGAATTGATCTCCCAACCTTGGATATTCAAGGATGTTTGCACTGAAAACACTTACCTTCGATCCTACGGTACCACGCTCTCCTTTCACACCACCTGGCCCTTGGTGCCCCTGGAATATCAGACATAATATTCAGCATTTTGACTTGAAAATACGACCTGCTACCCACTCTGACAGATGGAAGAGTGGAAATCAAAACACAAAGAGATGAGATGAAGGGGGGCAGGTCAGAGTTTCACCTCTAAAACCACTTTAGATGTAAATGGGGCCTAAATAAATTACAGTAACGTATGGGTTATGCAAAAGTCTGTCAGATGAAGAATTTACAGTGCACTCACTCTGTGACCTTTAAGGCCAGGGGGTCCAGGTGTGCCAGGGAATCCTCTTGCTCCCTAATATTCAAAATATACATAATACTCAAATAAGGCTGCAATTTATGAAATGGATGAAATATAAAAGATTTATCTAAGCAACCAGAAATAATGCTTTTCAGGTTTACCGGTGACCCTGGAAATCCCATCTCCCCATTCTTTCCTCCAGTTCCTGCTTCACCCTGGGAAATAAATGATTGACACATCAAGTTAACCATAGAAAGTAATGGCACGAAAAACATTGAGACTTTGGTGAAACAATCTGCTTACATCTTCACCAGGTTTTCCTGGAGGGCCTTCAGGACCTCTTGGACCTGAATTTCCCTATGAAAGATAAACAGACATGTTATGCACGTTATTAGGATTGGGCTATCCAGGCTGTTACACTGAAACAGGTTTGCTGTTAAAGACCTGGCCAAACGTGGATATCTTCAGACCATGTATATAAATGTTTGAATAAATTGTTGTAATAAGATAAACATAAATTATGTGTCTCGATTGCTGGTTCACAAAGATCCTGGCTTTCCTAATTTTCACTTTGTATTTACACATCGTTTATCAAATAAGCTACAACCAGTAATCATCTCTCACAATTTGGCTGGTATTGGGTAATGTGTCAGCATACCATTGGTCCTGGATCACCAACATCACCAGGGGGTCCTTGAGGTCCAGAGGATCCCTGAAACATATGGCCAACGGTCAACGGTCACGGTTTATGGAATAGGAAAAATACAGACTTTCACAGGTACATACGAGTGTGCAAAGAGGAGCATGCCAAGAATGAGTTGTTATGTAATTGATAATAAGCCTATATTAATTAATCAGACAGATGAAAGCAGAGTTCTCTTACTGGCATGCCGTTTGGCCCGGGGGGTCCTCTTGCTCCAGCCTCACCCTGAAAGGAAAGTAGAACAATCATCAATGGCATATTACCAAAATAATACAGTTCAAGATCTCATTTCTTATTTGTCACGGCCGTTGCTTAGAGACCAATGAGGACTCATTTGGCTGGCTGATTTATAAAAATAAAGGTGGGAAAAGGTCAGATTGACTTCAGGATTGTTGAAAATCATAATGATTTATAAAATGAATTTGAATGTACCTTTTTGCTTTTCCACTAGTTTGACATTTGACACTTTATCCCAAAAAAGTGTCTTCACATATTACGGTCATTCAGTTCATAAGACTAGGAAGGGACAAGTCTGGACATAAACTGGCGAGAGTTAAAAGAAAACTAAAAATAGTATTATCTCTGGTTTGCAACAGTCATTATTCAGAACAGAATTGTGGCCACATAGTTGATTTTTCTTTGTTCTACCTCCATCAAGTTCTATTGGTTTCTGTTTATCAATAATTGTCTCAGACAAACTGTCATTACCTCACATTTTTTTGTCATTCAAAAATAATACTATAACACTCACGTCATGACACTCCTTGCTATAGCCAATGAGAGAAGACATGTATGTCTTAAACACATTAACACCCACTATACAGGTTCTATACTTCAGTTAAAAATAACAGCAGCAACCTCTGCTTACCTGCGACCCGTGCAACATTGCCAGGTTTCCTGATTTTTCATCGAATCCTCCAGCCATATTAGCAGACAGCTGGCCCTGGAAACAGCACATGTCTCTTCAGTCACATCCTAATACTTCTGATTATCAAATTAGAACTAAAGTCACACAGTTCATTAGTGTGATCTCAAAACTGTAGGACTATGTTTGCGTTTGCCTCTATGACACACACACTGTCACAAAATATATATTCTTAAAGAGCTCAAACAAATATATTGAGTCATTAATTGTAACATCTACAAAGACATAATAATCATTGTTGCTAAGTTATGATACCCTTGCCGAGGGATAGAAGGCAGGTCATAGATGTGATTAAGCACTGGACTTGGCTGATGACCAGTAATCATAGGAGTAGGAGTGCTGAGAAAATGCTAATGCTAGTCCCAGCGATGTAGGAAATGAACTAAGCATGCATGACTTCTTTTCCACTCAAATACTGGATTTATACATAATCAATATGGCCTCAAGAAAATCTCACAGAAATGGCAGAGCTTAGCACATGGTAATAAAGAAATAATCGACTTTTAAGGGGATAAACCATTGATCAGATCTCAGATGTTAAAGAGGGTTCTGGGGTACTGTATCTCCCTGCAGCCAGCCTAAGAGGAAGATATGAGCTAAGAAGAATAAGGGCTTCCGACTCTAACTTGTTTGACTAGCTTGAGGGTCTTTACACTGTGACCACTCCTGTAGTCCTAATGCCACACTTACTCCTGGATGAGTTGGATGTCCAGCCGGGCCGGGTGGTCCTGGGTTTCCTGGAATACCGGGTTCCCCGTCATATCCTGCTGGTCCTCTTGGACCCTGCAAGAAGATGGCTCCTGGTTAATAGTAGCAACTAATTCATTCAGTACTGTATTTCATGTAAGCATACTGATTAGTGGAGAAAGGCTTGTAAATGGACTGTGGTCAGCATTTATTACATAAACTTCAGCTGACAGAGTGTAAATTCATAAAATCTATAGGGTGTAATTATTGCTAATACCTCAGACTGGATAGCTGTTCTCTTAACTATCAGTATTTGTGAGGATGATTTCCTCATCTACCAGTCAGTTATCATCAAAGGTTTATAAGTACTGTGATACAGATGCCATGTTGAAGGCTTTGGTTACTCACAGGTCTGCCTTTAGGACCACGGTCGCCTCTAAATCCAGGTGCCCCGGGAGGACCCTAAAACACAAGCAACACAACAGAGTGACCAGACGAACCAGAACCTGCATTTGTGATACTCCACACCACAAATTTAACCTGAGACCAAGCACAGTTACTTACTACCACCTAGTGTTCATTGTACGTGCATGACTTTACAAAATAAAACAACTGTTTCTCTGCAAGCCAAACACTGGGATTTTTATATGTATTACCAAACTTGCGTTGACAAACAACTCACCATTTGCCCTGGGCGACCTCGAATTCCTGTCACCTGTAATAATATGATGATTAGAGATGATCAAATGAATTAAGCAACGTATCACTGCAGGGGATGAGCAGTTTTACAATATGAATGTACAGCAAGCAGTATATACATACGAGAGGGACATCTCCTGGCTCTCCTTTTTGACCCTAAAAATAAAACATGAAAAACCTTTTTGAAAACATGAAGCAAGAAACCTTGTGATTGTGTTGCAAAACACTGTGATACATGTGTTTTGTTCCATGCAACATAAAACAATGTAGCTCACCTTATACACTGTACCACCTGTAAAAGAAAATTGAAAGAGAGAATAACAACATTAGCAATCGTATTTTTGCATTTGATTATTTTTCTATTTTTACTGGTGTGACTGCTATGTGAGTCTGTAGGAAGGCCTCTTAACCTCTTAGGTGCGTCTCACCTGACGTGCCAGTCTCATAGCCGTCCGTGTCGGTCTGACACCGAGGACAGCACTCGCCTGGCGGAGTATACACCCTCTCACAGTTGGTCATGTCGTCACACTGGACCTCATCACATAAGATGGTCCCGCTGTCACACACACAGATCCGGCATGGCTCTGGCTTCCAAACGTCTTTGTTGGAGTACGTCTGACCGTCCTCCGTACAGCTTTCGTCATCTCCTGCAGACATGACAATAGATCATTCCCATTTAGCATTGTGTGGAAAACAGAATTAAAAAAAAATATATGTTTTGGGCTTTATGCCGGAAAACAAACAGGAGAGAGCAGGGTGACAGGAGGAGGGTGGGAGAGAGAGGTGGGGGGGGGGGGTGGTCGGGAAATGACCCCGGTCGGACACGAGCCCAGGTCCCTGTGGGCACCTGTAATCCTAATGTATGGATGTTGTACCCACTTGTGCCACTCACCCCCCAGGAACAGAGAAATTGTGTTTTTTTTTAAGTTGTGGCTTTTTACACAAATCCATATGCATACATGACTGCATCTGCCATCTAGCCAAGATTAGAACAGACAAAATAACTCAAAATATTTGACAGTCAACACCAGAAAGCCTTTGTGTGTTTGTGTGTGTGTGTGTGTGTGTCTATATGCCTCTGGGCTCTTTAACCTTCAGGAAGTCACTCTTAAAACCTATAAATGTTTGGTTCCAGTTTCTGGAAAAGGTGACCCCTACCGCTAAAACACGAAGTGGTTTTCTCACCAGATATAAATAATTTTTCCAGAAAAAAAAATGCAACCAGAAATACACTATCACTCTCAAAACTGTTTTGTACTATACAACCAAATTCTCCCAAAACTGATAAGCTATGTGTTTTTTTTCCTGATAAAGAGGTAAGTACATGTGAAAGTGGCACATAATTTGAATGCTTTTTGTAGTACGCTTGCCTGAGCATGGCAAGGACATGGCAAAGGTCATAAGGGTCTACAAAATTCTATAGTCGTCTGGTACAGCAAAATAACATCTCTAAGTACTTTCCCATTTATGTCTGCTGATAGTAAATATGTATGCAGCATCATATCATTTCCCATCTTATAATCTTTGGTGGCCATTTTGATATTGCAGTATTAGTGCATTACAAGCACTGGAGAACTATCCCTCTCATACATGGTCTTGTACCTGCATGAACACCAGATGGCATTGAAGAGCTTGAGAAGGAATGTTTTTGAGACTGTATACACCAAGCATGGACAATAGGCCCCTACAGACAAAATCACAATGATTTCACACAAATATTAGTTGAAAAGCTCTTGGCTGTTGAAAACAATGCCTTCAATTCCCTCACCATTTGCAAACAGATTTACCACAGCTAACCCATTATACACATTTCATAACACTTTTGCTACATATCTCCAGGCAAGAATTATAAAAGAGATAAATGATCAAACAATCTAGTCATACAGACAATCCTTCCAGGTATTCATAGGTGGCAGTGGAGTTAATATCTACTGTACCATATTATTTATGCTGGTCTCTAGACCTTATTCTTGCACTGTTGCACTGTTGGACTAATGTTGGACTACTTTTTGCACCTTCACCATGACACTCACTCCCTTGAGCACCTTACCAGTCCTGGCCCTGTCACTACAAGCGTCTTATGCTTGATCACCCTCAAGCACATTGGACTTTTTAAATGTAATTTATATAGTGTATTTAGTATTTAGTTTTGTTAGTTTTCTTATCTTCTACTGTCTTTATTGTACAGTGGAGTTTACTTATATGTTTATACTTATACTTATGTTTACCATTTCTGCTGTAAGTGCATGTTGTGTGTGATGTCTGTATGCTACTGAGACCCTTGAATTTCCCCTTAGGGATCAATAAAGTATCTATCTATCTATCTATCTATCTACCTAGTTTTACAGACAGTTTGGCAGTCCTGCTTGCTGTAGCTTACTCTGCATGGACACCATAACAGAACAAGCTGATAAGAACCATATCTCCAAAGCACATTCTGGCAAAGGAAAAGATGGAAAAGATACGCTCATTGAAATGCTAATATCCTCGGGATAGATGTTGTTTGAAGTCGTGCTTTAACGTGCCTCACTGGGGAACCGAGAGAGACAGACGAGTCTGATGACTTCGGCTGACAACAGTGTGCCTTGAAAAATCCCTCTTGTAAAGTGCAGACGCTCCGCACAGTGGGTGTGCACATTGCTCAGGTATTAGTGTCTGGGAAGAGGAGGCATTTCCTTTGACCTGGGTGACTAAAGGAAAGCTCTAGAGATGTGTGTGGTATGTCTGAAGAAGAGTTTCCTGCTCCCCTGCATCACAAATGGAACATATGGTGGAGGAACCCCATGACAGCACAGATGTAGAGGCTGATGCCTCATCTGGCACGATGGAAAAACGACCCAATGGCACTCACCATGGATTTTTACGGCCTTTCTAATAAACTGTTTGGTTTTGGAGGAGTTGGGGGAGAGGGGTGCTTCTCCAAAAATCTTTCCAGTAAACTGTTTCGCAGCATTAGTTTGGCAGTATTTTTTCTTTTTTCTACAATTTTCTGCTGTTGGACTTTCAGTGTGCTATTTCATGTATGAGGGATTCGTTTTGAGTGTGAGCTCTCTTATAAGGGAATCAACCAGTCAAAGCATAGAGCGTGCTTTTCTGACATTAAGTTATACTCATGACAGTAAATGGCAGCTATTTTCAGCCTTGACTTTATACATGACATCAATGTAAGTACTTTGTTTCCATCACCAATAACTCATCCCGCACAACTTCTTTGAGCTGAGTAAAAGTCTAAAATGCAAAGGATGGGTGGATCTCCATCTAGAAGATTTATGTCAGATATAAAACAATAGCACAGCAAAACTGTTTCAGTCTCCTCAAAAAGTAGCACTAAAACAGCATTGGTTTGCTTCCCCATGATGCTTAGGGATAAAGCTTCAAGAACATTCTCTCTGTACAGGCATAGAATGTAGTCCACAAGCTATTTCGCCAACCCCTAGCACCCCCCCCCTCCCGGTTTCAGCTAATTCAGTGCAGATTCTGTTCTTTCCGCAGACGTTTCTAAAAGCCCACAAATGATGACGACTGCGAAAGCATACCCTTTTGAGGAGTCTTCCTGATGTAGATTTTCCGTTTGCCCTCCCCCTCAACCTGCACACCCCTCACCGTGAACATGAGCTCACCGGCTACATGTTAGTCTGTATCTGCTCTCCTCGTTGCCCCTCAACCACACTGACTGTAAGATTTTCCTCTGGAAAAAATGGGGGAGATAGCATTTGGTGCGTATCAAAAATAATAGCCCTCCCACGGACATCTAAAATAAGCGAGATAAATAACATCACACTAGCCAAGCAGGGGGGAGGGGAATGATAATGAAATATATCTGTCAAATGTAGGAAACAGGGACAAATGAATACTTTATGGATTTTCCCTGGCTGATGTGGAAATACTCATAACGTGCTGTGTTTAGAGGTTTGCAGCTGTTGCCAGATTGCAGGGGTTAGACAAATGACCTTATGGAAAAAGTGAGTCACTGAAGCAAATCTGTTTTCTTGTGTACAGCAGATTTTGCTTTTACCTTACAAAATGCACGGTCAATAAGGTCTATTAAGTTCCTTAAGCTCCTTGACCATCTTTTGAAAATAATGACAGAAATAAGAGAGTGGTGTGACTGTGCCAGAAAGACTTTCAGACGCAAGACTGCCTCCTGGGTTCTCAGCTGGGCTTCTTCCAACATTACAAGACTGAGGAAAATGGGAACCAGAGGAATTGGGTCTCTTTTGTGGGCCACTCTAAAACGCTGTTCTGCTACAGGAAGATTATTTTTCCTCAACTTTTCAATGTCTTCCATTTTGAAACGGCTGGGGTCAGAGTTCAAGGGTCTTTTCCAAGTCCTTTGTTCAGTGACTACCGAGACCAGTTAGAGTTGTACTTCTCACACTGGCGGTGTCAAATGCGTCTGTGGAGTGATGACAAAGCTCGTTCATTTACAGTGTCTACTAACAGACACATGGACTTCAAAGTCACTGCGCAACCTATGATTATCCCTTGCCTCCCATGCCCAGATGGGTTTCGTTTTTTCTCTGTGGTCTCCTACGTATTGGTCAAAGGTGTATCAATTCTCAACCAAACTGACCTATTACCCTATTTGTACATTTTAAACTGCCAAATTTGTGCATTAGTAAGTTTGTTACAAACGGAGAGATGACTGGTCTAGTTTAGGGAGGGGAAAACAGACTAGAGCATGAAACACCTCTTCCTCTGGTTTAGACATGCACCTTCTTACCCTCTTTTCCACAATCAATTTGCTCTGCTCACGGGTAGGGCTGGCTGGGAAGCTCGGCCAGGAAAGTTAAAATGAATAAGTAGCTGACAGCATGTCTGAACTGGTCACTGATGCTAGCGTCTTATGGGGTTCTCTGATGAACACTCCATTGTTCTGATTACTTCTGCAAGTATGTCCATCTGGGCTAGGGAGCGCTTTCTGACCACAGCTGTGGTGGCCTCATAGGATCGCAAACTTTCCACTGTTTCAGGGCTATCCTTAACCACTGCAGTGCTGGCTACTGTCGACTAATGATACACATGGTAATACTGCTGGAACTGACAAATTTACATGTATGGCATGAGACTCATTTCTTGCTAAAGCTAAAATAGATGCTTATTTTCACAGTAATCAGTTAAAATGAGTGTATTACAACTATACAGTATGTACTTTGTAGAGTGTAGAACGTAGAGTGAAATAATCAATTATTTTCACAAAACCTCCATGTCAATATTCTTCTCATCAAATAATGTTGACTGGCACAGTGGTTACTCTGAAACCATACGTGGCTTGTAGTCTGCCATTTTCTCAGATAAATTACAGCCCTAAAGCCTCAAATCCAGTGAGAGTATATAATTTATGGTGTTCTAACACATTTGGCACATAAACACAGGATTGAAGATCAAAGCCTCCACACAGTTTTACACAACGAAAAGATTCAGTAATTCTGCCATCTTTTTTTCAAAGCACCATACACAAGTCATTTATCATTTAGCCTAAGTACTGTATATTTAATCACAAACTTTAAATGATATGTGTCCTTATAAAGACCTCCATCACAGAGGACACGTTTATCTTCCTGTAAGACTCTGCATGACCAACAGAAGATGTGTGAAAACAGTGGAAATAATGGGTCTTCACGTGTAGAGCTCAGATAGCAAGCACAGTTTGATTTGTAACCGCATCTTACATGGGAGTTGGACAGGGGTCAAAACATTTGTTTTTCATATCCTCTCAAGCTGCGTCCACTTGCGCGGATCAAGCCGAGGGCAGCGTACTGACGGGAATCTCTAAACTTACACAGACTCTGAGCGGGGCTCATCGTAGCATGAGGCCCTCTCTATCTGATGCATCTCTATTTTGCTACACAAACTACTCCTCCTCCACCACCCCCTTTCCTCATGATTTATGCTCCACAGGGACTAGTTTGGCAAGGGTGACTCACTCTCACAGATCTGGCTTTGGTCCTCTATGAAATGGATTCTGTGGAAATTCTGTGGAAAAGGAACCTTTGCCACTACCAGCAGTGTAGAGATGTGAAATACACAACACTAACAACAACCATTTCACAGATAACAATAATCTCTTGCATTGGTTGAGTCCAACAATACAGCACACATCATGTCATATTTGACATACTGTATATGTTCATAGACAGACTACACATGCAAAGATATACAGTATGCAATCTCCATTTTGAATGCTTGGACATGTAATAGCTACAAATGGGTATAGCTCCATCCCTAGGCATGTGGCAGCTGAAACCAGGCTGAACTCATATTTCTGGAATTCTTCCCAAACAAAAGTTTATATTAGCTTATTCCAGCCTACTCTAGCAATACAGTGATGGACATTCTGGAGTCTGGGTAACAACTAGTTGATCAAATTTCACGTACAATGCACTGGAGCATTTGGTTTCTGGAGGCGCCCTCTGACTATGTTTTATGCATCGGTCAACCACGTCCGTAATGGACTACTTGCTTTTTTTTTTTGCTGAGATGTAAACTGCCCCCACATTCTCCTCAGTCCACAGTGGAACAACTACTTTCTGTCCTGGGGGATGAAAATATTCCTTCCTGATGTTTCCTTTAACAAAGACTTTCTCTGGGCCCTCTTTTTTGTGTGTTGTTTGAATGTTGTCAGGCCTTGTGGAACAGTCACAGCTGGTGAGCAGCGACACTGGCTTACATTGCCCTCTGCCTCCCCAATCACTCAAAGCAAAGCAACAGCGTGTCAGCTAAATATTTACATCACGAACCCCGAAAGCAAGGATCCAACTGCTTTCAGCTCAGCCATCTTGTCTCTCTGCTCCATATAAAGCTTGAATTTAACAAGCTGTTTGAACAAAGCACCTTTTGTTGTTGCTGTTGTTGTTTTTGCATAGAGCTTGTATGCTATTTGTTCTGCTTCTCGTCATTGGAATTTTTATTATTTCCAACTTTTTAAACAGCTTAGGCTTGAAGAATTTGAGGGTAGGGGGACTCCAGAAAGCCATCAGAAGCAACATTTTAACTCTCAGTAGGCAAACCACAACAGTGCAATCCTGAGTTATTGATTCCAGAACTGAATAGGATTTGGACACTTGAGGTCACTTAGATGTTTTTTTGGTTTGAGAAAATCAATTCCAATTTCAGACAAACTTGAAAAGTCAGAATCAATTAAATACTGTAAGTAAGCTTTGAAGCTGTGGAGTGTTTCACTGTTGAACCACAATGATTTCTGGCTTGCACACTTTGAAAGTGCATTAGCAGTGAATAATATACACTTTCCATTAAGATCCAGTGGCCACATCCACATATTCATTAACCTGCCTTTTTCATTGGCAGCCTGTTTTTTTCTCTTGGTCACATCCCTGCCCCTGCTGATATTGGCTTAAACCAAAAAGAATGACCGGAGCCCAATCACATTCTCCTAGCCCAGAGGTGGGCACACTACAGCCCGCCGAGCATTTAATTAGGTTATCATAGGCTGCTCGCTATTTTTTTCCTGCGATAGATGACGTGGTTAGCTTAATGCAAACTGCTATTCACTCTTCTTAGAGAACATTGACAATGTCAATGTCAATACAGCGTGTTCTATATAAGGATGATACTTTTTGTGTCCTCTCTCTATCTCCATTTCAGCAGATCTAACTTGAATGTTATGCTACTCCATTTAATAGGGAACGCGTCTGAGCGCGCACAAGAGGGAGAGAGCGAGAGAGAGCGGCTGGTTCCAGCTGGCTTGTCAGTATTGATAATTGATATCTCCTTTTTAATATCAGAAACTTTTAAAAGGAAATCATGAAGGCAACAGTAGTTCCCAATAGTTCCCAGAGGGCACTGTGAGAGGGCATAGCCATAGGCTATAGCACTAGCCATAGGCTATATTTGAATGGAGCTGGCAAAACATCATTATGAGAACGTGCAGATAAAATGCTATTAAAGTGACAGACAGCCAGACGGCCGATTTTCAAAACCTAATGCGGCCCTTGAGCTAAAAAGTGTGCCCACCCCTGTCCTAGCCTGTAATAAAAGGCTCCAGTGGCAACTGGACCATCAAGCAAAGATAATGCGGTGTCCAAGAACTATTTGGCACATCGGCATGTTCGGTCAGTGCCCTGATGATGAAAGTCAGTTCAAGTAAATCTGCCACCAAGCAGGAGTAGCCTCACAGTGTAAGTAGAAGTCCAACATGCCAATAGATATTACAACCTCAGTTCCAAGAACATTAAAACCTCTGCTAAATCTGATACTATGCAATCATGCATTGTATATGTACATCCTAAAACAGCCACACCAATGGAAAATCTTTTGCTGTTTTTTCCTCAAGTACTCTCCATGATGGGATTAACCTGCTTTTAATTTCTGCTGGAGTCTGTTTGAGATTTGGGAAGAAAGCCATGATTGAGCAGCCTGGCGAGCACAAAGTCTGTTCATGGGGCCCCCTGTCAGTGAGATGGCCCAAATTGCCTTGCTCAGGGTCAGTGACATCACCCGTTCTGGGGCCTCAGGGCAACTGTGTAATTTATCACTTAGTTACCAGGTGAATCCCTTGAAGTTTATTGGTTCTTAAATTATCTTGACAAGAAAATGCTTTGGCTGTTGCATAGACATAACATTTGTGCAAAGTTGCTGACAAACCAGATTGCTGATCAGCTAAAATGGCACAAATGCATTTTGAAGGAAAAAATTGACTTCAAAGTGCAAGAGTCATTGATCCCCGTTGTTCAAACCTTTTACAAATGCCTCCACACTCACTCACATTTCCCAATGCACACACAATACAAAATCTGCAGTTTGAATCAAATAACTATTTTTTTCTAAATTAATTAAAACTAAGAACCACAAAACATACAAAAAGTTTCTATCATCTACTTACTACAAGAATCGTACACTTGCTTTCTGGGCCAACAGAACTTCAGACTGACACTGTCTGCCATTCGCTTAGAATTGTCAATTTACAGTAAATACAGGTGGGTGCTCATTTAAAAACAAGCTACAAAGAGATACAATTGAAAGCAAATGCAATGCAGCAACCCCCACTGGAAGTTCAGTTGATATCACCAGTGTAATTAACTGTACACTCAAGTCAGTAAGTACGGACTAGGGACCTAGAGTATGAATAACTGAAGTTAGATTATCAGTTAGAATATACTACTACTGCACTCTTTTCCATGTTGAATTGAGCAAATTGATCTAACACTTCATCTATCTTTTCCTCCACACAATTCACATCTGCTCTTCACAAAAGGACAAAGAGAGAGCGATGTTGCCTAGACGTTTTTTTAAAAATCTGGCCTAGTAGAGGCCATCTTCCTCTAAAGACCTATCACATTCTTATCCAAACAGTCATCAACAGCTGGCTTGGCTAGACTCTGCTCCATTAAGCCTCCCCCGGAATCACTGAATTAGTAATTGTGTAGTTTTCACAACTGCTGGGCATGCTTATTGTAGGTGTGGTGAGTGTGGCTTTCACATCAGTTTCAAAGTAAAATAATTTGCTGTCAGTAAATAAATACTCAGAACTGTATGTTCATGGCATACATGTAGGCCTACTGAACCAGGATGAATTCATGTCAGCAGTGATACATATACAGCCTCACTTTACAACAATTTAACACAGGAATATGGATAGATTATGGGTGGAATATGGATGGATTTAAAGGGACACCAGGCAAGCCTGATGCTTTTTCTCTACGAAACTCCCCCACGCTCGTTCTGCTCGTGCTTTTCCTTTTTGTTTGCATCTTCCATCAAGGGTTTTCGCTGCTTCTTCGCCGGCTCTGCCATTATACACACGTTTGCAACAATCGCGTTTCGTTAGCCTGCCTCTGTGTTGTGGATGCAGGATGTAAACTGATCCTGCTTCGGTCGGCGGGTACGATACACTGAACTTGCAAGCGGGATATTCTTCCTACAGGCATTAGGGGCGGGCGAGAGTCTTCATTCGCCCTGTAATGAGTCATTTAACCATATACCGACTTACGAAGATGAGTAATTAACACGAAAATGTTGTCTGGTGTCCCTTTAAGTTTCTTAAAAGTAAAACAGATGGTCAGGATGAAAAGAAATTATATAATGAACTACTTGCAAAAATACAGTTGCAAGCAGCTATGAGGGGCCAAGCATCCCAGCAGGCTACAGTTGCCATGGAAACTTAGTCATTATGTCAAGGGCATGGCTGTAAGCACTGTAAGACCAAAGGTTGGCTGAGATATAAGTGCACTTCCCGTTTGGCGACTTTGCCACAAACAGAATAGTTTTGTGGAAAAATTGAGAAAATCTGTGGCCTGTGAAGAATGGTTACATTTATACAGCTAAAGTCCAATATGATGGAAAACTATTATGGATCCATTAAGGATAAATCTATTGTAATTAACATCTTAGGAGTTCCTTTATGTAAGGAGTCCAATGGTGCCTCGTTTTTTTTTTTAATTGGGCATATAGTTGAAAGGTTACATGCTTTAAAACACACCTCATACTTTGACCTGTTGGTGGTGTTTGAGCGCTCAATGTGCATGAAACTTGGTGAATAGAATCATGGGCCTGTTCCCAGTAAGTGTGCAACATTTCATAAAGACTATGGTTGTATGAGCTTTTATAGACTTCAGTTGCAGCAGAAAGATGAATATGCAGCTTTTCTGCTTGGCCCCCAATTACTTGGTGCATTGGAATTCCCTTGATCATTTGCTTTATGTGCTAAGGGAAATGATCAAATAAATGTCTGTTATACAGATGTGGGAATGTACCTTTGTGCTCTGCGACTGTTTGCATAGTCTTTCCTACTGGTATGAAACGAGCAGTTGACTGACATTCGTGAAACCTTGAAACCAAACATCATCTTGTCCAGAGGAAATTCCTCTGTGACGAGACATCCTGCAAAGCAGATAGTGCTGTCTGCAAGAACAGCATGTAGGAGTCTGTGTTATGGCTTATTTACATGGGCTCTGTCTCGCTAGCAACATAGCTGATTGCCATAGGGAAATCAAATCCACAACCCACAAAACCAACCATTCGAGGCCTCACAATTGACTATATATCCCACGTGTCCACATGGTCTAGGTTCTGCTTCCATTTTTATGGCTTTTATACTGTGCCAGAATGAAAAGACAAAAACAAAAAAGAAGCATATGGAAACACTCACAAACTGATAAAAAGCACAAAACATCTGAAAAACAAAAATGGTCAAAACGCGGTGTGATTTTGCCAGATCAGATTGGAAGGCTGAATCACAGGGATTCCTCCCATGCAAATATTGAATTTAGTCTTTGGCTTTATTAAAGCCAGTCCCATGACTCAGAGTAACTCATGGCAACATCCATGCGCATTAATCTGCCCTTGTGCTGGGAGCGAACATCAGTGGGTGTGTGACACAACAAGGTCCTTCAGCACTTCAGGGCTGACACTTAATGACCTACTTTCTTGCCTAGCCAGTCTGGATAGTCGAGCGTTTCATTTTTAAAAAATGTTCTTTCTTTTTTTTTATCAGAGTCAGATGACATGTTTCCCAGCATCTCCATAAGATAGAGCATAGCCTGACTTCCACTAGGAGAGATGTATTCTGAAGGATAATCAGTGCAGTCTTCATGGGCTTGCAGGTTTGCAATGTGTAATATTTTAATATATCATACTTCAGTAGATATCCCTAAATAGAAAATATACTGTAAAGATGCGGTCACTGAAAACATTCTTAGCTGAAAAGCTATTTAGCCATAATTACATCTGTGTTGAACACTAATGAATGCAGAACTAATCCATAAAGATACATAACAAGAGGGCCCAAATCTGTGACACTAGCTAACTAGTTTTCACAAATGCTGGATATGTATGTTTTACATACTCTACAGTTTATACAGTGTAGGCCTACATTCTGTCTCTCAGCATAGATATTTGCATTTGTTGATACAACAGGTTTTGACAAATAACTAGTGCACAGATTTAGACATAACAGATTCACATGAATTTATCAACTGTATTTACACACTCTTGGTTCCAAATCTCCCATTTTTTTAAAAACATGAATAAGTCATGTTATTTAATTGTGTATCCCAGGTAATATCAATAATATTGCAGTTTGTTTTGATTGAGTAAAGATAAATAAAATAGCAATAACCCAATTACAGTTTCACTGAAATTACCTGGAAAACAAAATAAATAAATAAATAATCATGAAAATGGAGGATAAAGCATTTTAGAACCAAACTGTTCATGTGATTTTGAGAGCAATATGAAAACTGTATAAGGTACCAAGGTAATGCGATGCAGATCTTCATAAAAGACAGTAGGGACATATTAAAAATGTTGTTTTAACTTTGGTATATGGCCAGCTTGCAAATGTGGCTGCCATGTTTTAACAAAATCCTGATAGAACAAGCACATGACCTTTTTGATGTATTCTGGTTATATATGGAAAGGTTGCCTGGTCAGGCTAAAGTCCCCATGCTCCATTTTGATAACAGATGTAATTGTATTGGACGCCATGTGGACTGCATTTTATTAGATATTGACAGAAATCAAAAGTCTTCTGGAATGCTAATATCGGTTTTCAGCAACTTCATGACAATACTTTGATCAAGATCCAAGACCAGATCAACATCACTATGTGACCTACAGTAATACAAAAAGACATATGGTTGTCCGGGTTAAGAATACACAACTGGGGGAATGTTTTCACCACCTATCAGCAGAAATCACAGCCATGGCATTACCTGTGATTGAAGTAGAGTCCAGTGCCATTAATCTCTATCCATTGTAGTAATAGTGTAGATTACTACTAAAAATTGATGTTTCTTTAACTGATTAAACAGTGGGCAGATTAATGTAACCATTGTGGCTAACTGCCATTCCATTGCAATGTTTCACAGCTGAATATATTAATTGAGTCCACCATTTGTTGAATAAAATGTTCCCTTTTAAACAAGCATTACAATGTACTATGTGCCATCCTTGGGCCATTAGTAAGCCACATCAAGCCAGAGGAAGTATATCATTGAGGATTTCCCTTCCAAAACATGAACACATACAAGTGTGCTTAGTCCTTTGCCATGGCAAAACTACATTGATTAGCCAAATTATCTGGACTTTTCATCCATAATCAGAAGTGATGGCTCATCCTTCTCTGATTATACAACCAATCGCATGCTCATTATTGTGGTCACGGTGAAACATGGATGCGAGTATGTTGCCGTGTGTAAACAGCCAACCACAAATAAAGCACTCCTGGGGCCTGATTCTCCGTGCGGAGGCAGGAAAACCAAAACCAGCTGTGTAAACTTGTGTGACTTAAACACCGCGCTCAGTGGGATGCCGTGTGGTGCATTCGCAGCCCACCTGTGTGCTCCCCGTGTTTTCAGGTTTTTCCAACCTCTTCACCTTACAACCGCATCAGGTTGTTAGGATTACGGAGCACATTCACAGGGAAGTGGCCCACCAAGTTGCCCCTGACACACAAGAAGGCTAAATTGCCCATCTTAAAATGGGTGATTATTTTCTTAATGACTTTAAAGAAGAGAGAGAGAGAAAGAGAGAAGAGAGAGAGAGTGAGAGAGAAAAAGCTAATGTTTCTTCAGGCTACGTACCCATGTGTACACATTTTCCATGTCTTCCAACCCTAAGCTGTTCAATGACACGTTACGTCTGACATCAGCCTTATGACTTCCTCCAGCTCTGCGTTTCGCCCAAGATTTGTTCTAATATTTTACAAATACTGCCAAAGCAACCATTTCCACATCTGGAAGTCATCTAGTGCTCCGCATTTGCTGACTGCCATAATTTACTTTATTGGTAGTTCCCATGGAGCCTTCTCATGACCACAAGCAGTATTAAAAGTCCATCAACTAAAATGTCTACCCCACAGAAATATCAAGGTCCATCTCTATGGCGTATCATGTATGACTACTGATTTTGGATGCCCTGGTTTCAGTCCTGGTTCAGGTAAAGCTTGATTCCCCTGTTTTCACATGTGGAGCAAAGAGGCGTGTAATCAAGTCATGGCACAAAAATGCAGCACATGTTTTCCATCAATGCTGTCTTGCGGGCCTGGCAGGGTTTCTGAACTTGGGCATTCAGACAGCTTTGTTAGAAATGTATTTATGGATGCAGACTTGATCTGGCAAGAGAGATTGGTAAGTTGTCTCAGTTAGAAGACCAGTTCCATGAAAATAATTTAAACATGAAACATGAATTGGCTGCAACAATGGATCTAAAGCAACAAATGAATCTTCATTTAAAAAAACAGAACATCTTGCACATGATTACATGCTTTTGAATACTCTTTCCCACTGCCGTGTCCATAAAAGCATTTAGCGGGCTAAGTGAACACAGTGTTAAGTGGTTGGCGCCTTTGAAGTTAAAAGTGCCATCTGCGGAGATGTTTTACAACTTCTCCAGGATTGTGGGGCCCGTGAACCTGGTGGGCGGGCGGTGATGTTCACACGCATTCAAGCATGGATTCCATCATCTACAACTCTGAACATGAACTCCCTTACTTGAGTTACTTGCCCAGGTTACTTGCTCAGAGACCTGATTCACTACAAACATGTAACATGTCTGCTGTCTGTGCTTGACCAGTGACAATTGTTCATCAAAGTTATTCATTCACGATCAATTCATCTTCATGAATCAATTTTACGAAGTCTTATCCTGATACCACCAGTCGACATCCAATTACCAAGACATGGCGACCTCCACAAAACCACTATTTTGACAAAACAATATGTGTCCTTTCTTCGCATGTACGTATTACAGTAGTGTTCCAGCATTTCCAGCTGCTTTCCATTATTCACTGACATCAACATGCAACCATATTCAATTTTCCGGCGCCATGTTTGGAGAAAGACACTCAACATGCTGGCTCTCTCAGCCTTTGCCTTCATGGACTCAAATGTATAATGCACTGCAGGGAAAAGGGTGCCACCTAAAATCTTTACAAGATCTTTGCTGCCTGCTCACATAGAAAATGTATTCTCTTCTTAAAGAATACATTTTCACATGCATTCACATGTAGTCTCCTCTTAGAGAACAGTAATATGCATAATGGATCTTTAGGTAAATGTTTGGGTTCTAGATGGGGGTTTTAATGACTCCAAACAGCACATTTACAACTCTCCAAACTAGCTTTTCTTCCAGAAAAATAATTGTGTCAGTGATACATCTGCAACAGACAGGAAAATAGCCCATTCCACAGAGCGGCGGTATGTTCTTGTATTCCATGATTGGGTGTGTCAGGAATTTTCTATCAACACAGCTTTACAAAATCAGCAGCCTACACAAGTCAACACTAAAGCCCAGCTCTTCATGAATTTGACATGTTCCAACAACCACAATGGCTGTGGAAGCCTAGCACAGTGAAGGTACACACTGTCAACCAGCCACCCTGACTCCATGTACAGCAACTATTGCAGGTCATGCTGCACTTATTCCATGGAATGCTTATGTCCACCCTGTGCAAAGAGGTCCTGCAGAACTAGACAAACAAGGATGGTCATTCAATTCCGTTATGCCAAGTGTTGCTTGATCTCTGGTCACGTTTGGTTCATTTCTCCAACTCCAATATATATATATATATATATATATATATATATATAATTCTAATTTCAGCAGAGTGCAGTTAAGGCAAACTTTTAACCCCAAGGGTGTGTGATTTGATGAGTCCAGCATCCTTTTACTTCAAGGGTATTCGCTTAACTCCACACAAGTCGTTAAGTTAGGAGTCAGCACATTCTCATATTCACTTCTGTGTTAACATATTTTAAAAAGAAAACTGCTGTAATCTTGTTTTTTTCCATGAATGTCATATATTGGATTAAATTGACAATGTAAAACAGACATCACAGTTGTAGTATGCAGCTCTGCCACAAGATGTCTCTGTTTGCCCAAAAGTCAATGCATGTTTCCCACAAGTAAAACATGTGATTTTCACATGAACTGCTCTCCTCTGATAACACTAGTATGCATAATTAACATATGCTTTAAGTATTTTGATCTTATTGTCAATTTTAGACTGTTGAGCAAAAGCAAAGAACCAACAAAACAAGCACATAAGGAAATTCCCTACATCGCCAAAGGCTCAGACAATCCTGGTGACATCATTTAGGGGGAAAAAATGATGTCATCCCGTTAAAGGAGGGTCTAGGAAAACATTGCTTGGCAGAAATAATAGTGTTCAGGTGCGTCTGGACCGCTTTCTTTCACTTGGGCAATCTATCTCTGTGACTTCCACCCCACCACTGCCATCCTCACCCCCCCACCCCACCCCACCCACATCTGTGCTGCATTAGACATGCAGGCTGTGTTCCCTCAAAGACGCCTGAGTCCCGATGAAATGGACTCAACAGATGTTTCTGAAGAAAGTGCCGGGGCACCCAAATCTGGATGTGGATAACACTTAGTGAAGCTTACAGTCTGACAATAGAGTTGCGGTATAAGCATGGCCCCTATAGGAGCCCCCCTTATGGTTCACATGTTTGCGTTACCCAAGGTGACATCACCAGCAATCAGCAAGAAATGAAGGTACAAAAGGACACAATTAGTCTCAATAGCACTAATTTGCACCCCCTGCCAGGGGCAATTCACATCCACATTGTCCCTGTGACAAGATGTCTACAAAAGCATTTACTGAAAGATGTTAAACAGCAATGTTTTAGCATTAGTCAAAATCCCTGACAAAAATCCAGTATCATGTAGACAACTACAATACAGCTATACTTCAAAGTGATGGAATATCTGGAGTTAAAAGGATTTTGCTCTGCATTAAACCTCAAAAAGATGTTTCTTCAATTTTAAAACAATTAATGTAAACAACTAAAATAAATCCAAATCATGTAAGCTTTAAAATGTCAGGCTTCCTTGCCTTATCTTAAAACATCGAACAAATGTCTGAGCCAAACATGCTGAGGTTGGTTTCATCACTGTGAATCTGTGAGTCTTAACAACAGCAATTTGCCAATATCCACAAGCCCATCAGCACAATTAACAGTAAAAACAAACAGAACTTACCACTGATGTCTTGGCATTTCACAAACAGTTCTTGTGCCAGAAAGAAAGCAAGAAATAAGAAAGTCCTGCTTTGCACGAAGCTCATCATGTCTATAGGCAAGACATGAGCCTTCCTTGTGTGCAAAATGGGGAAAAAAGGAGGATGAAAGGTTCCAAGTTATCGCTTCACCATGTAGGCAGACTGCTCCTCTCCCGCTAGCAGCAACAAGACCCAGCCCAGCCCAGCCTCTGGAAGCACTTTTTTGTAGTTACAGCTTTAAATAAGAAGAATGCTGGCAGCCCTAATTTTCCTCCCCCTTTTGTCAGTGCTCTCTCATAATCATCCAGTCACAGACAGTAGTTGAGAAACTACACCCTTGTCCACACGTCTCTTCTCTCTAATGAAACTTCCTTCATGGCTTGTTGGTGTTTTAGTAATACTTATAAATGGGAAAAAGTTTTGGTTTAAGGGGGAGAAGAGAATTTCGAGAAGATAACCCAAAGATAAGTTTTTTTTCATGGAACTGCTTTTTTCCAGTGTTGGTTGCTTAGCAAGACCGTAAACTGAGTTTTTATTAGTGGCTTAACGGCACCAATCTCACTGAAAGGCACTTTTTATGGGTGAACAAGAATAGATTTTATGCTACAGCTGTCTTCATGTGAAGAATGGCTGTGGGATCAGCAATTTTGTTCATGTAAAATTGAGACAGAGTGCTCACTCTATCTCTTTATTGTTTGTCTGTGTTCATAGTCACATAAATCAATCCTTTACTGAATGTCATGCATATGGGGTGCAATTTTCCTATTGTTCACTAAGTTGGGGAAGCTTCATGGATTTCAAAGCACATCTCTCACATGCTGAACAGATGTTCTTGTTGATATGAAACCCATGATAAACATTAACATTTATGAAACGGATGGAGATCAAGCATAATGTGTGTTACTTCTTATATACAACAGGAGTGTCCCAAGTCACACTTCATTTCAAGTAAAGCTATGCCACCTGGCGATGCAACAGTAAAACTTGTTTGTTGCTTTTTTAGTGTTCAGTAGACCCACACCAATGCTCACCTCTGTTGAAAAGTTTGATGTTGTTTTTACAGGTGCTTGGTATGTGCTGTGCAACATTACATACCTCGCATTTGTCTCTAAGCATGCCACACAAATGGTTCTCCTCCTACCATCCCTGGACTTCATCAGCCCTTTCTCAACAAGCAGTCTTTACAAAAGTAGCCTTTTCCTATCCTAAGGAACAACTTCACAACACCCTTCTTGCAACAGAAGACCTCCAATATAACTTTATGAGCTCATGTGTCTGATGTCTATCAACATCAACTCTGTCAGGCCAATTACATCACATCAGCACTAATATGCAGTAAGCAACAATCAATATTCCACAACCACATGCTCAAATGTAAAAACTCAATTTTCTGAAAGAACTTTGACTTCCTTAAAATGTAAGAGGAATTTCCCTAAGTGCCTGATCTAAATGTCAGTAAGACGTCAAAAAACTTTTTTTTAAAAAAGCACAATGTTTGTGTTACAGAGTGTAAAATAGATGTGAATAACAATTAATCATTTAAATGGCTGGTGAAAGGCCACGCCTCCCAAGAGGTGTGTACATTCTAGAATCTAATGGATGTGGGAAGCTAAATCTCTTCAGCAAATCAGACCTCTCAGCTCAAAGTAACTTGCATAGCAAGTTAGCATGGGATTCCAGAGGATGTGTATACTGTGTGGCTCGTAATGAACAACTGAATGGAATTCTAGGCGGTCTTATAACGGATAGCGAACATAAGGAATTTGAACTTACAACAAAAGCGTGACTACATCCCAGCTGTATGATGTCACATCAATTAACCTAATCAACATACACAGATACAAATCTAAAAAATGATAGAATTTAATAAAAACTTAACCCTATAACTCAAATTAACATATAAATTCCAGAGTAAATACTTTCACTGAATCCTCCCACAAGAGGTATTCAGCAGGACACTTGATGATATTAATGAATCCTGGTTTATGTGTGGAATAAATGGTAGTGTAAGGGGTGAATTTTAGTCTGAGTTTGTTTGTGAGGGAGGAAATGAGATCCATATCTGATAGAGATTACAAACTGCCCTCTTATTGGATGGTCAAAGCTCAGGGGTTGTGGGGGTGTTGACAGTTATTTTGGCCAGAGCTCAAAACCAGCCTTTTGGTGAGTGACTGTGCACAATGATTAACAGAGTTTCAGCTGGGTTTCTTTTTCCATGTGGTGCATGTTAATAAAGAACAGGTCTTAAGTCGATCATTTTCGCTGAAATGATCTGAAACTTGTGATTTTCAGTAATGTTGTGGTTTTCTACAGTGATTAATCAACTAACTATTCACACTCTGCTTTGCTCTGTATGGCTTCCATTAATCTATCTGCACTCTGAGAGCATTGTCTACATTTGTGCCATCTCACGACTGTGTCCAATCTGTAATACTTCTTTATTCAATTCTCAATTCATTCAAAGGCAATTCATTTAAACAATTGTAACAATATAATATCACAAGGTATTCCATCACCATAAAAAGCAAAGGGAGATGGAATCAGCACAAGGAGACTTTACACTAAAATACACACTTTCATGGAGCCATGCAGTTTGAAAAAAATATGCCTAGTTACCTAATATGTTCAAAACATGACAACAAAGGATAAATACCAGTTCTTAAATCATGTTAGGCTACACTCTCTACATCCTAACAGGTTTTTGTATTGGTGTAACAACCTACCATGACAAAGTGAAAGAAGGACATGAAATCAATTATTTTACAGATTTAGATATACTTGCATAAGCTACAAAGAAGTTGCACTGGTCATTGAATGAATTATTAATGTTATTAAAGGTGGAGTCAGGGATTTTAGGCTATTTCAATAATTTGTTAAATCGTCCATAATTTGTCTTGTCATTCAGCTTCCTCACGACCCGCTAGCTGCCCATTCCGTGAGTACACTGCGCCCCAGGCTCCAAAAACTGGAATCAAAGTGAGGGCAGCCTGTCCCCCAAACTAAAACAAAACCCTGTGTGAAGTTTCTCTGGGAATACTGAAGGGAGGAGTGAGCTACCTCATCATTTGGTCCTTGGTTAAAATATAATGTATATTGTTTTGGAAAAATATGTTTCCTAATAAATTTAAATGTAAACGTAAACATAAACAAACACAACTTCCTGTGCAATCGCTGACTGCACCTTTAAGTGAACGTTTTCTGGCTGCCATCTATAGCTTACATGTTCAAACCATATTGAAAAGAATCAACCACAGTTTAGTTAACACTGTGTTAACTGTTAACACTGATTCTTTCAATGGAACATCATCTATTAAAATATCATATAGGATTTCGATCTGTAACATGTTGGGTGAAATGTAGAGCCCATAGTGTACTATGTGAGTACCTTAGTTCAGACCGCATGTGTGTCTTCGGGAAAAACTGAGAGAAACCAGAGGAAACAGCTGTGACCCATGTTCTGCGAGTGCTAACAGAATCAGGTGATTTACTTTCCATCAGACAGCAGCATGGGATACTCCGGCAGAGGTAGAGGAGAAAGGCAGCTGTTCTCCCGTTGCCCTGCCCATAAATGGCGAGGCCCCTGGCCAATCTAAAACCCTCAGCAACAGGGCCTTGCAACGATCAGTTTTATATTCACCGGAGGGAGAGAGAACGAGGGAATGGCAGGCTTTTGTAATGCTGCTTCTGGCGTGCCAAGGATTGGATCATCGGCAAAATGTAGCCAGAAGGAAGGTAAAAGCTGCACGAGCTGCAGAGACCAGGATGAATCATAGCCTCCTGTTCCCTGCTGGTCTGCACAGTGTCTGGTTATACTGAGACACTCGCCATAATTTTAAGATTGACCCAAACATGAAAGTATGTTCCACCAATTGAGCACACAAAGAGGGTAAAATAATTTACCTTCAGTGAAAGATGTAGCCTAGTGTTGATCCAGGTAAGCTCTAGATTGCAACTACTCAGTTGTTAGTGTAATGGATGCAAGCTAGCATACCGGATGATTCTGGAACGTTAGTAAAACCTCACTCCTCGACGCCTCAAGAGCAGCCTGGGCTTTTAGCTCTATTGTCAGCACGCTTGACGTCCGGGTGTGTGCAGAGCTTAACCGCGCAGGTTCCACACAACGCAGGTTACATTAGGCTATTGTTCTGGTATAGGGAACCATACATTGGTAAGTCCTTGTAAAGACTATGGACTGTTTTCTCTATTCATCAAGTTGTGGGCTTACATACCTACACAACTTTGTCCTACATTAGGCTATGTGATAACCTTGATTATGTCAACCAGCACCAATTCATACTAATTCAACCAACAAAGGGTGGGAGCCTGTACAAACTGTGTGCTCTGGCAACATCAAGGATAGGTAATATACTAATTCAACAAAATAAGGGTGGTCGCTAAACTAACTGTGTCTTCTGGCAACATTAAGGATAGGTAATATACTATTTCAACAAACTAAGGGTGATTGCTAAACTACCATAACTGCGCTTCTGGCAACATTAAGGTAAAGTAAATATTTCAATTTCAATTTCAGTTTCAATTTAATTGTACTTATAGAGGGCCAAAACATTACACATGTCTCATGGCACTTTACAGAGTGTTAGACAATCAGAGAAAAGGGAAAAAAAGAAAAGAAGGCCTATGGGTAACAGGAGCGAGGAAAAACTCCCTAGAATTGGAGATACATATACTGTACATAGGAAGAAACCTCGAGCAGATCCACGACTCAAGGGTCTGCCTAGGGTCAGATATAGGACAGTAAGGTCTGTATACATGACAAATGCATAAGTATATAAGTAAATATACATACAGTTATGTTATACAACTAACCTGGGAACTATTATAAAGTAGTTTTACTTTAGTAGTTTTCTTACTTTTGATGTTTTTCCCCCTGAAGTTCAAATTCATACATCTTGACAGAGGAAAGAATGAACACACTTAGATTGGAAAAATAGAGATTGATAATGTATTGAGCTGTGCACTGAACCATCCACTTAAACACAATGGTGGATTTATCCAAAGGAATTTCTCATCTGGACAGGCTCCAGCTGCAGTCAAGCTCTGACTAGTTTCTTAAATTACCTATACAGTAAACAGCCAGAGACAAAAAATAAAATCGCATGTGATAAGGAAATGATGGATGTGTTGACAGTTCAAACCAGCAAGAAAGAAAGAAAGGAGCGGGAAATTATTACCCAAATGGAGCTAATGGAAGAAGTCCAACTACGACCCTGTCTGGGTTTCAGTTGGAGTATAAATGGTTGTAAAGCCCCTTCTCTTGTCTCAAACTCTAGATCACCACAATAGTGATTTCCACCACAAAAATGATAAATGTGTTGGCAAAATGAAAAATAAACACGAAAAGGCAACAAGAAAGACCTTCATAAAGGGGAAACTGCTAACAGACGGAATAACAGTGGACGTCCTGGCTCACTTTATGCCCAAGGAGGCGATCAAACAATTTTATGTGCAACTTAAATGTGTGTACCAAAGTTACCCCCTGAGTATTAGCTCACCTAGCATCACCTGGTACTGGTAGTCTCTATAGGCTAATCTACAAGAATTACTAAATGGGCTAATCCATTGTGTGTGACACCATTGTATATTGGGCCTACTTCTGACATTACTTTTATCGACATGCATCGACGATGTCCAGCATCCAGTGTCTGAGTCTGGCTCTCCCCAAACTTTTAGCGAAGCATATGTGGCCACAACCACTTAAAAATACAATTTAAACCACATGATGTAATTAAAGCCAATGGCCTGCAAGCAGGACTGATGAACAAGTAACAAATCCTAAGCACAGAAATGTTTTGAGAGAGACAAAGCAAACAATACCATCAATTGCTGGATGAAACAGAACCTTCTAAATCTCAACCCAGACAAGCCAGAAGCCATCCTCATTTCCACCCCTAATATACTGCAAAATATACTGGGGCAATTCCACAGAAAATTTACTTTTTGTCACATCCATAACGCCAGTGAAATGCCTTGGCATTTGTATAATGTGAATGATAACATCATTTTTTTGTACATTTCTTCTCATGTACATTCTTCAGCCAAAAATAGCAAATGCTCAAATTTCATGTAATCATTAACATCATACCATACCATCACATTTTATTGGTGTTATGGATGTTACAAAAAATATAATTTTCCATGGAATTGCCCACTGGTTACTCCACCTCATGCTGAGCTAAGAAACCTTGGTGTCATAGTCGACTACCCTCTACTTTGACTCACACATCAAGAACATCACCTTTTTCACCTCCAGGTTAGATTACCGCAACACCCATTGGCATCTCATCCAAAACCATCAATGTGTTGTGAGACCATGACCAGATAACCAGCTAACAGGGTTTTTATGATATAATTAAAACAGTGAAAGAAAATACATAATGCCTGAAGTACAATGGATAGTGTAGTTAACAGGTCCGTCTTCAGGTGCAGAAATTGATCAGTGCTAACCTTTGAGTGCTGTGTCTCTTCATTAGAAAGTCACTGGTTATACACTCACCTGGTAATCCAAGATCAGGTAACACTTTGTAGTTCTGTCCTCAAAGATGGAATCTGGCAATGAATTAAGAGGTGTAAAAGTTAAAATAACAGATTTATGCATACATTGCTATTTTTTTTACAATCCATCGTCCAGGTTCTTGTTGGCTACATAATATGCTCTGAGCCAGCTTCAACTTCAGGAAAGCTAGCTTCTGCCTCGAAGGTAAGATTTTCTGAACGAGTGATATCTGCTGCTTATTATACACATATTTTATTATATATAATATATGGTTATATTACATATCATGGTTATGGTTAAATAACCATTGTTAGTCTACTGACAAACTTATATTTTGTTTGCAAATTGCAATGACTAGCACTGACATTCTGTCCAGTGGACAGAAAGGTGAACCCGGAAATGTTGAGTACACCAAAGTTTTATGATGGAAATATATAGTATGGGTTCCCAGCATGCAGAAACTGCCGGATGCTAATTTGCATATGTTGGGCAATTTGTGTAATTGAGCTAATTAGCATGAATTAGCATAATCACCTATATTGATCATATTATAAGAGCTGCTTGGCCAAAATGGACCATGTTAGTATGTTTGTTGGGGTTATTTAAACTTGGTTTGGTCACGTTTTTACTCTCATTAAGATGATTTTGCTGAGTTTTTGGGGGCGATTTAAACAGATTTTTGGAGGATAAAAATGTTCAGTGTTTAGGAATAATTTGGATCCTCAAGTTATTTCTGAATTCCACAATCATTTTGGAAATAGCTATTCACTGGCCCTCTGCTGTGACTCACAATTGAGTAACAAAGGGAAGAACTAGCCTCCACTACGTCTCACTGTCCTCATCCGTTGTCCTGTCGCCAACTCGCCATCTTCTCCAGACCCTTCATCCCTGTCCTTCTGCTGTTTTTGCTGTGTAACTTAGGGATGCACGATATATCGGCGGCCGATATATTATTAGCCAATAAGTGAAACAATGAAAATATTATTATCGGTCCGATAACAGAATTCTGGCCGATAATTTGCGCCGATATCTTTTAAAGTCCTAATTTAGGCCTATGTAAGGTCCGTCTGGCTACACTGAGCTACTTGAGCTTGGTTGGCTTTACTTTTTCCTCAATATAATGTCAGCGGTGTGAATGTATTTCACCACTCTACAGGGGCGGAGCCAGACATTGTAAACATTCGGGGCTTAGCCCATTTAATATTTTTTTTAAATAACCCCTTAAATAATGACTTCTAGTGAATTTTGTGTAAACTAATGGACACATTGAGACTTAAAAAATGTGAAACTAACATTCAACAGATTCAAGGTATCTGACTGGCACTACCCTGTGTAAAATTATAGTTTTGGGTCTTTCAAGAGGCAATATCTGTTCATATCTGTTTAGCATGTCTTTAGTTAATTAAGCGTTTCTTATGGTTTGTATATTATAGTATTTGTTTATTTTCATTAGGCTATTGTTTGATATGACATTATTGTTTATTATTGCTATTCTCCTTCTTCCTCTTCCCTGATCTCATCTGTGTGACAAATATATATAATATCTTATACTATAATATACATAATATTATGATATAATTACAGTATGGCCAGTCATCATGATACAAGGGTATTTTAGAAGGAATGCATTATCATCTTGACATAGGCGTTTCTAAATTATATTAATTTTGTAATTTCAGGTCCCTTTACACAGGTGCATAAAATCAAGCAAGATTATGAATGCAGACTGCATGGTGCTTGATTAACACACTTATGGAAAGGGCCCTTTCCTCTCAATATATCATTTTTTAGTTAATAATTAGTTAGGCAGCCAAAACAACATAACATGACTTTTATATTTATGTGGACTCTTGGATTATAAGATCTGTGGTGGTGGATAGGATATCAACAAGGTTTTTAATTAGGCTAACAGTTAACATTCTTTTGTGCAACATATGACACTGAAAAGTTGACATGGGCAGATAACTGTTAATGGGTTTTTCTGACATTTCAAAACAGTGTAGCCTAATTTATTACAAGACGAGGATCACTTTGTTTTGGGAGCTGGAATTTCTTATTTTGCAGTAGGCTTAGCTAGCAGCTAGCCTATGAGAGTACTGAATTTGCCTTTTACGCCGACGAACGAGGACATTTAACGTTAACGTTAAGCATTTAGGGAGCTAGCCAAGTAGCCTAACGTCAGCCTGCCTAACTGACTGAAAGCTCTTAACGTGAAATCACCAACCTGAAACAACACCATCCGTCAGTTCACTGGGCGATGCTGTTGCTTGAACGGAGCTGGGTGGTCTTTTGAAAAACTTTCTAATATCCATAACGTTTCAACAACATGTACACAAAGTGTTTTATCATAGACTGTAAAAGTGACAGACTTCTGACAGAGGCTTTTTGGAACACCGAAGC
Organism: Alosa pseudoharengus; assembly: GCF_046254945.1. Taxonomy (NCBI): domain Eukaryota; kingdom Metazoa; phylum Chordata; class Actinopteri; order Clupeiformes; family Clupeidae; genus Alosa; species Alosa pseudoharengus. Next base: position 41,940,591 of record NW_027468718.1, on the reverse strand, counting down.
CATGACGTAGCGTTGTCAAGGCAGCATTTTCACTGGATCTAAACAAATCAATCTAACCATTGAAATCACCATAGCGGATAGCCCAGAGACCTGGCATAGATTGTGTAGCAAGTCAAATTATTTTTCAATATTGGGCTTTGAAAATAAGGGATATATTTCCTCAGTAATAGAGCATTTGGTGACATTTATAGAGAAACCGAGGGGAAGTTATATTGGAAATAAGAGTTGCCGGGAATTTAAAACACTAAAAAAAGATTCGGGGCTTTTGAAAAAAGATTCGGGGCCTAAGCCACCCCCTAGCTCCGCCACTGCTCTATGGGGGGAGCGTACCTATGTTCCCCGGGTCCTATGTTCCCCGCTATTTGTATGGGACCGGGGAACATAGGACCCTTTTTGTAGAAAAGGGTCCTATGTTCCCCGCCTTGTATCTGACCACGGAAATTGCATGGGATATGCTTGCGAGTGCACATTTCGTGCACAAACGGTAGCAAAGTGTGTTTTTCTATCAATGTTGCTTGTCGTAGCACACCAGGGGCCTATTGCACAAAAGCAGAATTAAGACATCCGGGATAAGTTACTGAGCTGCGCTCAATGAATCCAAAACACGATCGTACAGGCTTAATTGGTTGCACAACGAGCAAGCCAGGATGAGCAGACACGGATTCATAAAGCCAGGTGAAACCTATCCTGGATAAGTGCGCGCTCACGGCTCCCTCAAATAGACCCCGCCACCGATCACAGATTCACTGATTCACCATGGCAACTAGAGCGGCTTCATTGCTTCTTCTACGGTGTGAAGTAGGTAGATAGCCTTCTCACAACAGCAACAAACAGCAACACCTCTGTTAAGGAGAATATTGCAACTTGTTCCGCGACCACCACGCAAGGCACTCCCGTGACGTCACATTGTCGCATATGCCGCGGGAATAGACCTCTGAAGTTCGCCTACAAAAAAGCTGCCATCTTTGACATCCGGTATCTGGCGATTTTTCCTATGGGAAAATAACATGGGGATTTTGAATAATCGCACCTGTTAAAGTCTCGTGGGGATGAAAAAGTCTGAAATGCAGACGTTTTCCTGAACACGCTTTTGTCCTCTGCCTTGGAGTAGATACTGTGATCTCCGGTAAGTGAAGGCGGCACACTTAGATTTTTGCTACCCCAGAGCTAACTTGCAATGCAATTTGCCATAGGTAGTTAGCTTCAATTAACAACCGGATCTCCTTATATGGGCAAAGATGGCCGTTTTGGATCTTTTTTGTAGGCGAACTTCAGAGGTCTATGGCGAGTATGTAAAAGTTATTTAATGATCACAAACATTTAAATAATGACAGTGGGTCTAGGTATATGTGATAACAATGTGTAGTGGGCAGTGGAAAAATTATTGGTTTCCGTTTGTGGTGACTGCTGACTGAGATAAGGGATGAGATTAAATAGATCCTGGAATTTAGCCTGGTCTGGAGCAGGCTAGCTCCACAGAATAAATCGCCATGGTAACTTATACCATAACATATCCTGCTGCCCCCTATCCCGCGTTTGTGCAACTGGATCAAGGATAAATTGAGCCAGGATAACCAAGATATCCCGGCTTAATCCCTTATCCTAGTTTTGTGCAACGGGCCCCTGGTAGACCTACACATACGCGCACGGTGCAATATTGACACAAGCCAGAAGGGCGATTTTCCTAACTTCCACGTTGAGTATAGCGGAGTAAAAGAATAGATGAAGAATTTTTTTTTTTTTAAAAACAAGCAACATGTTTTGTTTTTTTTACATAACAGGGGCCCGTTGAACTAGCTAATTGTTGCAATCAAAACTTCCGTTTGAGAACCGATTTCTTGTTCAAATTGCGCGCCTTCTCTCCAGAGACGTTGGTACACATGCACTGCCAAAAAGCATCACACAGGAATTGAACCCCAGTCTCCCACATGCCAGCCCTTGCCTGTGACCACTGCACTATCTGCTTCCACAAGGAGGTGAGGTTTGCAGGTAAACTTATAGTTTATAGGCCTGAATGTCATATTCACAAAATTTCTGTTAGCTAACAAACTGACGGTTGTATGTGTTCTCTGAACAAAGATTATGAAAATAAAACACAACTTTTCCATCTCAAATTGAATTTGAACAGATATTAGGGCTGAAACCGTTCAGAATTCTTCACTTTCTGCTGACGAAAAAATGAATATCGGCCATGTTTTCTGAGGGGTATTTCACAAAACCTAGATAAGGGATTAAGCTGGGATTTTTAGGTTATCCTGGATGAATTTAGCCTTGACTTGGTTTCACAAAAGAGATGGCACATAAGTTACCATGGGGATTTATTCTCTGCACCTAGCCTGGTCCCGACCAGGCTAACAGCCAAGCTAAGTTAATTCTAATGGTAATTATGTCGTCTTGTTGGTTCAGCTAGCTGTCATTCACATCAGACCTCCGTGCTAATTTTTTAGGAGCTTTATTCCATTTATAAACTATTTGCTAAATGTATTTGCTCGCAAAACAAAACAGATTGTGTGCCTACTACCATATAGTTATTATTTTAATTGTGATAGCCTTATAATTATTAACATAGGCCTAGGTAGGCCTACTCTTTGTTTGCTTATTTTATTGATAGGCGTTTGATGAATAGCCTACTGTAGTTGATTGGAAGTGGAGCGGGAAGTTCTCGGAGGTATTTTCAACTATAATATTAAGGTACATCATATGTGCATCTTTGCAGAGGCAAGCGCTTTCTTAATGACGTTGCGTGCCGAGACAAGAAAGCACTCACACGTGGCTGCATACGTAAATTTGCATTCAGTTGGTCTACCACGCCTACTCCTGCTGTTTTACAGAAATAGCCATGATTCCCCATTCCAAAAAGGACAACTTTACTTCATTGTTAGTCTATATCAAAAGCGGTTGTTCACTTTGTGTGAATGACGCTTGTTTTGTTATGAATGTGTGGGTCCTCGAATAAACACACTTAACGTACTTGAAAGAGAATGGTCTTTATGTAGTAGGTTTCAGTATTACATTTCATGACGCACTCTACTCAGCTCTACTTCAAGCAGCCTACTGCGCATGCTCTATTAAACTCATAGCTATACAGCTGAACTAGTAATAACTAAATAATTACTTGTTCATATCATTACATCTCCCTTTCTTAAAGTAAATGTACCTTTATAAAGACAACAGATGTATATATTTAACTCTAAAACTTTTACACTTACTCAAAACAGTTACTTGAACAGTTACACTTCAATATTCAACTCCAGTGTTTAACTAAAATACTTCCAGAGAGAGTAAACGCATAACTTTACAACTAAGCAGAATCATTCTAAATCTGTTCAATAAGTCTCTCTGGTGGTTTCACAATTCTTGAAGATCTTTTAAAGAATTGTTCTTGCACAGAAGCTGGTGCCTCAGATGCCTCTGAGTGTTGCAGTTGCTCAGCAGCATCATCAGTCCTCTGATCTGCTTTGGCTGGTCCCATAATATCTCGCCGATTCCGTCTCAAAATTGCACCATCTTCAGTCTGAACACTGTATGACCTTGGTTGAACTTCTTTGAGAACAGTTGCTTTCTGTACCCATGTGTTTGTTTTGTCTTTAAGTCTTACAGGGTCGTTGGTGTGTAGTTCAGGTAAGTTCTGTGTTCCTCTGTCGTAGTAGAACTTCTGCTTTGTCTTCTGTTGTTCTTTAAATCTCTTTACCTTCTCTCCCTCCTTCGGTTTCAGTAGATTTTCCTGAATGGGCAGATTTGACCTCAGCCGACGTCTCATGAGGAGTTGTGCTGGCGACATACCACACTCCAGTGGTGTCGTGCGGTACACGAGAAGACTCTGGTAGAAGTCAGCTCCACTGTCCTTTGCTTTGTATAGCAGCCTCTTCACTGTCTGAACTGATTTTTCAACTAACCCATTCGACTGTGGGTAGTGAGGACTTGATGTTGTGTGTACAAAGTTCCATTCTTCAGCAAAGTTCTTAAAACTTGCATTGGAAAATTGAGGTCCATTGTCTGAGAAAACCTCACTTGGTACACCATGTCTGGAGAATATTGCCTTCATAGATGTTATCACAGCCTCTGCTGTAGTAGTATGCAGTCTACAGACCTCTGGATAAAGGGAATAGTAGTCTGTCACCACAGTCTTTTCCTGCACAAACAAACAGGTCAGCACCCACCTTCTGATATGGTCTGTCTGGCACTGGGTGTGGCTTAAGTGGCTCAGCAGGATTACTTGCTTGATATCTCAGACATGTTGGGCAGTCTGACACTTCATTTGCAACATCTTGATTTATTCGCGGCCAGTACATCACCTCACGTGCCCTTTTCCTACATTTTTCAATCCCAAGATGCCCTGTGTGTATCTTCTTGAGCATTTCTCTTGGCAGACTTTTTGGGATTACAATCTTGCTGCCTTTGTAGATGATGTCTCCCACCACCGACAGCTCTGCCCTGCAGTTCCAGTACTCTGTGATTTCAGGTGAACAACCTTGTTTAGTGTTGGGCCATCCATCTATAATGATTTTACTCAGTCTTTTCAAAGTTTCATCTTTGCTTGTCTCTGTTTTTATGAGCTCCATCTTCACATCCGCCACCGGCAGCGCACTTGTGATCATGTCCACATAAGCATCCACGTCTTCATTTATTTTGGTGTCCGCCTGCTCCTTCGGGTCAACTGCTCTTGACAACGTGTCCGCTGTGTACATCAGCTTACCTGGCGTATACATCACGGTCAAGGAGTAGCGTTGCAGTCGGATCATCATTCTCTGAATTCTCAGTGGGCAGTCATTTAGTGACTTTTGAAACAATGCAATCAATGGCTTGTGGTCGGTTTCAACACTAATTTCCTGTCCTGACACAAACTGGTGAAATCGTTCACAGGCATATGTTATGCTTAACAGTTCTTTGTCGATCTGAGCATAACGCGTCTCCGCGTCTGTCATTGAGCGTGATGCGTATGCGATTGGTTGCCAGTCATCATACTTCTGTAAAAGTACAGCTCCAAGCCCACTCTGTGACGCATTAGATGAAATCTTGATGGGTTTTGTTGGGTCATAAAACTTCAGCACTGGTTCCCTTGTAAGCTCTGTCTTTAGGTCTGTCCATGCTTTTTCATGTTCATGATTCCACTCCCATTCTGTTTTCTTCTCTGTTAGTTGTCTCAGTGGTGCCATCCGTTCAGAGAGGTTGGGTATGAACTTCCCCATGTAGTTGATCATCCCATTAAATCTCTGTATGTCCTTCTTGCATTGTGGCCTTGGCATATTTTCAATGGCAGACACTTTTCTGGGATCTGGCCTGATACCCTCACTGCTAAGGATGTCTCCCACAAATGTCAGTTCTCTTACCCCAAGCTGGCCTTTCTCTTTATTCAGTTTCAAATTCACCTTTCTTGTTGCTTCCAAAACATTCTTCAGTCTTACATCATGTTCGGCTTTCGTACTTCCCCATACAATGATGTCATCCATGGATGTGTCCACTCCTTCCAAGTGTTCGTAGATCATGTGAATTGTCTTATGATATACTTCAGGCGCTGAAGCTATCCCAAATGGTAAACGAAGAAACCTATATCTTCCAAATGGACTGTTGAACGTGCACAACTTTGAGCTTGCATCGTCCAGCTTCAGTTGCCAAAATCCAGATGAAGCATCTAGCTTGCTGAAGTACTTTGCATTTGCAAACTGTGACATAATCTCTTCTCTAGTGGGGAGCTTGAAATGTTCTCTCTTTATTGCTCTGTTCAGATTTCTTGGATCCATACAGACTCTAGGCTTTCCATTCCTTTTGTCCACGATGACCAGTGAACTCACCCAGTCGGTTGGCTCGTCAATCTTTTCAATCACCATCAGGCTTTCCATCCTGTCCAACTCAGCTTTCAATGGCTTTTGAAGAGCAAACGGCACTTTTCGACATGGATTAATGACTGGTGGCACATTTTTATCCACTCTAATTGTGTGCTCTCCAGGAAGACAGCCTAGACCCTGGAATAGGTCGCTGTATTCTTTCATCAGGTCATCATAATCTGTGTCTTCTTCACTTTCTATCACTAGCACTCTCTTTACTAGGTTCAGTCTCTCACAAGCAGATAAACCTAGTATGGCCTGTACATCTCTGGGTACTACAATGAATGCAAGTGTATGCTCTCTGTCCTTGTGTGTCACTTTCACAATGCATTTTCCTTTAACAGGTATAGCAGCTCCTGAGTATCCTTTTACTTTCACTGTCGTTGCATGTAATTTAGGTCTGGGTCTAATTTTGTTGTACACAGCCTCTGACATCACATTTGCTTGAGCTCCAGTGTCTAATTTCATTGCAATGTGCGTATTATTTAATTTCAATGTGAGCATCCAGTCTTTTTTCTCTGTGTTCTGTTCTGTCACTACATCCACATAGAATTCCTCAGAGTCACTCTCATTCACCGTATGAACTTTGCTCTGTTGTGTTTGATCCTTACAATGCCGTGCATAATGATTCTTTTTGTTGCAGTTGTGACATACTTTACCAAATGCTGGACATCTTTTGGGAGGATGCTGCGTGCCACATCGACCACATGTCTTTCCTAGCTTGTCTCTGTTCACCGGTGTCGCTTCACTTCTCACGTCGGGAGCGGCACTCTTCTTTTTGACTGCTCTGTGTGCATCTCTTCTTACGGCATCTACGTTGCAGCTTTCACTGAACAGCTCTTTTGCTTGTGTTTTCACCGTCTCTGCAGCCCTGCACATTCGAACTGCTTTTTCTAGGTCCAAATCTTGTTCCCTCAACAGCCTTTCTCTTAGACTACTATCTGGAATTCCACACACAAGTCTGTCCTTTATCAACGAGTCCGTTAGCTCTCCGAATTCGCACGTCTTGCTTCTGTTCCTTAGCTCAGTAACATAGGCCTAATGATCAACAGTCTCTCCCGTTTTCTGCACACATGTGAAAAATCGGTGTCTCTCGAACGTCACGTTTCTTTTAGGAATACAGTAGGCCTCGAACTTCTCTAGTATTTTATCCAACTTCATTTGATCCCCTTCTTATGGAGCCCTAGAGGGGTCATCGCAAAATGTTTTGCATGTTGAGAGAATGTGCGCTCGTTTTACTACATTGTGCGCTCGTTTTACTAAATTGTGCTCTTGTTTAACTAAATTGTGCTCTCGTTTAACTATATTGTGCACTCGTTTTACTAAATCGTACGCTCGTTTTACTAAATTGTGCGCTCGGTTTACTAAATCGTGTGCACAATTTACTATATTGTGCTCTCGTTTTACTATAGTGTGAGCTCATTTTACTAAATTGAGCTCTCATTTTAAGCATAGTAAAACGAGGGCACAATTTATTAAACGAGTGCACTATTTACTAAAACGAGCGCACAATTTACTAAAACGAGGGCACGATTTATTAAAACGAGAGCACAATTTGTGAACATGGTTATAGAACATTGTGTGCACGATCTACTTAAACGTGGCCACAATTTGTAAAACGTGCACTCAATATTGTCTTGACACATGTAAACATGAGCACGTTAATAGGATATTCGAGATCTCGATCTACTAAAACGCACCCACGAATAATTAAAACGTGGGCTCGAAGAAATTAAATTGTGTGCACAAAAACATAATGTCAAGGGGTATCCCCGGGAATGACGTCGGGAGGTGTGTCGCTTGTAGTGACGTAGAGGGAATCTCATTGATTGCAATGCACCTGGATATAGCCCCGTTAGGTAGGCTGTAGGTGGGAGAGCAGATGATCGTGTGTGTTTGTACAGGCCCCTTGCCATCATCGTCCAGCTGAATGTTTGCCGAAGGTTTGAGTGTTTGTTGAGGTGTATGCAGAGCTGTGGTGTTTATCGCGAACGGTGTGAGCGGGGCTACATAGCCTGAGAAGCTGAGCATCGTGAACGCCACTGTTAATGTCTCCCGTTTCATAGTCCGTATCAAAGCTTACCTCGTTGTGTGCATCATTGGTGTGCGCGTGGGTTATATGGTGAGGCCCATCGGGCGCTAGAGGGAACCTTATTGTATTGGGTGGGTATTAGGCTATAATACGCAGTAGCCTATTTGTACCAACAGTAGGTCTACGTGTTGTAATTGTTTGGGAGCTTGTCGCTGTGATGTGCTTCGATTGACTTCTAGACCTCACAGTTAAGTCAACAATCCAGGAGATAGAGGAAACCGGTCATTAGCCTACAACAGAGCCCGAGTAGCCTTTGTAGCCTAGTAGAATTTCCCCATTATGAGTCTCCATAGCTGGCGGTTGACACCACAGCCCCTGCTACAAAGAGTAGAAGTCCGCTATAAACCATGACCACCTAAAGTCTGTAATTAGCTGCCTACGGTTATCATCACATTACCAATATGAACTGTTACAGACAGCTGTAGGCCTAGTCCATGTCAAGGTTACAAGGTAACCACAGCACAGCGAGCGGTAAGAAAATGTCGGGAATTACTAAATGTGAGCACGAAATACATATTTCGAGAGCTCAATTTAGTCCTACAACGGGGTCACGTTGTATTAATTCGAGGGCTCAATTAAAGGAAAACGTGCTCACGTTTTATTAATTCGAGGGCTCAATTAAAGGAAAACGTGCTCACAAATTATCACGACCAGAAAAAATATCACTTAAAGTGAGCTCTCCCGGGCTCCGTACCTTCTGCATGGAACTGAAAGTTGTTATAAACTTCTAACGCTTCGTCACCCACGACATGCAAGAATACTGACGCTTTCATTTTAGCACTCTTCTCGTCAGTACCAATTGCTGCTAAATACAACTGGAAACGTTGCTTAAATCTTCTCCAATTTTCAGCCACATTACCTGTCAGCTGTAGGTTGGGTGGTGGTTGTAAAGCTTGCATTTTCAATTCGTTATGTCCGTTTTTTTTTCTTTCTCTCTCTCTCGGAAAACAGGCTAACAATGTTCACTCAATGGGTTGACGTTAATTCGCTGTGGCTTCTCACCATGCTAGCTTCCCGAAGTTGTGGCTACACCGTAATATTCCTCTCAAACTCGCCCTTTCTCTTCAAGTCCATCTTCTGACACCATGTTTTGTTATGAATGTGTGGGTCCTCGAATAAACACACTTAACGTACTTGAAAGAGAATGGTCTTTATGTAGTAGGTTTCAGTATTACATTTCATGACGCACTCTACTCAGCTCTACTTCAAGCAGCCTACTGCGCATGCTCTATTAAACTCATAGCTATACAGCTGAACTAGTAATAACTAAATAATTACTTGTTCATATCATTACAACGCTATTTTCCGCGTCTTTTTTATTCCAACCGTGGGCATTTTGGAGCAGAAACGAGAACGCGCACACATCCTGAATTACTTACACTTGGCTTGACATAGTTGCTCCTACTCATCTTGGATTGGCGTTAGTGAAACGAGTTTAGCTAGGATGACCAGACAACGCTATGTCAAACCTCGCTTTATCACTTATCTTGGATGTCTTAATTCTGCCTTTGTGAAATACCCCTCTGGGCACGCAAGCAACATGTTTTTGTTGTTATGTAACAGGGTGTGAATATAGCCCAGTTGTGTGGCCAAGGCTATTCGTACCAGGGGCCTATTGCACAAAACAAGGGATTAAGCCGGGATATCTTGGTTATCCTGACTCAATTTATCCGTGATCCAGTTGCACAAAAGTGGGATAGGGGGCAGCAGGATATGTTATGGTATAAATCACCATGGCGATTTATTCTGTGGAGCTAGCCTGCTCCAGACCAGGCTAAGTTCCAGGATCTATTTAATCTCATCCCTTATCTCAGTCAGCAGTCACCACAAACGGAAACCAATAGTTATTCCACTGCCCACTACACATTGTTATCACATATACCTAGACCCACTGTCATTATTTAAACGTTTGTGATCATTAATTAACTTTTACATACTCGCCATTCCCGACTGGTCATGCGACAATGTCACGTCACGGAAGTGCCTAACCATTTCACGCGTGGTGGTCGCGGAACTAGTTGCAATATTCTCCTTAACAGAGGTGTTGCTGTTTGTTGCTGTTGTGAGAAGGCTATCTGCCTACTTCACACCGTAGAAGAAGCAACGAAGCCGCTCTAGTTGCCATGGTGAATCAGTGAATCTGTGATCGGTGGTGGGGTCTATTTGAGAGAGACGTGAGCGCGCACTTATCCAGGATAGGTTTCACCTGGCTTGATCAATCCGTGTCATCTCATCCTGGCTTGCTCGTTGTGCAACCAATTAAGCCTGTACGCTATTGTTTTGGATTCATTGAGCGCAACTCAGTAACTTATCCCGGATGTCTTAATTCTGCTTTTGTGCAACAGGCCCCAGGGGTACGAATAGACACTCTGTTTTTTTAATCATATTCAGTGAAACCGACACTATGCTCCGACAGAACAACATAAATCAGCCGGTTTTAAAAAAAAAACCCGCACTTCTACCTCCACCTATAGAGCCTGTTATTTGTTTTGAAAAAATCCACAGCTCCCGGTTCTTCTGGTCCAATCAGAGCAGGGCTGTGTGAGATCTGACTGTCAATCACAGTCTGGTGAAGTCTGGTGCGCACTATTGAGCATGAACTCGAGAGGGTGCTCGGTGGTAGTGGGGGAGGGGCATGAGAGTTGTAAACATTCAAAATTTTGGCTAAGTCCCCTCAATTTGTCAGACTTGCCAACTGCAGCTTTAACACCTGCACACACAGATTTGTAGGCCCTTATGAGGAGGCATTTTCAAACCTTTTACAGATAGATAGATAGATCTACTGTTAGGATCCATGTTTCTGGTGTTTCGTTATGTGCTCTGCATCAACCCCTTTCACACTACAAGTCTTAATGCTCAATTCAGATATTTTGCTCAGATCAGATACATTTTTTTGTTTGGCTGTTCACATTACCTTTTAAAATGTGGCCTATATCAGATTTCAGTGTGAACTATTTGCAGTTTTGAACAGACCTGCATGTGCAAAAGAACAATAACAATGACATCAGCTAACTCCCGCGGTGACAAATGTCGATGTAGATTGACGTAAAAGTTGCATCAAATCCGCCTTGGTTGTTCACACTGCGGCCGCATTGAAAAATATCAGACCTGGGTCTGATTCAGGACCACATATGGAAGTGTTCTAAATCTGTTTTAAAAAAATCAGATCTGGGCCAGATTTGAGTGTTCACACTACTTACAGTATATGAAGAAGTCTGACCTGGTCACTTGACCCCCAAAAAATCAGACTTGGGCCACTTTTGCCTGCAGTCTGAACAGGGTCCTATAGAATTGCCATGTGTAGCCTATTCAATTTCAGATTTGACCTATCCAGGAGTGTGGAAAGATGTATCCACATGTTGACTCCAATTTACAGACACAAACATCTTCAAACCTCCTATTCTCATCTATTATCTATGTTATGTATCTGTTAAATGAGATTGTGCAGAAGGGTTACCATAATAATACCCTAGATGAAGTTAGATTTCCTTGTTTGTAACAAAACACCAACAGAGACTGGGTAGTTGACGTGACATGGCTTTTTCACCGTCACAGAAGATAAAAATCATTTATTTCACATTTTTATCATTTAAAATACTGTAACCAAACCTCAAAATCGTCCTATGGTGTGACGGTAGACAACATCATTTCATAAATATCAACTTTTATAAATAAAAAAAATAATGTTTAAAAATGTTAATGAACACTCCTGGCATAATTGTGCAAGTGTCTATTTTACTAAGTGCCAATCACTTTTCCCATACATACATTTCTAAAATTGTAAGAATTTAATAAAGTTTGTCACAGAAAAAAATGTCCTTTGGCGTTATGCAATAACTTGATATTGAGTTGGGCAATATTATGGACAACTACATAGTTGAAAGACCCCATTCAAGGTCATGTGACTGAAGACTCCTATGAAGACCATGAGCAGTGCACATTAGTATTTCTCTCAGAATTGTTCAAATATTTAACTATGTTTTCAGACCACTGAAGTTGTTAACTGTGTTGAACTGTTTTGTCATTGACTACGAGACTATGGTGAAGTTTTACTTTGCCTATAGTTCAAATAATAGGCGAGTAGATGCATATAGGCTATACTCTGCTAGTCACAAATAAGGTTTTAGTAAAGCAAGGTTTAGTGGAATCCCTGTTCCATATGGTCTCGCGTGCAAGCAGCTATACCTTCAAATGCACCGCTGACTATCAAAATACAGATGCGCTGTTTGAAGTTGCGCTGCTTGCTGTTAAACGGATTGATACATACCATTCTCATTGGTTTAATAGATGTTACACCCAAAACACACCCATTACAGATTGAGAAACATAAGAACAACCCTTTTGTGCCACCTTAGAATCTGTAGTAGTAGCGCAGGGTGCACCATAGGGCCCTTTATCTTCACTGTTACTGTTGAACTACTTAATTTTGCTGTTTGACAATGTCACAGTATTGTTTTGAAATTACATTTTACTGAATTTCTCGAAGATATTATGCATCAATGTTTCCTTATTGATGGATCTATAAGAATCAAAGTTACTTTTGGTGTGCTACGTGTTTTGCACAGTTTATACTGTTGAAAAATAAAAAAACAAATGTCCTCCTTTATCAATGTTACAATAAACACTTCATATATTCTGACTCTCTTTATGCAATGACTATCTTTGTCCTTTGGTGTGACGTTTTGTCCTATGGTGTGACAAACATAAAACAACAGAAAAATAATCTTAATTTCAAAATAACTTTTATAAAAAGTCAGGTTTGGCATTAGAGGAGTTACAATAATATCTCCTCTTAGATAGCTACAATTTCAAACAGTTTTGTAGGGTTGGCGAAAAAGTTTTATTGACATTCATAGGAAAAAGTTAATCAAGTTCATCTATTCATGGTGAAAATGATTCTAATTAGTATTTTGATGTAAAATAAATATCACTTTAAGAAATTAATGTTTTAATAATGTGAACAATTCTGTCTGAGGTATTTTTTATGTTATTTAATATAATTTCTTAGTACTTTTTTAAATGTCACACCATAGGACACATTTACAATGCAGTTGAGTGAAAAAGTGAAAATAATATGTTAAGTCATTGACAAAATGAGTGACCAGTACCATTTTCTGAAACTGCAGTTGTCATACTCCATAAATATATGTATTTTTTCTAAAAAAGTGATATTTTCCAAAAAAAAAAAAATCTTGGCCATTTGTCAACTACCCGACTGCAGATTTGAAGAGGTTTTGGAATTGGATCGGAACTTTGGGTGTGGCCTCTTTGGCAGGTGAGGGGTTAAATTCTGATGAATATTCTTTGTTGACTACTACATATAACATTCATGCATTATTATTTATGATTATTTATTTTGAAGACTGTTTGTCTCTTAATTAATTGTGTATAATAACAGCTTTTCAACCCAGTTCCATCACTTGATTTTAATTGCATCACATAGTAGATTCTGCTTCACCAGAATGCTGAGAGCTGGGAAAGAAAGCATTGACTCAAAGTTTTGTTGTGGGCATAGAACCTCATACTCTATTATTTTCAAACATTGCATGTCTGTTCCAAAAACCACATGCATGACTCACGTAAACTGGATAGATGAAATCCAGACCTGACTGAGGGCGAAGAATTATCCACATTTGAAAAGATCTTTGGAGCTGTTTGTGCTACCCAGCAGAGTGCCTGGTTGCCATGTTGAACATGCTCACTGATGTGGTCTCATAACTATGGTAGGCCTACGTGGCCTGTAGAAAACAGTTATTAGCAGTCTTCATTTAACCGCTGACTTTTACACCGAAGTAGGGTTGTAGCTTACTGTACCAACTTTTAAACACGGTGGTGTATTTTTCCCCCGCTATTTCTCTCTTCATTTCATTGTATATTAAGTAGAGATGGTGTCATGAACATGTCATGCTCAGTTTGCCAGGAAAAGCCAACTAAACTGTAGACAAAATCAATGCCCCTGGATGTGTGTAGAAGACAAAACTGTCAATTACTTCAACATGTTGGTCAGGTTTAATTATACGTAAAAGAGTGGTACAATGGAGGCCTATGGCAGTTGCTGAATAATGTCTAAGTTAACTTAACTTCCCCGAGAATGGAAACAATTAGCAAAGTCTGGGTCACCAAGGATACAGCTGCCAAATACGGCAATAAACAATTTCTCGAGCCAGAGCTCACACACCATTATAAAGTGTAATTCTCAACTTGCTTCGCCATCTACACTAGCTCTCACAGTCTGTAGATTTTTCCATTGTAACATCACAATTCTTCAAAAACTACATGGAGTTTTGAGGCCTACTTTACTTTTTGTTAACGTAGTAATGATAATAAAGGTGTAAAGAGAGTCAAAATGGCTTTAGTTGTTTTAGTTGAACATCATTTTATTAAAGTGAAACTAATTTTTTGCACAAAATCATTTGAGTCAACAAACACTCAGAGACAGAAAAAGAAAAGTGAGTGTAGTGTTGGCCATAACTTCACTCCAATTCTCTAAGGTAATGTAAGGCAGAAAGAGATTTCCTCCAGTTGAAAACTCCCCTATCTCTATCTCCTGCCTGTAATGTTCCCGAACATCACCTCCACACTAAACATTTTTCCACATGGCAGAGGAGGTTTGCCAATGCTGTAATCTTTTTTTCCTCTGCTAAGAAGCACTGGACTTTGCCTCTCTGCAAAATGCATTGACTTTTGGTGAAATGGAGTACATCTGAGGGTAATAAAGGACAGGACAAATCATACAGGAAAATATGAAACCAGACACTGCCATTTCTGCTCCAAAGAACCACTGGATAACATGACTTGTTGTTTTCTTTACTCCAAATACAGACGCATTGACATTTGACACAATTCAAAGTCAGCCATTTTAGCAACATTGTTTAGATGTATGTAATTGTTACATGCATCCGTGTCATACATACAGAAACGTAACATACGTTCCTAGTTCCTTGGGCAAATACTCCTTTCAGCAGGTTATCACAGAGCATTATGTACTGTTTATCTAATAGATTACATGGATTTGGAGGGGAGGGTGGTTAGGCCCATGAATATGGGTATAGGCTAGTGTGCAGTGTACACTCTGTGGTATGTTTCTGTCACGTGTGCTGTCCTCTGATAGATGACTCTCTGGGGGTGTCCACATATGAACACCTTCTGTTGCAGAAGACACATGGCGAACTTTCCATCTCCCCAAGAGAGACAAACGTCTTCCTTGAACATTTCCCTGTCCCTCCTTTGAACTTGTGCAGGACTCTCATGCAGCTCACTCTTCTCAGTTATCCTTTGTGTATATACGCAGCTTTCCTACTATAGTGTCAAATGATCCTTTGTTTAAAACATGTTCCTTAACATGTTTCACATCAATGCTACGCTTTGCGTTTTCTTTAGCTTCAGGAGTTCTTTATCAGCAGTGTTCACAGCTGGGGGAGAGACCCCAGTTCTCTATGAAAGCTGATCCCTCTCTGTGGTGTGATACCATCAGTCCAAGCATACTCACCTCCACCCCTGCAAAAAACTGTCTCAATAACTTTTTAACAGTGATTAACACCCCCCAAGCTGATTACCAAAGCACTGCCAGAGCAAGTCTCAGCAGGGTCTACCAAACAGACCTGTCACACCGAGGTTGTCTACAGTGACAGACGAGGGCATAAACAGAAAACAAAACAGTCGTTTGTTACATTCTTGGACAGAAAGAGGGAAGGGGCAATAGGGGGATGGTCCTGGCCCACCCCAAAGAAGCATTTATCACCAGTTTCCCTCAATGAACTCTATGTGACTTTTGGTCATCTTAGTCTCCTTTTAAGCCAGAGGAACAGTCATACTGATCAGTAAAAGTGTTTTTGCCTGGTCCACACAACAAGCTGCGCAACAAAAACGCTGTTATTCTTGGGTGGATTTAAGTATAATACCCCTGCTCACTTTTACTTAATGCAAGTTGTAAAAATCAGCACTGCCAATTAAAGGGTAGAGGCGCTGGGGTAGATATTTGCAGGGTTACACAGCCAGATTTTAGAACCACAAGTAAAATCGCATATGCACGGCTGCAGGGAAATGATTTGCGCCTAGTGGGAAATGTTAGCAGACGCTGGATCCCTGAACATGACTCACTGCTGAGCTATCTCGGAGGGGGGATGGAGGAGTCCTGGCTATAACGCTGGATGGGGGGACTTTTGTTTACTTTCAGCTCTAGTGTGGCTGAGGGGCTCCAGGAAGGGAAACACATGAGGGAACATGACTTTTTGTCGTACTGAAACGCTGAAAGGAGAGGTGAGGTCAGAGGTGACATTTCAACACAGGTTTGGCGTTGGGGCTAACTGAAAAGGAATAAAAACCACCACCAAACAGAAAGGGGAAAAAAACATCTGTCATTACTCTTTCAACTCTGTTCTATTCTCTGTCTATTTAAGCCGTTGCATCATTGCTGAAAGACATCATGAAAGATACAGTGTAGGCAGGTTCACTCACAAAGCTGTTAGTTGTGCTGTAATTATAGAGAAAACCAGTGTGCTGCCACCATTTTCAAAGTAAAAGTGTATCATCAGCATTAGTGTGGTATACACAGTAACTACACGATTGACAGTCTGTCTTTGAAAAAGATATGTTTATTCCATAAATACTGCGTTTAATTAAAACAAATTAATGTCTATCCAAGTATGTAAACTGTAGTGATATGGCATGTTTGTATACAATTACAATTACAACAACTACAGTGTATTTCATGAACTTATCTCAGTTCTCATATGTCAATAGAGACACAAGTGTAACCTTTATCTGTGGACAAGTTATATTTTCAAGGTACATATAAAATTTTTCCTGTATCATCAATTGCCTTTCTGTTATTCTGGTAATAGCGGGATAGAGAGAAAGACAAGAACTCTAGAAGGACACATTTCAACATATTTTACCAGGAGACCTGCTAACCCCTACTGCGTCTCTCTCCGAAATATGATGATGAATGAGGTATGCAATGCAAAAGCTTCATTTGGGACTATGAACTGCACAGCTCCCTCAAGAACACATGCAAGCGTATGTTTCTGAGGGTAAGCAAGAAGATCTCATCTTGATACTGTTCTGTTTTGATGCCCTCCAGGCTTGCATTGATGTAGTCAGAGATGTGGCAATTGGCACAGAGTTCATTTGGCAACTTAAAAGGGCAAGCGGAAGAGAACACGCGAAAAGGCGTCAGTTTGTATTCGTGAAATGAATCTGACAGCATGCCCAAGGGAGGTACTCATCAATGAAGCAGGGAAATATTATGATATTATTTGCCATGAGAGATTATAACTATAGCTAAACACCCTTGCCCCATGGGAATAATCACATTCCTCAGTGATGCAGAACTACAAATAGTAGCTTTCTTAAGTGATACTCTGTTTCTTAATAAGAAAGTATGGTACGGTACTTTTTCTTCTTCATAATTTTGAACCATTAAGTCAGTAGTCAATAATTATTAAAGTAAAGATGTTTAGATTATATTGTGTTAAAAGTACAAAGACTGTGTGAGAATTAAGTGATTGTGCTTAGCGACTGTGACTGAAAACAATATTGTATGTGAATGTCAATTAATATGTGAATGCCAGTGAGGCTTTTCAGCATGGGAAATTCTGCAAACCTGTTGCAGAGGCATAGTTTGTCTCTGCCTTGACCTACACTGACTCCTGCATCAGTGTTCTACAGTGTTCCAGCAATCAAGCTTCTCTCAAGTGTTCCCTCCAACGTGCCAGAAGCATGTCTCTACAGAGTCGGTTAATACATTCAAAAATGTGTTGGTTTAAAGCGATGTGTTGCTTCTTTCTTTATGTGCCTGATTGATGGATAAAGGGAGAGAGAGAGAGAAAGAGGAGGGAGAGAAAGAAGGGGAGAAGTAGCCCCGAGCAGCCTATCTTGCAAATAACTTATGGGTGAGTAATGACAGTCAAGCATAACATTATTTATACAGCTCAGTTCAGTCACTGTTCATACAAGTTAAACTCGTCTGCCATGCACTCTCTGCTGCACAGCACAGGGGCCACCTCCTGTTCACTGTGTGCTGTGCCATTGAAGCACACTTTTGTGCTCTAAATGTATTATGGTTCATGAACGTTACAACTCTTTCTCTCTTGGAAATGTTCATGGTGTTCCCCTGTACTGCACTGTGGAGCTCTACTTCTGACTGTGGAACATTACTGGTCTCTGGCATTGTTTTAAGATTGTACCATTGGATTTTAGGGTTTATTGTCAGCAATGGTCCTGAAAGAACATTCAAGTCTTATCTCCAAAGGCTGAATATGTAGTCCAAAAACAATATTGTAAGATTGAGGGCATCCACATGTTTAAAGTTTCACTTGATACTACTAGTGCCTGGCACATATAGACCTTCAGATCCTTTATACTGTTCTTCAAACATACTGTATTGCTGCAGTATATCACAGTACTTGTCTCTTAGCATTAATGGAGATCCTTAAGATTTGTCTGTGTGGGATCTTCTTTTTCCTTCACAGGGTAGAATTTCAAAGGGGCCACTCTGACAAGATGACACGGCAATGCTGCACACATTTTTCCGCTTTGGAGAAGTATTTTCCCCACTTAATCACTAGTGACTAGACCCTCCCCTGCATTTGGGCAGACTAGACTTGGTGAGAAGCACAGATGGAGTTGAGTCACTCGAGAGTAGGGGGTGATGTGGGAGCTGGGATTGTGGCTGCAGTTGGAGGAGCTGAGGTTGAGGCATGGGGCCTGGGGGTTGGAGAGTTAGAAAGGGAAATGCTATGGCCATGATGAATGGATAACAATGACCTCAGCTCAGAGATCTGTTCACCACATTGGGCTGTAGATGCTGGGCTAATTAAACTGTTTCCTGGAAGAAATGAGGCTCAACAAAGGGGGGAGGGGGGGGGGGTTCATGGTGGGAGGGGCCTCTTGGGGTAGTGGGAGGTGCCAAGGTGTAGAGTTGCTGTCCAAGTCTTTTTCTAGAGGAAAAATAAGAAGAAAAGGCCAGTCCCATTTGCGTGTATGTACAAGCATCGGTCTGAGCATTGCATCTTTAACTCATTTGGCTGGCTTTGTTTTCATTTTTGTTTAGGTTATGTGTGTTGGGAAGCATGTTGTTGTAAGTTGGGCTCCTTCAAACCACTATTGAAGAACAAGACTAGAAGGTTGCTCAACAGAGGGATGGGATTGTGCAAAATGGCTATAATGGATTACAGTTGTTGAGAAAAAAAAGTATTTAATTTAGTCCACATTTGAATTTAAATCCTCACTCTATACCATGGTCTCGCAGGTATGTTAGTACACATAGTTGGTAATTTCATGAAAGTTTGCTTTCTGTCTTGGAGGACAAATAGTGCATATCATGAATCCTATAGTATTATGTATTTGTCTGCTCACTTGTACAGTAGCTTGACTATTATTCCATTATTCCAACTGCATAAACTTTGGTATTTTGGGCCACCAAAGCACAGATAATTTCCTTTAATTTTCCCTAGTGTGGATAATGCAAAAGATGTCCTTGATTGATATTGATGCTGACTGGTCCTCGACAAAGACCACTTAACTCACTAATGTTTCATCAGGGGTAATTTTTCCATTGAGCTCTGGGCAAGCCTTCACTCACTCCGCCTGGCGAGTGGCATTTGTAAAAGCAGTGTTGAAAACAGCCCAGGCATTAGGTTACTGAGTGGCACCGGGCCGTGATACGGTCAGGCGAATCATCTCTCATCATGTTCCCCACAAACAGGTGAGTGCACAGCGCACACACAGAGCACAGAGAGGAGGGCTGCATGCAGGCTTCAAGATGGGCTCTGTGCAGTGGGGAGTGACTAGAGAAGGCTCTTTAGTGGGGTGGATACTTTTTTTTTAAAAAGAGGGAAGATCCAAGGCTCTCTTCTGATAAAAAAATAAAAGCCTTTACAGAGATGGATGGATATATCATAGTGAAAAACATGGACCACGTGTACAAAAAGAGCTGAGTAAAAGATGAATCATTGGGGAAAGAATGTATTTGGCTGAAACCCACGTGTTCAATCCAGTTCTACCAGAAAGGCTCAGGGAGCAACGATGAAATTCAAAGATTTTAATCCACAATTGATTTTTAAAAGTACAAGAATTAAAACCACTGAAAGGGTTAAAAGTCTAGTTAAAGGCACTGTCTTCCGTTCAGGTGTTGGAATGTCTAGACTTATGCAGATCCTGCCTGATAGTCGACAGTGGTGGAGCCTACCCCCTGGACAGATGGACAGGGATGAAACAGTTTGTGGTGGGAAGGAGGGGACATCAAGGAAGATATTGTAGCGTCGGCGCAAAAAGACAGTGTTCGCGTTCTCCCGCGCAGGGGATCCTGGGATACAAGAGCGAACATTTGGGGGGTTTATGTCGTTATTCTCCTTAGTTTTGTGTGTAATGTTAGCGTCTTTATTGTAACATGTTTCCCTTTTAGTTCTCCCTCGTGTGTGATCCTTTTTGTGTGGGAGGCTGCGTCCTCCCCTGTATGTGTAGTGTGTGTGCGTGCTTGACCTGCCCTGTTTGCATTGTGTTCTGTGTCTTGGCCTATCTGTGTCCCGGCTCTCGTTCTCAGTGAATAAACCTTTTGATTGGACAACTGTGTGGTTCGCTATTAAATCGTTACATTGGTGTCAGAAGCGACTTTCGGACATGGCCTCCACTCAGCAAGAGAAGCTGGGAGCGGGAGACCTCACCACTGGGTGGAGGCCCACGCAAGAGGATCCAGGGAGAGCCCTTGTAAGGGCTACTAAAAAGCTCGGGGCCTTCTTACGCTACTGCCGACGTAGGAGAGGAGCTATCGTCTGGAGCTGCCTGCGGCCATGGGAGAAGATCTTGCCGGAAGAGGGGCCTGAAGAAGCGTTCGCGGAGAAGACGACGCTGGTCTGGGCGCTGACTCCGCTGCGAGCCGCGACGCGTGAGCAGAGCCGAGGGAGTGCGGCGAGGAAGAGGTTCCTAGACGATGGACGGTTGGCGGAGCCGCTGAGGGCAGCGAACTCACGACGGTGGGGCAGCTTCGTTGGAAAGGCCCTCTGAACTTTAAAACTTTTGGGTGCGTGTGAGAGGCACCGTGCTGTGTGGGCGCCCGTTCTAGTTGGCCTGTTGGCCGGCGCCTTTTGAAAAAAGTTTGTGTGTGGAGTTCGATAGCACGGCCATCTCGGGGGTCGTGCCTTCGCCGAGGCCGCGAAGGAGTGGAACGGGCCGGGAACAGAGCAGTACGGCTCTGCGAGATGGCAACACGAGGAGGGACGCCGAAAACGGTAGCTGCAGCGGGAGAGCTCAGCGCGGTCCGGTTGCTGTAGAGTCGGTGCCTGTCTGTCCTGGTCGGCGACTCGACGGAGCGCAGTGGCGTTGGCGCAGCTTCATCTGGCCCCCCTCGAACCCCGGTGCTTGGTACAGTGTCGACGGTTGTAAGGCCACCTAGGGCCCCGTCTGGAGAGGAGGAGTGCCGCGGTGACACGCCGCGGAAAGTGCAGCCTGAGGGCGGCTGCTGAGAGGGAGCTGGTGACGAGCGGGTCGGCCACGTGGCTGCTAGCACGCCCGAACTGGATTGCTAGCAGCGTGGCGCCCCGTTGAGTGAGCTCCTGCGGCGCGTGCACCCCACGTGATTTGGCGGTACTGTCGCACTGGACTGAGTGGCGGGCGACGCGCGCCGACGCTAGCATGTGGCTACCTCGTGGTCGTTGCCGAGGACGGCAACGGCTTGTTGGGGGAGCTATGTAGCGTCGGCGCAAAAAGACAGTGTTCGCGTTCTCCCGCGCAGGGGATCCTGGGATACAAGAGCGAACATTTGGGGGGTTTATGTCGTTATTCTCCTTAGTTTTGTGTGTAATGTTAGCGTCTTTATTGTAACATGTTTCCCTTTTAGTTCTCCCTCGTGTGTGATCCTTTTTGTGTGGGAGGCTGCGTCCTCCCCTGTATGTGTAGTGTGTGTGCGTGCTTGACCTGCCCTGTTTGCATTGTGTTCTGTGTCTTGGCCTATCTGTGTCCCGGCTCTCGTTCTCAGTGAATAAACCTTTTGATTGGACAACTGTGTGGTTCGCTATTAAATCGTTACAATATATTAGAGGAGTCATTATAAAGACAGATGAAATCCGGTGATTGGACAAGAGTAATGAATGATTGACATAGTCTTATGCCAGAGTCTTCCTAGCAGAACTTGCGCTAAATTTTCCATTTTCAGTAGTGAGAAAATTAACTTTCAGGAAACTTTTGATTTTTATCTAAATGTAATTTTTTTTTTGATATGAAAATTTCATCCAGCATCCATCCGTCTCTACAGTATGGGTTAAGGTTAGATTAAACCATTATACCACCCCTCATGGTTGTCAAGAGAGTCATTTCGGTGATGTTCAAATGGTGATGTAGATAACATGGATCTCATTTCAACTAAGTGCCTTGTTTAACATGACACTGGCACGTTTAGAGGCATGTGATGCAAAAACCACAAACTGGTCCACTGAGCACTGGAAAATGTCTGGGGGTCAGATGACTCACCCTTTAGCCTGCTCTCGGCGACGACGAGTCAGGAGCGTTTCGCGGCACGTGCCAAAGCAAACCTACCAACCGACCTGAGTACATTGCCCATAATGAAAGGCTCTGGCTGCTGTGTTATGGTGAGCATTTTCCCAGCACTCATTCTCTAGAAGGACAAGGTAAAGGCCAAGGAAAACAGGGGGCACGGAGTGTGACCACGGCTGTCCTGTGGTGAAGCATTCCTCTATCGATGGAAACGGCCTCTTTCTGGACGTAACCACAGCTTGCCGCAGGTTTTTAGCTGAGATGAGTATGAACACATTGAGAACTTTATTCTATTGCTGTTCTACTGACTGGATTGGGAACCATCTCAACATGTATTTTAACAGACTTTTTAACAGTGCCCAAGGAAAAATTTTTTCCACATTGATGGGATTTCTTGTGAAAGAATGGTGTCATATCCGCCAAAGTTGAGTTCCAGACACAAACAGTGGGAGTGCCAAAGCACGTCTAAGTCTTCTGACATGAAGGGAAAGCAAAATCCATACAAATGTCCAAAAGTACAAGCTATTAAAACTACATCTAAATATCAGATGAAAACATGGTCATTATTGACCATACATTGGTCTTTATCCAGCAACGTACTGTATAAGAGTAGTACTTTTCATTTCCTATATCATATATCATCTTATATAGTTTTTTTTCTTTTACTTAAAATCTTTCTTTTTGCATTAAGCATCTCCCCAAAAGTTGAGTACAGTCATATCAAGAAATGTATTTTAGCGTCCATTAGCTCAGCTGATACGATCTGTTCCGATTATCAATTTCTATTTTGTGCTCAAATTTGAAAAAGTAATCTTGGTAGCAATTAGACACACACATTTTATTACAGGGTCCTCTCAAAGGATACTGTAGTACATCCTGTAACAACAGATAAATAAGGTTCATCTTAATCCCAGATGAAAGATGCAAGCCTCTGATGAGTTGTTCCACTCTGGAGCAAACTGTAGTATTTACTCAGGTCCTCCTTGCCTTTTCTGTATCCTTCCCCCCTCCATGTAAACATGTCTGGAGACGTGTTTACACAGGAGCAGGAACTTTATAGTGTCTTTCCAATAAAGAGCAGGGCCTGTCAGGGTAGAATGGGAAGACTTGATATATGGATCACATGTGACAAAATAAAGCCCTGGAAAGGTGTCTGAACTAATAGGCGCCTGTTTTTCTTGACTCCAAACAAGTAACAACTTCCAAAGACTTGGTGATGATGTGAGGCTGACTTTCAGATGCCATTTTAGGCTTTCACTATTAAGGGTAATGACCCAAATGCATTTATATGCAGTTCAGTCATTACGGATGTTCATAACTGTTATGTTATTGATCGATGGGGCACTTTGTCTGTTGAGTAAGAAGTTTAGACATGCGGCTGGCTGAGCCAGCCCATTCTGTGGTTCAGCAGTCTTGTCATCGTGGCATGGGTGAATCCAGGAGGCCGGTGCTGGCGCAGTGTTCCCCAAGAAGAAGCAGTCCCATGTCCCCTCAGGTTTTGCTGTGGAGTGGACTGCAGCTGATGTTGTTTATGCTGCTAGGATGCTTGATGTAGCGGTTCGTCTGCTGCCCTCGAGTCTTGTGCTCTCTGCGGCTTGTACCCCGAACTTTTCAGCTGTCTGATGTGGTCTGCTTCTATTGTTCCAAGACTTCTCCAGTATGTGTGTGTGTGTGTGTGTTTTCGGAGTGACCTTTTGAAGAGGGCCCAATTGCACTGTGGTTTTATACACACTATCTCTGTGAATTTGAAGGTGGATTTTCTTCATGAGTAATGACTTTTCTCTTTCTGTTTAAAGTAGCTCACAGCTGCTGTCTGCTCTTCCCTGAGCTTGTTTGGATTGTGTTGTTAGTCTGTGTGCTGGAAAATAGAACACCATCCTGATGGAGACTTAATGTCTGTAACACTGCACTAATAAACTCAGGGATGCTCTTGTAAGTCAGTAAAGCCTACGTTGCAGAGTTAGTTCTCTTTTGTCTGTCTGTAGCACAGTGTCAGTTCTCTTTTGTCTGTTTGTAGCACAGATTAAGAAGCAAGGCAAAAAAAAATACTTTAAGATCGTATGCATATTTTTTTTCTTACACTACCTAAAATAAATTAAAAAAAAAAAGTGAAAATGTTTTTGTCCCACCAGCTGTGATTTGGTAGAGTGTGCTCCAATCCCATGTTCCGCATCTGTTTCTTTGACATCATACCTCCCAACTTTTTCACAAAGGAGGTTGGCCTTGGCCCCTGGAGCTGATGTTTTTAAGCACACGCACGTGCAGTTAAGTAGGTCTAACTTCATCTGATGAGATTCAGATTTTGACAAAGGAATGAGACAGCACCACTGTATATATCCTCTTCAATTTACTCTGCTTTACATGTATTTAGATACAAACTGGTGTAAACTGGTTGGAATAGACTGTGTGATGCAGGACTAAAGCATCCCACATATGAATGTCTAAATTTAGTGTAGCTTCATCAGCAGTTTCACTGAAGCCTTGTGTTGTACAATAGAAGTATTTTACTAGATAACAAAGACACCCTGTGATGAAACTTGCCCCTCACATTCTGTGGGTCTGATTTATTTAGCAGCATTCTGACACATCCTGCCTGCAAAGTCCTATGAGGATTATGCCAGTGGAATGAGAATGGATTTTAGCTTTTAAAAAAGATTTGGGGATGTTTGTGTATAACATGCTACAGTAGTATAAACAACATGGTCGACACTTCAGCAATGACAACAACATGGTCCCTGGGTGGGAGGGACGTTTGAAAAGTGTGGTGTAAAACAAATGATTTCCTTTTCACGCTCCACTCTTGTTGGGATGGTCTGCAGCAGACTCACACAGACCTTTAATCACCACTGGAGAACCAGCTGAGTGTGTCTCCGCCCTGGGGGCACACTACCACAGGATCTCACATTCTGCTGCGGCCAATATTTACATCCCAAAGGACAGATGACAAAGGCCAGCTGAAGCACTAACGGAAACAAATACCCAGAATGCACCAGTGATACGCCATCTCCAGACCAATTCACACATTATCACTGTGCAGTTTGTGGAGAAGTCAAAAACAAGTTTTATTGGAATGGTGGTTTTAGATGGAGATCTTGGTTAGACATAACGCAATCCGAAATCTGATGTGAAAAAATATTGTCCACTATTGTTTTTCCTGTTTTTCTGTATTTGCCTTGAATTTTCAGTTTGGTTCTATTATTTGTCATATCGCCAAGGGACTTTGTAACCTTGGGAACTTGATTTAATATACTTCAGCATGAAGTCCAAGCACATTTTTGCTGTTTGTAAATGAGTCATAAAAGTATTATTTTTGCTGCACTTGTAGCAGAGGGACTATTGGCATCTGCAACACCAATTTCTATATGTTTACTAAAACTGCCTTTTGTTCTCAAGTTGTCTATTGCGTCAACAGGTAGTCTGTAATGTAATAAAGGAATACGTCACTACACTGTCAAAAGAAATCAGAGTGATGAAAACATTAATTGCAATGAGCATTGGGAATAAAGTGCATATTTAGAAAGCATATAGGTGACCCTATATATCTTTCAAACATGTTATTTTTGGTATGGTTTCTTCTTAAATTATATTCATAGCACAGGAGAGCCATCCACTGGCTTTCCCCTGTACTGCACAAGAGTTGAGTCTATGAGGTAAAGGGGTGTGATCCGTTGTTTAAAATGGTTCTAAAAGAAAAATGAAGATATCACCTCTATTTTAGGAGCAACTCACGGGAAGCATAAAAAAAAAGATTTGAAATAAGTTGTTTTGATTATCATTTTTTTGACTTATATGGCAAAGTGGGTCTTTTGGCACAGAATGTGACTCTGTTAAGCTTGTTCTGCAGTGCCTGTTTAATTGAATTGTTCTTGGATTATGCATTGCTGGCATGTTTCAGGACAGCTGTCAACATGGACACATGGAGTACTTGGGGAGGAAATCTCAGGAATTCCTGTGGGTGGTCATCAGGCCAAGGCCAAATGGAGAGCTGCCCAGGGCTTTCACATTTGAAGGGGGTGTTGGGGGTTGCCTTGGCTGAGCACTGAATTCAGCCAGTCCAGTAGGCACACAACGGACAAAGGAACAATGACACAGATGTACAGTAATGGGGCTGGTCGATGGCAAGTTTTTAACATATTTTAAAGGTTTATCTTTTAGCAGGAAGTGTGCTTGCTTCAGAAACTGCCAGTAGTGTCCATAGATACATTTAGAGTGGGTAAAATAAATCCTCAAATATATTCCACCTCGTCAGGCTTCAGTAGCAAAAGATACAAAGTGAGGATCAAACACATGTGCATACACAAACGTTTCTGATTGGATTGCCACAAGAAAGGAAATGTCAGCTCTCTATCATTCACTTTTTAAGTGGCAGTGTGTAGCATCTAGTGGTGATGTTGCGGAAATGCAAATACTTGAATGACACTTTAATTTATTTATATGAATTTTTTTTTTACTTTTCTGTTTAAGGTTCACATTCAATTCTACACACAGCTTTAAAAGCTGTCCCCCCCCCCCCACCAAGCTGCATATTAAATTGTTCTGGCCTGTCTCATGAAAGTCCACTAATTAACATTGATTTCACTGGTCACTGGCAATCGCTGTTTTCTTAACCTCCCCTCTTCTCCCACTATAGTGCTAGTAACATTAGGGATTTTTTGGTTAAAGCGGATTGTCACACCACACAGCGGAACAAGGAGGGACGCTTAAGGAACATCACTGGTTTCTTTCCGTGCAAAGGGTGTGCTGTGTGTAAGAATAACACTAAAAAGACCACCTCGTTCACAAGCTCCATCACAGACAAGACCTACAAAATTAAACAATGCACCACATGTAACACTGCTGGGGTAGTGTATCTGATAACGTGCCCATGCAATAAACAATATGTAGGCAAAACTAACAGACCTATAAAAACGTGCATCATAGAACATAACAGCGCTATTAGACGCAAAGATGATAAATCGCCAGTAGTGAGACATTTCACTGAAGCCGGCCATCAGCTGGCCTCACTCGTCTTCACTGTTATAGAACAAGTGAAACCCACACGTAGAGGGGGGGGATACTGAAAGAAGACTTTTACAAAGGGAATCCTTCTGGATTTTTACACTCAAAACTCTGCACCCTAGTGGTATTAATGATGAATTTAGTTTAACATGTTGGCTGTGATGGATATATTTGGTTGAATAATGAACTAGGCCTACATGGATGCAAGATATCCAAAGTGAGATGTTGATGTTGATGATAATGATAAGAATATGTACCTAGATTAATATATGCCCTCTGTTCTCTAAATATTATGCTTTCTCTATTTTAAAATATGGCATAGCCTCTTAAAACATTTTTTGTGACTGTATGTTGCTGTATACAAATGTGGTTATACCTCCTGTACATGTTTGTATATGTTTGTATATAATTGTAATGATTTGTGATATAATTTTGTAATTTTGGTGATTCGGATATGTGACCCCGAATGAACTCATAGGTCTTGGGGTTACTGGGTGATTGGCAGGCGAGCCTATAAATGGCCGCTGCGCTCTTTGACGCGTCACTACAAGGAATACTGATGAAGGGCTAGACCCGAAACGTTTACCCCTTGTTTATGTGGCCTGTAACTGTTTTTTCGGCTTTTTAAATAATACACTGTTGAAACTACTCAGCCCCTGTGTGCGATCTCCCTTTTCTTCACTTGAGTACTGGTCACTGGCATCCATATGTGTGCATAAATGTATGTATGTTTGTTTGTGTGTGTGTGTGTGTTCATATTTTGTATGTGTGTATTTATATTCTCTCTGTGTAAGGGTGTGTTTATAAGGGGAAAAAAAGACAAGAGGCCTGAATTACTGTCACAGTAGTGGTATTTCTGTAGGAAATCTGTGCAATTGTGAGGTTTGAAATGACATAAAAACACAATTAAAAACTTGAGCACTTTGGTTGGAGGCTAAAGTTCATCATGTCCAAAGACATTGTACTCTTTTACAGATAGGGTTCCGTCTTTGTCAGCATCATTCCTGCGAAAAACATCTTTCACGACACCATCATAGAAGGTCTCTTCTTTAGTTTTGCCGGTGTTTTTCAAATCTTGTGTCTTCAGGTATTGTTTAATCTGCAAAAGAAAAAGGAGGCCCAAAACAATTATGTTTCTGTATGCACTGAAATACTGATAAAAATGTTACACAAAATGTTATAATGTATAGCACAACTTTCCGACACATTATTGTCACATTAAGGACTGTTATATTAATCATAAATAGAGACTGATCTATGACATTATATGTATGTCTACAATCTAAAATATTGAGGAAATAAGGGCATTATTATAATATTATTATATTGTAATATTATTATTCTCTGATAAAAGCTGAGCAATTATTACCTCCTCTTCGGTAAGACTCTTATCTTGGTCTTGGTCCATCTCTTTGAAGGCCTCCAAGCTACGTGGACCTCGGGCCACTGAGTAGAGCTCCACTTCAAAGATTACTACTGCATTTGGTGGAACAGGGGCTAGACCAACCACAGAAATAATTGTGGAATCAGGCATAACTCAAGAAATCTTGTCAGATCTGTCATTCATTGAGTGAGGAGCTCTAAAAATATATCTAAATATTTCAAGAGCTGACTTTGAGAGCACTCCCATGATTTTGTATTTACCAGATGGACTTGTTTCTGGAGTTATGTTGTTAAAACACAGAGGATGCTATATCTGCTCCTACACAAATCATAACCCCCCAGATTTTAAAAACAGTCCTCACTGAAACTGACCTACTAATAAAACTATTTCCATGTTAAATAATTTACTATAAGTTAATTACATCACTACAATTGTTTAATTGGGCCTACTTAAATAGAGAGAATGTTTAACCCATAAGATAACAAATGACTTGAACTGATGACTTGAACATTTACACTAGTGTAAACTGGTAGGAGACTGTTTAAATATATAGGCCTAGGTATAGCAGCATAACTTCAGTCAAGAAAGGTCAACACTAATTACCTTCTCTTTCATGCTATAATTAACAGTGACCCTTTACTGACTCCATCATAATATCCATGGTGTGGTGTACACAAAACGAAAATATGGCATGTATTCTAAGCAAACGTTAGGGTTAGAACAGCATCTCCAGCCTAGTTCAAAACGTGCAAGCAAACTCCCAAAGTAAATTGCTCCGAAAGAGTTGAGGATCATGCATGACGCTTCCCTACGGTTCTCCGGGTCAACCTCTGGCCTAACAGGCGGTGGCGGTATTGTCATGCACATAATGATGAGCGGTTGCAGTCTGCGTACTATACCTTTCCCTTTCGATCCAAACGCTAATGAGGGAGGCACAGTAAGTTTTCGTTTCTCTCCAGCACACATCTCCATCAATCCCATGTCAAGGCCTTTTAATACTTGCCCAACACCCAAAACAAACCACTGAGGGTGTCCATCCTTCACTGACCGACTGAAAAGGAATTCAAGTGAGTAATTGAGTGCCTCGAACTAGACTATGCTGTTAAACATTAAAACAAAGGTTGGATCAAATGTTGCTGATGACAAAAATGTTCAAAATGAATAGCCTAGCCCATATAACAGTATAAAGATGTGTAGGGTAAAACACGACGCAAAGGCCTTCGCATACCTGCAGTAAAACTTTGTTCCGTCCTCAAGGTATCCATCGTAGTGAGCATTAACCAAATCCCCTTTTCCACTCTTCTGTGTGCAATTTTCTGGTACGAACAAAACTTCTACTTTAACCTCATCCTTTATCTCCGTTGCTACCGCAGAAAACCGTGGCGCAACTTGGAGATGCAGGGCAAGAAATAAGTAAATAAATAACCTAGAAGAAGTCATGATGTCCGCTTGTGTGCGTGGCACGGCTTGACAGACTGATGACGCGACGGCAGCAGCACCATCCCACTTTCAGTCATCTCTTCCGCTTTCCTTTCACAATCCCCTCAGTCTCCTGAAGAGTGCAGACTAGCGAAGTGATGAGACAATGCATTTTGTTTTCTAACTTTATTGACGACGACTACTTGCTGTGGGTGACCTTGCTTGTTTAACGTTGTAGGCTACCCACAAGAGAGCACAAACAAGCAATAAAGGCAGACTATAGATTCAGCATCAATGTTGGAACATTTTATTCAACCAAGCACTTGATCTGTGAAACAGATGTGATATTGTGCAGCCATAGTGATTATTTGATTGTGAATTATGGTGATCATTTGGAGAGCCAAGTGTTCATCCTTCATGTCTGAGCATTTCCCCGCTGTAGAACAGAACACAAGTCAGTTTTTCTCTTCTCACAAGTGCCTTGTAATGGATGAATGGAGTTTTCATTATTCACGTCTTGTGCAATTTTTGAGGTACCTGCAGGCGTAGACAAAAACAACAATTAGTATTCCAATAGATGCCAATAGGCACAGAGTGGGCAAAGTATGTGTATTGTTTGTCTGACTAGATAGAGAGCAACGTGCAACAAGGGAAAAGTCTTTAGGGAGAGCGGAGAGGGCAGAGTGGGTTTGTGGTATTTGTTTACATTACATTACATTCTGGAATTACACTCAAAAGTAAATTCAGACTAATAACAACAGCCAAACTGACACTTAAAATAGAATAGGTAGCTAACTTACTTGAACACGTTTCCATTTTGAATTTGTGAAGATGAATAATGCCCGAATATCCTTCCTTAAGACCATTGTATTTTCTGATTGTAAATCTAACATTTCCTTCTCATTGTTTGCAATAAGAATGTGCTAAAAGTAATACATGAGAGAAAGTTATTGCAGAGATGTGTTAGGCCAAAACAACCCATATTCACAGGACCTAAATGTTAAGCGACCACAATTATATTAACAAATTGCTGAAGAGATCATCAGATACATACAGATACAACCCCGGTAGACTGTGGTAGTTGTTTATGAGGCTGCTCAGATGCATTAGCCCAGGAACAGTTGCATTGTGCTGTCACTCCATCGACTCCCTTTTCTCCTTTGGGCCCGGCTATCATTAGTACTGTGAACAAAAGCCATTTTGAATACATCATGTCTGCTTCTGTGAAGGCATCTTCAGGTGAATACCATTGTCATGAATGAATTGGGAGCTAATATGATGCACCAAACCTCTTCCTGGTTCCCCTGGCCGTCCCGTCATCCCTGGTTTGCCCATTATACCAGCATATCCTGCCATGCCAGGTGGCCCTTGGTCACCTTTGATGCCCTGAATAAGAGATTCAAGTGTGAGAGAAATGTCATTAACAGTACATATCGTACTTATACATGTTTATGTAGCACGTATTTGAGACAACAGGCAGCAAAATGTGAGCTTAACTGTTCGGCCTCTTTTTCCGGCAACTCCCCTTGGCCCATGTAGGCCTTGTAATCCAGTGTATCCTTTCAATCCCATATCACCCTGTAATGGTGAACATTAAAGGTACACTATGCAGGTTTAGGTATTTTTGGCGACTGTAGAGCTCCCTCTAGAGTCACGATATATTTATATCATATCTGTTGTAAATATCAAACTTCTCATGACTTACCCCCCCTGTACACAATGAAAATGTTTTTGTTGTGGAGATGAAGGATTAACAACAGGTAAAAGAGCTATATCTACTGACAAGGTAATGTTTCATGATTCTTGCCAGATTTGTTGGGCCGCCGTTCTTGAAGTTGAAATTGTTTTCTCGGTAGCGATACGTTATGTTTATTCTGTGTAGTTATGATAGGTGAACGATTTGCCTATTACAAGTCCGTTTACCATCAATGAATGAAGAATGAAAATGTTTTTTTTTAAACGAAGACAGCTTTCTCACATATGTGTACAATTTGCCAATGATAATTTGTCAAATTGTACATCTCTCATTTAGATCTGTTGTGTTCATGACAGACAGACTGGAAAAAGTAGGGGAGGTGTACAGTAGTATAAGACACAATAACTATAAGTCAGGGGGGGTGTAATTGACATTACTGAAATCATGCCTCCACAACACCTCTTTGTTGCTAAATACTTGAAGCTAAACATAAATGTAGATATGTAGAAGATACAGTATTAAGGATAGAGTACCTTGTGGCCTTTGGCACCTTGTCTTCCAGCCATGCCCTGCAGAAGTTTAAAGAGGACATATTAAGAAAATCTCACTTTTCAAGCAGTTTTATATATGTACTTGTACCAAATATACAATACTTTTGATTAATTTACTTGCTTTTTGACCAGGCATTCCTGGTTTCCCTTTCCATCCATTTTCTCCCTGTTGTGGTATGTCATAACAATAAATGCATGAGTGAAAAATGCAAAGATAGCATTACCAAAATGTTTGAAGTAGAGAAGACCTGTATACTTACCTTGGAACCTGTTCGGCCTCTTCTTCCCTTGAAAGAAACACTAGGTGTAGATGAATTGGAAATTATTGTAATTGATGATAATACTGTCTCCTTAAATACCTTACCTGTTCTGTTCCTGATTCACCATCCTCTCCAGACATACCAATCCAGCCTCTTTCGCCCTTTTCTCCCTGGATATCAGTGTGATCGGACAAAAACGTGTTAATTCATAAAGATTTGATGAAATTCAGTGTGACATATTCTAATAAATTTGCCGACAAAATCCCCAGACTATGGTACACTCAGTGATCTTAACCTTAGGTGAAATGAAAGAAAAAGCAGATAAAAATGGAATAAAGTATACGTTGTTTACCTTCTCTCCAGGTTGACCGATATTACCGGGGAAACCTAAATAACCCTTAGGTCCCATTTCCCCTGTCTCGCCCTGACATTTGAATAAAAAAAAGTTGTTAAGCTGTGTGTTTTTTTTAGTGTGATTGAAATGAATGTAGTGTAGATGTTGTATTGTTAGGGAAACTGATACCTGTTCACCCCTGGGTCCTCGACTTCCCTAAATCAATGGATAAACAGTGGTGAAAGATATTCTAACTCTGTCAGAGGTTTGAAATTCTATGGGTTTTCTAAGTCACATACCTTTTCACCTTTTATTCCTGTTATATCCTCAGTTATGTCAATCTGAAAGAATAACTTTATTAAAGCTATTAAAGCTATTTTTTTTCTAAATTGTTATTATAGACCATGGCATATATATATATATAAGAATATCAAATAAAAATAAAATATTATTGTCACCATCAGTAAAGACACTTGTGATTCAGGAGGAAAAGGAGGTGGTGGTGGAGGAGGAATGAAGACTGACCCATACACTGACATCCTATCTCTGCATTTGTAGTCTAAATGGAAATATGAGCAATTATTACAAACTGAGTTTCACATTCACTCACATACACTGCAAAAACTGCTTATCTAAGTGTTATTAATCTTATGTTAAGATCAAAACATTTAGCTGGTATTGTTTTTAGTATGAAGAGACTTAGTGCTTTCTCATAAAATAATTTGACGCATAGCGGTAGGCATGTAGCCCCACTAGACTTTTACGGAAAATAAGAGTGTGGTTTCCGGGGGCCACTCCACACACTCAGCACACATTCACACGCACGCACACACATAAACACATAAACACACATGCACACACACACACGCTCACATGCACACACACACACACACTCACATGCACAAAAAACACACAGAGACAAGCACACATACAGTATACACAAAAGCAAACACGCACATGCACATGCACACACTCATTTACATACACATGAGTTGCAAGAGCAGGGGATGGAGTAGGAGATGGAAACAAATTGAGAAGTGTGATTTATTTTTGCAGAGAGAATGTGCAGGACTGAGTGGCGGTACATCTAGTTAAATTAAAGTTTGACTTATTTTGACGTCTCAGAACAAGCAAATTTGGCTGCCAGTGCGTTAAGCAATTTGTCTTGATAAGACACCTTAAAATATGTCAAACTTTTATTAAATTAAGTCAAAATGATCTTATGAGAGAGCATTACGTTAGTCTCTCTCGCAATATCAATTAGATTTTTTAAGTTAATATAAGATTACAGTAATAAGACTTTTAGATATGAAAAAAAATAAAATTGTATTTTTTGCAGTGTAACCTCTGACTGCCTGCATTCAAAACATCAAACACTATCTATGGAGAAGGAAACCTTTAGAGGCGTACTCTGATAGCTCTTCAACCTGAATCTAATTTACTGCGCACTCTATCTGCTGGCATTTTGCTGACGGACAGAGCCTACATCTGCCAATTCTAAGACACTTTATGGCCTTTGCTGGCAGGTTCAGTCTGTGCAACAGCTTAAGTGATTAGAATGGAAAAGCCATAGCTTTTTGCATTTATTATTTCTGCTTATATCATAGCTTATGTCACACTCCCAAGCATAACAGGTTAAGTCATAGACAATTTTTTATGTAAACATAAACAACATAGCTGTGTGTTCTGAATGTGAAATAAAAAATCTTTAACATACCAAAAGCTGATATTTTATCTGTAATAGTCAGTGTGCACAATAACACAATCTGAGGCAGCAGGTGGACCGGCTTACCCATATTGTAACCTCTAAATCTGGAGAAGGCAAAGAAACAATGTACACACTGAAGAATAGTATTGACTGATATTGACTTTATAGATAACAGTTACATAGAAAATGCAAACCACAAATCTATTTTTCATGAACAAAATGTATTTTTGTTTTAGGACAATAATTAATACAAAGTATCATCACCTACCTCTCTAAGCTCTGTGCTCCTCTCATCCCCTCTGTGAGATATGGTCTGGGAGCAGGTCAGAGAATCCACACGGTGGATCTATGAGAGCGAGCACTCCAATAGAAACCACTTACCCTTATGCCATCTCACTAATGATAGAAGTGCAAACTAGGCAAACCAGCAAATTAAATACATCTGAGCTCTGCCAAGAAGACGCTGTGCCAGGTGATAGAAATAAATGCTCTGAGATGCTAAATGGTAGTGGTCATTACGGGACTTGAAATAAAGCCTTGGCACTGGTTTGGAATGAATATTGTGAAATAGTTTCATGATCAACTAAGTTAACATGATCTAGATCCCATTTCAGCATATAATCTATTTGGAACTTCTAAAATTGCAATAATTTTCTTTAATAATATGTCTTATGTGATGGTGTGTATTTTTATGAGAGAAAATATGTCTTATATCTTGAATATGTCAGAATATGACCAGAAAATGTCAATTTTAAGATTAATTTGATTCTATATACTTTATATAATTATGTAAAATGTGTTTGCAGTATAATGTCATTTATATTGATAATTGATAAATCAATAATGACTGAAGGATCATTTGAATGTTTTCATAGTTTGAGAGGGGTAATATAATATAATATAATATAATATAATATAATATAAAGTCTATAACTTGAAGTGTGTGTAAATTCAGGTTAACTTAACAAGCTGCTTAGCAGCTTGCCAGTGATAGTATAATGAATGAAATGAAGACACAAATACAAAACAATTATGGTGCTGCAATCATGCTTTATTAAATCAGTAATCATAAAACTCAAGGAGGTTGAATATATAAGTACTACATAAATAAGTTCAATCAAAGTGCAGGGCATTGTATACATGTATTAAGTCATGTTCTTAGCACAGCAGATGGTGAAACTGTGGCACTCTTGCTTGTTTTTTACCCTGACTACTGACAATGTGAGGTTCTAATGCTAACACACACTAACACAAAAACACACACAATTACCTAGCAATCCTCCAAGAGGTGGCACTGATTCTGCAAAGAAGCACTTAAATTGAATTTTGAAAAATAAATGGCCAGGTGATGTTTCTTAGAAAATCCAATTCAAATGGTCCTATGCCAGAACCTGTGCACAATAAAATAAAATAAAAAAGGCTCAAAGTGCAGGCCGCTCGCACTTTGAGCATGTCATCAAAATGGTGGTATGACATAATCAGTCTGAACACAAGGCCTAGTCGTCCTGCTTGCATGAGGGTAATATGCAAACAGCACTCAAGGTCTTATGATCATAGTTTTTAAAATCATATGTGTGTTGAAATATCAAATGCACAGATGCATCAGTGCATTTCATTGTGTCTGATTTAGTTTAACTTCAACAGGGAGCCTCTCT
Source organism: Alosa pseudoharengus (assembly GCF_046254945.1). Classification (NCBI taxonomy): domain Eukaryota; kingdom Metazoa; phylum Chordata; class Actinopteri; order Clupeiformes; family Clupeidae; genus Alosa; species Alosa pseudoharengus. Next base: position 41,904,179 of record NW_027468718.1, on the reverse strand, counting down.
ACCTGTTGAGGCAATCTTAAGACTTCAACTTATTGTTGAGGCACATAGTTTCGTTTCTAGTTTTTCAGGGTATTCGTTTCATGTGAAACTTTCTCCTGTTAAACATTTAGTTCCTTTTGTTTCAGTTATTGTCATAAATAACAATTCATACATTTTCCATAACCGGTAAATTCGGCTATATACATTATGTACATGTCACAGAAAAATGGTTCAAAAATCCTAGTCATAATTATCCAATATGGCACATTTTATAACAACTTTAGACTTTAGTCTAGTGTGGCATAAATTAATGTCAAGTTTGGTATAAAAATAGTTCATATTTACAAGAACAGAAATCCAGGTCTTTATCAAGTAATGAGTATTTCAACTCATTCAATAAATAAAAAGGCACTGAATAAGAAAGGAAATGGGATAGGGGTAGAATTTCTATTATGATTTTTCTCTTTTTTTTATACATAGATCAAATGTTGACATTGACTGCTGCAGTGTCAGATCCAGGCTCTTTGAACAGCTTGAGGGTGTATGCTCCAGCATTGTTCTCCTTCACACAGCGAGTGTTGTGAGATCCTCTTTTCTCCCCCTCCTCACTGGACAGTCCTCCCTGAATGGGACAACTCAATGAAAGGTGTGGACTCTCCTGAGAAAGCGCAGGGGACTGTCAAAATCTTTCCTTTTCCGAAGCTGAAATCATCCAGGAGAGCCCCATGTGTTTTTAGCACACCTAGACATCATGAAAGGAGAGGGAGGAGAAAACAAACAAACAAAAAAACAAAACAAACGAAGACGTAGACAATGTTAGAACACCTTCAGCACTTGTTTTATAGAGAGTATAATTCTGTTAGTATTTCGGTCACGAGCGGTGAATCTGACATACACAAGACAACGTTCACGGCCTCACCTTTACTGGTGTTGGGAGGTGGACCCCTCCGTATGTGAGTGAGTTGCTGAGACCTCCATTACACTGCTGGAACTCATTACAGTGCTGGAGCTCATGGCTACCATTGTTTCAGAGGTCATGGAGGACATGCTAGCAGACATGCTTTCAAATTTAGCTTCAGACATGCTGGAGCTGCTGAAGGATGACTCTTTCATTGATGAAGCCATGTGGACGGCCGCCGCAGATAAACTGCCCTGCAAACTCTCAGTAGCGGAGGCTTTCTCCATTACAATCATTTTGACAGGTTCCTCAACCAGAGCTGTGAGAGTATAGAAGCAGCACAGTGAAGCGAAGAAGCCTTTGAGCAGCAGTTGAGTTGTGAGTATTTACAGTTTTCTTTGTCTTTAATGATTACATACTGTATAATATATAAAATATACCTCTGGTGTGCATTGTGAATAAAAGCATAAATCATATGCATCATAATGTAATATTTAAATTACATTCAGTGAGTTGAGTTCAGTTGAGTTGAGATAAGTAACAAACATGAGGGTAGAATTGCATCATTCCCATAGATATATAATATACAGTAGTACAATAGTAGTTGTCTGCATGAAGCAGATGTTATTTGAGCGTGCACAAGTTTTTTTTCCCTTAAAACTTGGGAAAGCATTATTCTTCTTTGGATGTGTTAGTGAAGCAAAGGCACTGATGACTTACCAAGAACATTTAAAGATGCAGTAGCTGAGCACTGTCCAAACTTGTTTTGAGCTTTGACTGTGTATTTCCCACTGTCAGCAGCAGTGGCCTCCTCTATCTCCAGGGTGTACACATTCTTTGAACGGCTCAGTTTCATGTTTGATGTTACAGAGATCTATAGAGGGGGAAATATATCAAAAATACATATAAACACATGTAATTCAATTTGAAATGGGTACTGGGTAAACTATAATTGTGACATAATGCTACGTACCAGGACATTGTCTTTAAGCCACTCAACCTCAGGAGAAGGCTCTCCTGATACTTCACATTTGAATGCTACACTTTGTCCTGCATTGACATTCTGAGATTTTGGCTGGCTGAGGAATGATGGTGCATCGGAACGCGCCTCACTGATCGTTGTATCGAATTGGCACTTGACAGCCCCATGGTCAGTCTTTGCCTCACACGTGATGATTCCCTGATCCTGCTGACTAATGCTCTTGATTGTCAATGTATGGTCATTTCCCGATACTCCATATCTGTAGCTCTCTGAGTTGGCAACTTCAACTCCATTCAGGATCCATTTGACATTAGTAGCCCCAGGGATGTTTGCTTTCAGTGTCATTGACTGACCGACTGTCATGGTCATTTGGGTGTGGGATGCTTTTACTTCTGTGTAAGATTGGACTTCCTCATGAATAATTTCCATTTTTGTGATTTGTTCAACGACTTCTCCCTTGGTTTCATACGTGGATACAGACTCCTTTTGAGTTTTCATCTGTTCGGATGCTATAAGCAGACACAACAATATTATACATATTTTATCAAGAACATCAACTTTTTGATCATTTCAATCATAATCATGTTATAAATTACATAACACTGTTAAATGTTCAGTGTGAAAAGCCTTACCTTTAACTGTGACAGTACATGTTGAGGAGATTGAGCCAGCACTGTTTGTGAGAGTGCATTTATACATTCCACTATCTGAAACCTCAGATTCATAAATTTCTAGATAGACTGACCCATGCTCCTCAAAGATTTCATATTTCCCACCCTGGGAGAGAGTCTGAAATGACAATATGAATTTGAGTTAGGTAATTTCTTAGAACAATTTCAAAAAGTGAAATTGATACAATGATTCATAATACATAATACAACTGTACCTTTCCATCTTTCGTCCAAGAGATTTTGGGCTTTGGTTCTCCAGACACCTTCACAGTCAGCTTCACAATGCTATCTGAGGCTGCTGAGACATCTGTCAGACCCATGGTGAAAGAAGGCTTCTCCTTGGGAGTTGGAGACCTCGGAGACTTTGGAGATGTTGGAGACTTCACTCTTGGTGGTGACTTAACAGGTTCAGGAGACTTCACTCTCTTTGGAGATTTGATTGCCTCTGGTGATTTTACCCGTGGGGGTGAGGCAACAGGTGACTTCACTCTAGGAGGTGAGGCAACGGCTTTCTCCTCAGCTGATGGTTTGCGGATGGTGAGACTGAACTCAGCTTCCTGTTTGCCCTCGGAATTCTTAACCACAAGGGTGTAATTGCCTTCATCGGAGAGTTCAACAGAGGAAATCTCAAATGTAGACTTGTACTGTGTGGTTGAGACATGGTGGCGGTGAGAGGTTACAATGGCTTGTCCTTCCCGGAGCCAGGCCACACTAGGGGCTGGCTCACCATCAACGTCACATGAGAATCTGGCAGTTTCTCCCTCAGACACTGTCAGTGACAGTGGTTTGATGAGAATTGTTGCAGGGAGAGTTGGTTTTGTTTGCTCAACAGAAGCCTCTACTATTACAGTCTCTTCAAGGACTTGCAGCTTTGATTCAGAGGATGCATACTCTTCATGAGTCTCCACTGTTTCACTAATAGTCTCCACTTCACTCAAGGAAATCACTGAAGACACTTCTGTCTCTTCAAATGCTGCCGATTTTGAAGACACTTGGTAAACATCAGTTCTGGTCATTTTTGGGAGAGAGAGAACAGGAGGCTCCTCTTCTTGGCGAATAGTGACAAATGAAGAGTATCCTCCTTCTGCCACATCAAGAGTAGCATAATCAGAGGTCTCTCCCTTAGCATTTTTGCAAACAACACGATAGGTACCACTATCTTCTAACTGACAATCCATGATTTGAAGGGTCAGAACTCCACTCACATTACTCATACGGTATTTATTGCTTGCATGAATCTCCTGTCCATTGTGGAGCCATTTGGCCTGTGTTTGTGACTGAGACTGGATGTTCAGAGTGAATTTTGTGTGCTGTCCAAATGGCACACGATGAGAGCGCATTCTTATTGTAATGCGTGGGGCATGGTCAAGACTGAATGGTTGTTGTGTCGTAACCTCAACTTTCTTCACAGATTTAATTGCCTTTTTCTTTGCCTCATACCTTGACATGTAGTCAACCTTTGCTGACAAGTCAATAGAGGCTACTTTCTCTGAGGAGGCAACACTTGGAGATGCGGTGCGTGGCTTCTCTGGTGCAGGTGATGGTTTCCTGGCTGCCTCAGTCTCAGCTGCAGGTGTTTTGCGAGGTTTAGGAGATGGTGATCGTCTCCTCTTTGGCATGGTTGTTGAAGATGGTAATGGGACATAAGGCATCTCGCCACCCTCAGACATTACTGGGGCATGAGTTGTTTTCTCCTTTTTAGTCACTCTTGTTTTATCCTCAAACTCCATGCGTTTGAGCTGACTCTTGTATGAAGTAATTCTTTGGGTGGTTTTCACTGAGCGGAGTAGCTCTTGGTCCTCCTTTTCTTCATATACTCTCTGCTTCTGCCTTGGAGGCCTGTAAGTAGCCTTGTCATGACGCTGGCGCAAGTCAATGTAGCTGGGGCCAGCTTCATATTTAGAGGGAATACGATAGGAGTCATATGTTGGGACCTCCTCGCCCTCTTCATCTTCTTCATACGCCACTCTCTGTGGTGATGGATGACGTAGTGCAGAAAGTTCAAAACGCACAGGGCTCAAACTAGGTGGAGAAGCAGAGTATCCAAGTTCAAGTTCGTCTTCAAGACGAAGCCTTTCTTCCTCTGTTTGCTTCATAGACAGATAGTCTTTGACTGGCAGAAGGAGTTCCTCATCAGACAAATCACCAAGAGACCTCCTCCTGATTCTGTAGTAATTCTCTATTTCTGGGGAAGGTGTACGATGTCTTGCTGGTCTTACTGTTTCGAGATCATCTTGAGAAACAGTTGGAATGTGCCATCTTGGCTTATACTGGTCCTTGATTCTTACAGGAATATCATAGAATTGCTCCCACCTTGAGAGGCGGATACGTTTGAGTCTCTTCTGCGGGATCTTGTCCATAGGCTCAGGGAATTCATACTGGTCACGGAGTTTCTTGTACCATTTCATGTCAGAGAAGGGCACAAAGTACTTGATCTCCATATCCTCTTCAAGTACATTTGGAGCATGCTCACGAGGTGGTGGTACAACATAGGGCATTCTCAGCCTCTTTTCCTCTGCTCTCTTTTTGCGCTCTTCCTTTTCTCTGGCTTCTTCAGCTTCAGACCTACCCTTCTTTGGTACCACTGCTGGTTTGAACATAGTGGCAGCTTCCCTCAAGGCCTGCTGTGCAACTGGGGTAAGAGGTGTGACATCAGCACCAGCAAGAATCATTGAGAGTCTTGCTCTCTTGTCAATGTCTTCTGTTTCAGTTTCTTTCTTCTTTTTCTTCTTGTCTTCAGCCTCATAGTCCTTCTTTACATGTGTGACACGTTCCACCTTAAGCGTGGCTTGGCAACTTGCAGACCCAGCAGAGTTTGTGGCAACGACTCTGTAAACTCCTGAATCTTCAGGTAGAGTGTCTTTTACATGTAGCACAAAGTAGTCCAAGCCCTCATGCACAACCTCAATTTGTGGACCAAATGCCAAAGGCGCGCCATCCTTCTCCCACCTCAGGTCTGGTTTTCCTGAGACTCTCACTTCAAAGCGTGCACTCTGGCCTTCCCTACAATCAACATTAGCAAGCAAACGTTTGAACATAGGCCTCAAAGTGTTATCAGCAGGAGGAGGACGAGGACTGATGGTGAGTCTTGCTTTGCAGCTATCATCACCATATCTGTTGCGTGCCACAACGCTGTATTCAGCATCATCATCAGCATCAACATTGTGAATCACAAGTTGATACAGACCCTTATCTGTTATGAATGTGTACTTCTTCTCATCATGGCCTGGTACGAGTTTCTGCCCAGATTTCAACCACATAACACGTGGCTCTGGATGCACAGTGATAGTGACACCAAAGCGAACATCCTCACCAATGTAAGCACGGCGGTTCATCAAAGGCAAAGTGAACTCAGGTGGTCTCTGGAGCAGTCTTGTTGTGTCAACTCTGCGCTTCACTTTCTTTACAACACGTGACGTGAAGAAGTCACGGTATTTTCTAACTCCATTGACAAAGAGTTCTCCATAGGCAGAATCCTCACCATATTCATTGACGGCCTTGCATCTGTAGGTTCCATCATCTGGTTTTGATACTCCCTTGATGGTGATAGTTGCAATTCCCTCTTCATCATCATAGGTGATTTCATACTTAGCACCCTCTTCAAGTTGTCTCACTCCGCAGTACCAAGTCACCTCGGTGTTACTGTCAAAGTTCTCAATGCTACAGACGAACTTCACCTCTCCACCTACATCTGAAACATTGTGCCTGATTGGTCCTGCAATAGGGCCGTGTTCAAATGGCGCAATCTTGGCTTTAGCCGCTGTTACACCTCTCTGACTTCTGATGGCCCCACCAGAAGCAACACGAGCTGAAGAAACAACTGTGTTCCACTCCTTCTTAACCATAGACTGGTAGTACCTCTTATGTCTTGCGATCTTGATTGTTTTTGTGCTCAGTTCCTCAGTGCTCTTTGTCAACCAAGGATGTTCCAGAGCTTGCGCAGAACTCATACGATGTTTGCGGTCTTTGGTAAGCAGTCTGTCGATGAAATCTAATGCATCAATGCTAGCTTCCTTGAAAGACTCATCATCAAAGCTGTACTCAGCATTTGAAATGCTGTCAATCATTTGCTGATTAGTTTCAGATGCAAATGGATTGAGTCCACTAAGAAGCACATACACCAAGACACCAACTGACCACATGTCTGTAACTGTGCTCACCATTTCATTTTGGTGGATTTCAGGTGCAGCATATTCAGCTGTAGTGAACTGAACTTTGACTATGTCTCCAGGTGTAAGTTTCATAGCCTGTCCTATCTCAATGATCTTGATGTTTGTGCCCTTTCTTGTGGTATACACAATGTTTTCTGGTCTGATGTCAAAGTGACCATAGCTCCTACTGTGTATATACTCAAGAGCTTCACAGACCTGTTTGATGTAGTTGACAATTTCTCTCTCATTGAGCTCAAAGTTGGCTGTGCCAAGGCGTTCAAATATGTCTACACCAGAGATAAAGTCATAGATCATAACTAATTCTTCAGCACTATCAAATGACTCATGAAGACACAGGAAGTTCCTGTGACGGGCAATATTCAGCATTGCAATTTCTTTCTTCACGAGGGCTTGATCTGCACCCCTGACTTTAACAAACTTGGCCATAAAGGTCTTCTCAGAGCTGATCTCAACACAACGGTGAACAATGCCAAACTGGCCACGTCCAAGCTCTTCAGCAATCATGTACTTAGTGTGCAAGTTCTTGGCCTCAGAGTGTGGAGCTCTTCCTTTAGAGACAGGCGTGGTATCATCAACTTCTTCATCATAGTTAAGCACTCTTGATTTGTCTTCTTTGGTTACCACAGGTCCAGATGTTTCTGATGGTGCACTTAGACCAAACTTGTTCTCAGCAATAACGCGGAATTGATAACTTGTTTTTCCAAAGAGGTTGGTGACAGTGTAATGAGTGTCACGTGACTGTGCAACACGAATCCATCTTTCAGCAGTAGTGGCACACTTCTCTATAATGTAGTTGCTTACTCTGCTACCACCATCGCTAGCAGGTGCAACCCAGTTCAGAGTCACTGAATCTCTTGAGACCTCACTGGCTTTGATGCCACGTGGAGGATCAGGCACATCAGCTACATCAAGTTCAACTGTTTGCTGGTCAATGCCAAATCTGTTCTTTGCACAAACAACATAGAATCCAGCATCTTTCCTTTCAACTCCATTGGGGAACACAAGGGATGTGAATGATCTTGTTACAATGACTTGGTAGTATCCATCGTTGTCAATAAGATCTTGTCCCTTCTGCCATGTAATGACTGGATCAGGTTTGCCAGTGAATGGAATCTTGATGTTAACCACTTCACCACGAAGGGCTGGAATTGCTTCCTTATCCTTCAGATTCTTGGGCAGATTTATCTTTGCAGGAACTGTAAACAAAAGCACATTAACATTATTAACATAGTTAATAACACATTAAGTTAAGTCATATTTCAACAGTATGAATTCTAAATGAAAACACCATGTTAACCTAAATTCTGTAAACTTACCTTCAACATCCAGGGAGACTGTTGCACAGATTGATCCACCCTGGTTTGTTGCTCTGATCTGATAGACAGTTGAGTCTTCTTCATCTGCAGCAGTTATGACAAGCTGATGATAGCCGCCCTTGAATTCCTGCACTTTAATTTTTTTGCCATCAGACTGAATCTCTTTGCCACGTCTGAACCATTTCACTACAGGCTTAGGCTGTCCTGTAATTTTGCAAACAAGTGTTGCATTGCTCTTGTATCTGACACTCATGTTCCTGAGCTCCTCTTTGAAGGCAGGTGCACGAACATCAACATCAGTCTTGGGAATAACAGTAGGAGACACTTCACTCCATTCGCTATGTCCTCCCAGATTTTCACATTTGACACGGAAGTCATACTCAACACCTTCAGTCAGGCCCTTGACAGAGAACACTGTCTGGTGAATTTCATCACTTGTCACAGAGACCCATTCACCCTTCTTCTTATCCCGTTTCTCCAAGCAGTAAGTCTTGATCTTGGAGCCTCCATCACTAAGAGGTGGTCTCCAGGATACAACACAAGAATTCTTTGTTATAGCAGCCACAGAAACACTCAGTGGTGCTCCAGGCTTCTCTGTAAAGCAATAAAACATATACAGTATGTAAATATCCATACAATAATATTCTTGATATAGCATTGTTTTGGTCTAGTTAGTAAATTTTGCTGAACTTACCTAACTGACTCTTAATAAGGATTGGAGTTGGGGTTTCAAGTGCCTCACTATTGCCATATTTGTTTTGTGCAGATACACGGAAGTGATATCCAGCATTTTCAATAAGATTGGGAATGCGGCACGATGTTCCAGTGATGGAAGATGACACTAGTTGCCATTCATCACCTTCCTTGTCCTCATGTCTCTCAACAATGTAATTTGTGATCATCGAACCACCATCATCCTTTGGTGGTTTCCAGCTAATGATCACAGAGTTCTTCATTAGAGCCTCAAGCTTGACTGGACCTTCTGGCATGGCAGGTTTATCTGAAAAAATTAAAGACAGACATAATTAATTCCTCTAAATAATTTAACACATTAAATGGTGACAAGAGGACAAGTGAAAAAAGAATAATAATTACATACCATAGATTTCAAGCTGGAATACAGTGTCAGCACTGCCAAAGTGGTTGTTGATGCGAATTCTGTATTTTCCTCCATTCACTCTGCGCTGCACATTCTTGAGAACCAAATGAGTGTAATGCTCTGTGTTCTCCATAATAATGTTCTCAGAGGGTTGCAATTGTGTTGCACCATGGAGCCACATGATCTTTGGCTGAGGACGTCCGATGTAGACAGCATGAATGCGCACGGTAGTGCCACATTCAGCATAGTATGTGCTCTTTAGAGGATAATCAGGATGGAAGCGAGGAGCTGCCTCCAAAACAAGGACACCTGTGGTCTCAGCTTCACCGGCCTCGTTAATTCCTTTGCAAGTATACTCGCCCTCATCTTCCTGTTGGTCTGCTACCACAACCAGTTGGTGGTTACGACCATCAGAACTCATTTCATATTTCATGCCCACCTTGAGTTCCTTTCCAAATCTAAACCATTTGATATCGGGTACAGGTCGGCCAACTATTTGGCATTTCATGGTTACTGTCTGTCCAAGTTTTGCTGTTACCTCATCCATCTCTTTCCTAAGGCCTGGCGCTGTTCCAGCTGTTAAAGGCAATAATCAATTGTTAGACATCTATATTTTTGCATATCATATCATCTGTAAATCTTTTCCAAAAAGAAAAAAAATGTTATGTCACTTAGAGGGCCATCCAGGCCTAAAAACTTACTTGCAAGTTTGGTTTTAATGCCTGTGGCTGTTCTACGAGGTCTGCTGATTCCAGTTGCATTCTCAGCAAACACACGGAACTCATACTCAGTTGCCTCTTGCAGACCAGGTATGAGGAATTCTTTCTCCTTGATGCGCTGCTTGCTGCATTTCTTCCAGGTGCTTTCGATAGATTTTCTATACTCAACCCAATAACCAAGGATCTCCTTTCCACCATCGCATTCAGGTACTCCCCAGCGAATGGTGATGCAGTTATTGGTAACACTTACTATATCAATCTCACCTGGTTGACTTGGTTTGTCTGTAAGAAAAAGTAAATGTTACAAATAGGCAAAAAGAAAACAAAATTAAATTGAACAAGCTACTTATTAGTGAATGTAAAGATGATTGCTGACTTACCGAATGGATCTTTGCATGTAACTACATCTGAAGCAGGTCCAGGTTCACTCTGACCAATATCATTTTCAGCAACTACTCTGAACTGATATTCAGCATCAGCAGTCAGACCAGTTAGAGTGTACATGGTAGAAGCAATCTTCTTTTCATGGCGCTCCCAAGTTTCAGATGATGTCAGTTTGAACTCAACATAGTATGCTGTTATTGCTGAGCCACCATCTCTAGGCTTAGTCCAGGCCAGCGCAACTGAGCTCTTTGTGACATCCATAATTTCAGGTGGACTTGTTGAGGCTTCAGGTACACCTGTTGATATAGTTTAAATAAAAGAGATGCCATTTATTGAATGTTCTTTTAAACACATAAAAGGATGGTGTAATAAGGTGAGTACTCACAGATGGGGGTCTTTGGAACAAGAGCCTCTTCCGATTTGAGGGATCCACTGATACCAAACTGGTTCTCAGCGGTCACCTTGAAGTGGTACTCAGCACCTTCGTTCAGTCCCTTAACCACCAGTGATGTTTCAACCACCCTAGAGTCCACAGTGTACCAGGCTGTCTTAGGAACCTCACGCCTCTCCACAATGTAACCAAGGATTTCAGAGCCACCATTATCAGTAGGTGGTTTCCAGCATAATTTCACAGAATGTGCTTGGATTTCTTCATATGCAAGAGGGCCCTCTGGTGCATTTGGACGACCAATCACTTTAACCTTGATGCGCAGAACCTTCTTGCCACACTTGTTCTGGATCACAAGCTCATACAGACCAGAGTCACTCCTGTCTGCATTTTTGATGACAAGCTCACTGACATCTTCATCAGATACGAACATTGCCCGTTCTGAGACATCAGCACCATCCTTTGTCCATTTACATGTAGGACTTGGTTTACCCTTGATGGGCACAGTAAGTTTGAGGACTCCTCCTTGTCTGACAATGTAGACATCCTTGTACCTGGCCTCAAGATCATAACTTGGAGGTTCTGAAATAAACCATATAGATATGATTAGTCCAATATCTCCCATCAACTGACATTAATTATCACTTATAAAGAATTACAAAAAGGTCATGAGACAATAAAACTATAACATTTTCTCACCTTGCATCTCTGTTATGGTGACTGTTCCTGGAACTTCAGCTGCTTCACCTGGACCACCAGAATTGCAAGCCAAAACACGGAACTTGAATTCCTCTCCTGCAGGCATCTGGGTCAGTGTGTACTCACAGATCATTGACGGTGTTGTATTGCACTTGATCCAAGTCACTGAGCCAACCTTTTGCATCTCGATCAGATAACCTGAGACCTTTGCGCCTCCCTCCTCATCTGGAGGACTCCAAGCCAGAGACACAGAGGTCTTAGTTGTGTCTGTGATTCTTGGGTTCTGAGGAGCACCAGGTGGATCTGTTGAAAGAATATATAATTTTATTATTTTGTCGTTGTCATTATTAAAATATAACTTAAAGTTATAAATGTATATGTTTGTTATGATTATATATTGTTATGATATATATATATAACAAATTATAACTTATACCACAGTTTGTGGATGATAAATATGTCTTGCACAACAAATATGTACTTACCAACAATATCAGTTGCCACAGCACGTGGGGAGAGGAGACTTGGTTTGCCAACTCCTCTGGCATTAATGGCAATTACCCTGTGTTCATATTCAAGGCCTTCAATCAGACCAGTAGATCTGTATCTGGTCATGGTCACTGGGTTCTTGTTAGCACGAACCCATCTGTCTGCTCTGACCTCCTTGCGCTCAATGATATAGCCAGACACAGGAGATCCACCATCTTCATCTGGTTCGTGCCAGGCTATGGTCATTCCATCACGGGACACGTCAAATACAGTTGGTCTGCCAGGTGGTCCGGGAATAGCTAAAGGAAGAGAACAGACACATTTTAGTTTCCTCATGTAGAACATAACTACTCTTTCAATATCTCCATGTGTGAAAACGTCTTACATGTAGAACTCTTGCACATCACAACATCAGACTGCAAGTAGTCTCCAGTGCCAAAGCGATTAATTGCTGCAGCTCGGAATACATATTCCTCTCCTTCAGTCAGTCTCTCGAACTTGAAGGTTGGTCTGCTAACAGAATCGGAGACAGGCACCCATCCAGGACGATGAGCTTCACGCTGCTCAACGACATAGCCACTGACTGTGGCTCCACCGTCTCTCATTGGTGGTTCCCAGCTGATCAAGACAGAGGTAGCATCAACTTCATCAAACCGGATTGGTCCTTTAGGCTCATCAGGTTTGGCTGGGTAAAAGAGAAATACAGGTAAAACACTGAAACTCATTGATAACAATTACACCATTTTTTCTTAATTTCTCTGAAAAGATGAAGGCAGAGGATTTATTAGGGTTAGGTGATTTTATTAGCTTGAGCAGTCTTACCTAGAACAATGACTTTGATTATTTCTGTAGCCATTCCATGAGTGTTCTTGACTTCAAGAGTGTAGTCTCCAGTGTCATCAATAGTAGTGTCAAGCACAGTCAGCTTGGATGACTTTCCAGTGCTCTTCACCTTAACACGATCAGTTATCTTCACCTTCTTGTCACTGAAATACCATTGACACTTCGGAGGAGGTCTGCCAACAATTGGCAGTTCTATCTCGAGAGGTTTACCAGCAAGGACACTGACTGCCTTCTGTGGAAGTTCTGTAAGGTCGATTTGTGGCTCAACTGTGAAACAGATGAAACAATAAAGTGAGTAGAATCATTGCACATGCATACTCTTAATGTGTTCCTATATAAAATGACAAAATAAAAGAATATAAATTTACAGAATATATTCATTATAAGTGTTATAAAGGGTACAAAATAACTGAACACATTATAATGAAGGGTAATAATGATATCATTGTAATATTACCTCTTTGTTCTTGAACAGTTACAGGTGCCACAAGTTCTTTGGGCTCACTTGGTCCTCTGCTGTTCACAGCACGTACTCTGAAGAAGAACTGGTCATTCTCAGTCAGAGAAGTAATAGTGTACTCTAAGTCTGTAATCTTAAGAGTGGTGACCTTCATCCACTTGTCTGTTCCAAATTTGCAGGCCTCAACAACGTATGCTGTAAGTCTGCTTCCTCCATCGTGTTCTGGTTTCTCCCATGCAAGAGTTACTGTGGTCTTGGTTATGTCAATAACGTCAAGTTTATGTGGTGGCAATGGCACTTCACATACTAGCACAAGATCACCGGTTTCACTAGGCTCTCCAACACCGTAAAGATTTTCCGGCAAGACCCTGAAGTAGTACAGCATTCCTTCAATCAATCCATCAATCTTGTATGAGGTCTTGCTGCACTTGGATGTAACTGTCTTGTAGGCTCTCATGGATGCCTCCCTTCTCTCAATAATGTAATTGTTGACAGGGGCACCACCATCAACAGTAGGAGGATCCCATGTAATTACAGCAGATTCAGATGTAAGTTCCTTGATTTTAATTGGACCTGGTGGACCAGGAGTATCTGAAACGAAAAAATCAATACAATCATTACAGATTGACTGTGAATTCATGTACTGGAAACATGTAAGATGTGACAAACATATGTACCATAAATCTTGACAAGAATAGCGGCTTCCTTCTTGCCAGCAGAATTCTCTCCAGAGATTATGTATTTGCCAGCATCGTAGCGGTGCACCTTGTCAATTATCAGAGAGGCAGTGTGTCTAGTTATTTCAATAAAGCCACGGGTATGAAGGTCTGTGCCAGGCTTGCTCCAGGCAATAGTTGGTGCTGGTCTGCCAGTAACAGTAACAAAAAGACGAAGGCAACCTCCAGCCCTCAAGCAAACAGTCTTAGTCAGCTCATCTGGGATCTCTAGGTCAGGAATTACTGAAAGACAATGGCAGTTGAGATACAATTAAAATTATGATTTTTTTCATCATTATTTCATATCGATGCTTGTAACAAACTGGTTTGAATATCAACATACCAATTCTTTCAATAGGCTCTGTCTCTGCGCAGGAATCACTAAATTCACCAATTCCATTGACATTGACTCCAGCAACTCTGAAGTAGTATTTCTTGCCAGTTACAAGGCCAGTCACTGTGTACTCTGTGTTTCTCAGAGTCTTCTCATGTGTTTTGGTCCATACATCTTCATCTTCAGCTCCTTCCTCCTGCATTTCAAGGACGTATCCAATAACATCAGCACCTCCATCATCCAATGGTCTTGTCCAAGCCAGGCTAATGCTCTCTGCATGGGTATCTGTAATGCGTGGAATTGAAGGAGGAGCAGGAGTGCCTGGAAAAGTAAGCAGAGTGAAGTGTCAGTGTTTTCAGCTTAATTCATAACCTGAGAATTGGTCAGCCTTAGTCTAGGAAGACTGGTAAGTCAGTAAATACTTACATGTTGCCTCTCTGCAGACAGCATACATGGATACTTCACTTGGCAAGCTTTCACCAGCAGCATTTATCGCTGAAACACGGAACTGGTAAATGTTGCCTTGTTGTAGGCTTGAGATCTTGAATGTTGTGTCCAAGAGCACAGAATCCTTGTTAACCTTGATCCATCTTATGCTCTTCCTTTCACGCCTTTCAATAAGGTAGCTAGTAACTGGACTTCCACCATCACTTTCTGGCTTCAGCCACTCAATGGTAGCAAAGTCCTTTCCAACAACAAGTAATTCCGGTGGTCCAGGTGGTGATGGCACAGCTGTAATAACGACCACAAGACACAAGTGAGACTTTGCACTGTATTTTTGTCATTAAAATTGACAGAAAGAAAAAAATACTTACTGAAGTTGTTCCTAGCAATGATAGCATGAGATTGCAGTGGCACACCCTCCCCATACTTGTTGACACCTCTGACACGGAAGATATATTCACAGTTCTTGAAAAGTCTTCTGATTTCACATGTTAGGCCCTTGCACTCTGCTTCCATTACCACCCAGTTGAGTCTGTTGGTGTCCCTCCTCTCAACAACATAATGTGCAACAGCATCACCACCATCTTCAAGAGGTGGTTGCCAAGTCAAGGTGCACTTATCCTCTGTAACATTGCTGATGACAATCGTATCAGCTGGCGGTCCAGGAGTATCTACAAACAAATATCAATGGTGAGTTCAATTATCTTCATAACTCACTCAAGTCATATCAAGTTTCGATAGGCTATTTCATGTCATTATACCTACCAAGTACTTTGACGTTGACCTCAGCAGACTTGATTCCACTGGCATTCTTCACTGTCAGAATATATTTGCCAGTATCATTGCGATCGCAGAATTTGATGATTGCCAGGGCACGGGTAGCAGTGTACTGCAAAGCATACTTCTCACAAAGTTCCAGCTCCTTTGTTCCCTTGGACCAGAACGCCTTTGGATCAGGCTTGCCTCCAACAGCAGCATCAAGAACCAGATCAGAGCCAGCTCTTATCGTCACAGTGTCAGCAAGAAGTTTGCTGTCAAGGTCTGCCCTTGGAGGAGCTAAAAAATAAAAGTGAAATAAATAAAACGTTGAAAGGACTATTTCAAACAGCATTTAACAACATCAGAAATGATAGGTGGGACATGACTTACTGTATTCTGCTTTGCAAGTCACAGCTCCAGTTGATTCTGATGGTGTGCTTAACACACCGTTAGCATTTTTGGCGATAACTCGGAATTCATAGACCTCACCCTCTCCAAGTGCAGTGACCTTGAAGTTTGTGTCAGTGACATTGGTGTAATTACACTTCAGCCAGCGACCTTCACCAGTGACAGTGTAAGGCTTGCGCTCAACAATATATCCTGTGATGGGGCTTCCACCATCGTTTAGTGGTGTAGACCATTTGATTGATACTGATGACCTGGACACCTCTGTTACTTCTGGTTTGCCAGGAGGATCTAGGCACAAGAATAAAATAGTATTTATACATTTATAAGAATGAAACCATGATGTAATTGAACAATAATACAACTACTACTTTTATAACTTTAAATTGTACACTTACCAACTGGATTCTGGGCAATCCTCTTCTTTGAAGCATCACTTGCCTTGCTAAGTCCAGCACTATTCATGGCATACACACGGAACTGATACTCCAGGCCCTCAGCAAGGCCTTCAACTTTATAGACGCACTCGAAGCATGGGATCTTGTTCTCCCTGACCCAAAGAATGGTGTTGCGTTCTTTCCTCTCAATCCAGTATCCAGTAACCTTGCTTCCACCATCATGGTATGGCTCCTCCCAGCGAATGCTCATGGTTGTAGCAGAAGCAGCAAATATCTCAGGTCTTGTTGGTGGACCCGGTGGAACTAAAGAAAAAGTGAACAAAACTTAGACATACTGATATACAAAGTGCATATGTATAAAATGAATAGTCTCTGTATTACAATTAATTTCAATTTTGACTGACTTACCAAATGGATGTTCTGCAACAATAGTATCAGACTCAGTGGATTTGCTCACACCAAATCTGTTTTCAGCACAGACACGGAAGGTGTACTGCATGTACTTTGTCAAGTTTGTGACCATGAAGGAAGTGCGCTTCACACTGGAATTGATAAGTTGCCAAGCTGTAGATCCAGACTCGCGCTTCTCAATGATGTAGTTGGTGATTTCAGTGCCGCCATCATCCTCAGGTTCATTCCAGGAAATCACACAAGATTCAGATGTGATTGATGAAACCTCAACGGGTCCTTCAGGTGCACTAGGTCTGCCAATCACATTGACAGTGACAGTGAAGGTCTTTGCTCCAGTGATGTTTTCAAGGGTAATGAAGTATTTGCCACTATCACCTCTCATGCTCTCCTTGACAATTAGAGTAGTCCTGTTTTTAGTTGTTACAATTGATACTCTATCTGTTGACTTCATCCTCATTTCCTCAAGTTTCCAGGTCACCTTTGGAGCTGGCCTTCCACTGATGGGAACATCAATTTCAAAGGTTGCACCACCCTTGCATGTGATGAGCTGATGCTCAATTCCACTGAGATCTGCAGTTGGTTCAATGTGAGGCTCTTTGACAACAACTGGAGCAAACATTCCTTTAGGTTGACTAAAGCCTGCATCATTTTTGGCTTTAACACGGAATTCAAACTCTGCACCTGTTGGCAAGTTTTCTACAACATAGTTCAGAGTTTTAGTCTGACCGCAAACCATCCATTTCTCTGCGTCCTTTGCTTTACCCTCAATAGTGTAACTGGTGATGCGACTACCACCATCATGTTCAGGTTTGAGCCAGCAAAGAGTAACAGATGTATCAGTGGTGTCAAGAACATCCAGTCTTTTAGGAGCTGAAGGCTCTGCAGTGGCTATAACTGGATCTGTGAATTCAAACGCCTCTCCAAGGCCATGCTGATTTTCTGCCATAACCCTGAAGAAGTATGGAACTCCCTCAAGAAGTTCAGAAACACTCAGTTTAGGTAAAAGGCATTTTCCTGCAGCTTCTGTCCAAGTGCGGCGTGAAGCCTCTCGCTTCTCAACGATGTAATGATGAACTCGGGCACCACCATCATTAAGTGGAGGCTCCCATTTTAATGACACAGCACCTCTTGCAATTTCTGTGAAGGCCACATTTGTTGGTGGTCCAGGTGTATCTAACACCTTGACGGTAAATGTAATGGATTTAGAGCCACTGCTGTTCTCAAGGGTGGCAGTGTACTTTCCTGTGTCATTTCTTGAGCAGTTCTCCAGTGTCAATGAAGATGTGCCTTCTGTGGTACTAATTTCTGACAAGACGCCAAGCTCACCATCCTCTTTAACCCATGTGACAGCAGGATCTGGCTTTCCCTTGAATGCAATACTAAGACAGAGAGATCCTCCACTCTTCAAAATATGTGTCTGCTTGAAGCTTGCATCAATATAAATATCTGGTGCCATGACTCTGTCAACAGCTTGGGCTGGCTCAGGGATTTCACAGGTCTCTCCCTTTCCTACACTGTTCACACCACAGACACGGAGCCTGTAGTCAACGCCAGTTTCCAACCCAGTTACAACATATTTTGTTGCTGTGCACAAATCCTCGTTGACTCTCTGCCATCCCTCCTCCTCCTCCTCTTCCTCCTCCTCTTCCTCCTCCTTCTTTTCCTTCTTGCTACCCTTGGTCATCTCAATTATATAACCTTGGATTTCCATTCCACCATCCCATGCAGGTTTGGTCCATTCCAAGCTGATGGATGTGTTGGTGGAATCAAATACATTGACAATGGAAGGAGCATCAGGGGTCTCTGTAGGCTCACAACATTTTATGGGCATTGAAATATTGCTAGGCGTTCCAATTCCAGCATCATTCAC
Organism: Alosa pseudoharengus; assembly: GCF_046254945.1. Taxonomy (NCBI): domain Eukaryota; kingdom Metazoa; phylum Chordata; class Actinopteri; order Clupeiformes; family Clupeidae; genus Alosa; species Alosa pseudoharengus. The sequence continues at coordinate 41,885,743 of NW_027468718.1, read as the reverse complement.
AGCCATCACTTGGAACTCATATTCTACGTCTTCTGTGAGATGAGTAACACGGTGTGCAACTTCAGTGATAGGTTTTCTGGTCAAAACCTTTGTCCAGCGACCCTTCTTCTCACGCCTTTCAACAATATAATACTTAATCGGATTTCCTCCATCATTAGTTGGAGCTGTCCAGGCAATTGTTATACTTTCTCCATCAACCTCTGTTGCATCTGGTGTGCCTGGAGCATCTGGAGAGGCTGTAAAACAGTGGGAAAAAATTGAATTGCACACATGTATTTGCAATGACTATACAAATGCATTTAGCCAAGTGTCAGGGATAATATAATGTCAAATATAATGTCAAAATATAATTCACTTACTGTATTGCATCTGTGCAATAACAGGTACAGAGTCCAGTGGTCTACCAACACCTATCTTGTTGACTGCTGAAACTCGGAACTGGTATTCATTAGTCTTGATCAGCTTTGAAGCGTTGTATGTACACTCCTCACACTGATCTGTGACAAGAGCCCATGAGATTTTAGATGTTTCACGCTTCTCAACAATGTAGTGGGTGACATCAGAGCAGCCATTGTTTTCAGGAGGATTCCATGAAAGTGTTACTTTGCCCTCTGAGATATCTGAGAAGACGATGGGTCCCACTGGCTCTCCAGGTGTGTCTATGAAAATATGCAAAGATATATGATATGAGATATCAGATTCAACAATGTAATGTTGCAGCCCAATTGCCATTGAAAATGTTAGGAATGCATACCAAACACTTGGACATTTATCTTCTCTCTTTTGGTTCCAGAGGGATTTGAGGCTTCTACAGCATATAGTCCACGGTGGGAACGATCAGAATCTCTAATAAATATAGAGCTGGATCCAGGAGCAGAGATGATGTCCATCATCTTCTTCGTGATTTCCACATCATCCTTGTACCATACAACCCTGGGTGTTGGGCGTCCAGAAATAGAAACCTTGATCCTGATGTTATCTCCAGCCTTAACGGCAACTCCTTCAAAGTACTCTTGTCCAAATTCGATGTTTGGAGCAACTAGAAAGTAGAGGATTAATATAAAAACATTAGTACTTCAAACAAAACAATATATTTGTTGCTGAGGTTGTGTTATTTTTAGGTTATCATAAACTTACAGGTTTCGTCTCTGACCACAATGTAGCCAGAGGACTGAGAAGGTGGGCTTATGGTTCCAATGGCATTTCTGGCAGTAACTCTGAACTCGTAACGTTCATTGCAAGCAAGTCCAGTCACAATGAATTCACTTTCAGGAATATCTGAGAAATTGCACTTGAACCAACGGCCTTGTCCCTGTCTCTTCTCAACGTTGTAGGCAACAATCTTGTTTCCTCCATCACGCTTGGGTGGATCCCATTTAAGAGCCACTGAGTTACTGGTAATATCAGTGTAGTCAGGTGTACCAGGAGGATCTACAATTAGATAAATGTCATACCATTGTTACAGTTTACTAGTTTTCAACAGCTGTGATGAATGCAATACAAAATCACATTGTAATATATTGACATATTATTTCAATCATTAAAAATCAATAATTAAATCACAGATTATTGCATCTATGTGGAACTTACCGACTGGAGAAACAGCTGTGTTCAACTTGCTGACATCACTCATGCGACTATGTCCAGCATCGTTCTGGGCGTACACTCTGAACTGGTACTCCAGACCCTCAATGAGCTCCAGGGCTCTGAATTCTGTTTTGGTCACTAGAATTGTGTTAACTTTTTGCCACATGATGCTGTTCTTCTCCTTCTTCTCAACATGATAGCCAAGGACTGGACAACCTCCATCATATACTGGTTTGTCCCACTGAAGACTCATGCCATCATTGGTGATATTGAATACAAGGGGCATGCCAGGTGGACCTGGTGGTCTAAACTCATGCTTGGCAATGACACTTTGTGAAACAAGTGGGTCACTAGCACCATATCTGTTTTCAGCACACACTCTAAATTGATACTGTAATCCTTTGATGAGGTTAGGCACCTTAAATGATGTTCCTTCTACACTTGAGCAGGCCATCTTCCAGTCTGACTGAGAGGTGTCACGCTTCTCTACCGTATAGCATTTCACTTCTCCGCCACCATCATCATTTGGCTCATCCCAAGATATAGCAATGTGTTCTGCTCTGACTTCATCCAAACGAATGGGTCCAATAGGTCTAGATGGGGGTCCAAGAGTGATGACATGAATGTGGAATGAATTTCTCTTGAAGTTGTTGTCAAGAGTGAGTGTGTATTTGCCACCATTGTCTTTAGTTACATTTTTGATCATTAAAGTTGCTTTGTTCTCTGTCCTCTTGAAGCGCACCTGTTCACTTTCCTTGAGCGGCAGATTGTCCTTCAGCCAGATTAGCCTGGGACGAGGTTTACCCTTGTATGGCAATTCAATGTGGACATTATGTCCAAGGCGCACACTAATTTCTCCAGTTGGATATTCCTCAAGGCTTGCTTCTGGTGCAATGATGAAGTCCTTCACTTTGATAGGTCCAACTTCTGTGAAATCACTATTGCCCTTCTCGTTCTTTGAGCAAACTCTGAAGAACATTTCTGTGAGTTCTTTCAGCTTTTTAACTTCAAATTCAAGGTGCTTACTAGTACCAGCAGGTGCCCATTCTTCTTCGCCCTTGAGTTTCTTTTCAACAATATAGTCAGTTATAATGCTACCACCATCATAGTCTGGTTTATTCCACTGTAGTGTAACAGAATCTTTGGAAGAGTCTTTCATAGAAAGCTCTTTGACTACACCAGGAGTCTCAGTAGCTTTCACTGGTTCTGCAGTCTCGCAAGGATCGCCTATGCCATTTTCATTCTCGGCTAAGACACGGAAGAAGTAGGATGTCTTCTCAGATACCTCCTCAATTACATATGTTAATTCTTTGCATTTGTTTGTTACACTAGAGTATGCACGTTTGGAGGAATCTCTCTTTTCAACAATGTAGTTGGTGATTTCAGCACCACCGTCTAGAAGAGGTGGTTCCCAGCTAAGAGTGACTTTACCACGAGTGACTTCTTTGATTGTCAAATTTCTGCAGGCTGCTGGCGTGTCTTGAACTTTAACAGACACAGTGAGAGTTTTTGGTTGGCCTACACCATTCTGAATCTCCACAATGTATTTGCCAGTGTCTTTTCTTGTGACTTCCCGGATCACCATAACTGATGTTGTATCTGTGTTGTGAATTTCATAGTTTGGATCTTTGTCAATGTTTACATCATCTTTCTTCCAGGATGCAGTTGGAGCAGGTCTGCCCTTGAGAGGTACGATAATTTCCACATCATTTCCTGCCTTCACAATATAGTGTGTTCTCATAGCTACATCTGGATCAACCATGGCTTCCTCTGTAAAAAGAAAAAAATATAAAGTATGACAATGTTTTCAACAAATTTCTGATATCTTAAGAATAGTGTAAGCGTAAAAATTGACAGTGTTAAAATTGTGTCAGCATACCAAGAATATCCTTTGCTTGAACTGGGTCCTCCATTTCAATTGGATCTCCATGTCCAGCACAGTTGACACCACTCACACGGAAATAGTAATCAGTGTCTGGTTTTAGGCCTGATGCCACATACTCTGTCGTTCTCACTTCACCCTTACGGCTAATCACAGTCCATTCTTCTTCTTCTCCCACTCTCATCTCAACAACATAGCTGGTGATTTCACTTCCACCATCCCATTCAGGTTTAGACCATCCAAGAGTAATTGATGTTTTAGTAGAATCAACAACTCTTAGTTTGGATGGTTCAAGTGGTGTTTCTAAATGGAGGATGAAAGTTAACAATTAATTCATTAATTAACAATTAATTAATTAACAAATGATCAAGTTTCCAGAAAAGTTTTACTAAATTTAGGATAAGCTGGGCAGAGTAAAACAAAACTTACCAACTGGATCAGCTGCCTTATAGAAGTCAGACACCTCAGAGAATGGACCTTCACCAGCTTTGTTAATAGCACAAACACGGTATTGATATTCATTGTTTTCTGTGAGATGATGAACCGTGAGTGTAGTTTCACTAATTGGGTCTTTGAAGATCCTCTTCCAACGAAGACTCTTTTTGTTTCTTCTCTCAATTAGGTAGCCGGTTACCATACTGCCACCATCAATGCCTGGCTTGTCCCATACAACTTTCATGGATGTTTTGTTTGCTTCTGTGACCTCTGGTGTAGTAGGTTGTCCAGGGGTAACTACAGGAAGAAGAACTTATTTTAGTAATGCTTCAATTTGAATGTAGGTGTGTTAGTGCCTTTATGTTTAATTCTTACCGAAAGAATTCTTGGCAATAACAGGCTCAGATTCCAGAGTATCACCGAGGCCAAACTTGTTGACACCACGTACACGGAAGACATACTCTGCACCTCTGACAAGTTTCTGAACTGATACAGTGCAGTCATGCAGTTCTTCAGAAATGGCCGACCAAACTACACGGCTTGTTTCTCGTTTCTCAGCAATATAATGGGTGACCTCAGCTCCACCATGATCAGTGACTGGTTCCCATGCAATTACGATTTTGTCAGCTGTGACAGATTTGAATTCAATGTTACCAGCAGGAGGTCCAGGTTTATCTGTTAGGAAGAACACAAAAGAAACACATTAAGGCTTTTGCAGATAAACTAGAAAAATGAACGAGTGGTGTCTTTGAAAAAAATGAGGACACAGAAGTGTAGGTGGAGTATTACATGCATACCTAGGATCTGGATTCTAATTTGTGCTGTTGCTGTGCCCAGAACATTCTTTATTTTAATTTCATATGTTCCTGTGTTAAGACGAGTTGCATCCTTGATAAGAACGCCAGAGGTATCGGTGGTGTTCTCAATTGAAATAGTAGAAGTCTGTACCAACTCCTTGCCATCCTTGAGCCATTCGATTGTTGGCAAAGGCTTAGCGATAATTCCAACTTTGATCTTGACAGTGACACCTGCTTTATATTGTACAACATCTAAGTACTCTGGTGGAAGGTCAATGACTGGTGCACCTGGGGAAAATATGACATTGAACAAATATTAATACAAAGTATTCAATTACTATTGTAAATAATCTACAACAGGTTTGGAAAAGAATCAAGCTTACCAATTACGTCAACACAAGTTGCTGGTCCAACAATAAGTGAGGGATTACTGACAGAGCCAATTGCATTCTTAGCCATGACTCTGAAGTCATAAGATTGATCCAGTGACAGGCCTGAGACAGTGAACTTTCTCTCAAGTATGTTGGTGAAGTTAGCCTTCACCCATCTGCCATTTGGAGCCTCTCTTCTCTCAACCATATAGCCAGTGATTTTGCTGCCACCATCATAGGGAGGTTTCTGCCAGGCTAAGCTGATGGAGTTCTTTGTGACCTCAGTAACTTTAACATTGGCAGGGGGTTCTGAAATGGCAAGTCATATTTTTATGAAACATATTTGATATAATGTTTGGTGATAATAAATTGAACTCTACATAACAAAAGTGATTAGTGGTTTTACTTACCACAAGCATCAATTGCAAGTATTTCTTCAGATGTTTTGCTTATCTTTCCAATACCAGCGGCATTTTCTGCTGAAACCTTGAATTCATAAATCATACCAGGGCATATATTTGTAATACGGATTTGAGTTCCAGGAATAGCTGTTTTGTTGACCTTCTGCCACAGGATGCTGCTTCTCTCTTTCATTTGGACATGGTATCCAAAAACAGGGTTTCCACCATCTGCAACTGGCTCATGCCAGCATACAGTGATGCACTCTCTTGAGACAAAGCTAGCCCATGGTGTTGATGGTGGACCAGGGATGGCTAGAAGATAAATGTATGTATATTTATATAAACACACACACACACACAATACTAAAAGAGGTAAATAAAAATAAGTCATGAAGAAATACTTACTGTATGGAAGTTTCACCATCACAGGTTGTGAGTCAATGTGATCACTGATTCCAAAGCGATTTTCTGCTTTGATTCTGAACTGGTATTCCTCTCCGTTTGTCAGCTTGGTTACTTTGACAGCATTCCGTGCTACCTGGGAGGTTACTTCTGTCCAAGCAGGTGTGCTGGTTTCTCTTCTTAACACAACATAGTTTGTAACAGGACTGCCACCCTCATAGACAGGTGGAAGCCATTTCAGGCACACAGTTGTTTCGCCTACTTCACCAACCTCAACTGGGCCAACTGGTGGACCAGGTCTATCCAAAACCAGAATGTTAACAAACATTTTAGTTGTTCCAATCGAATTGGAAGCTGTGATATCATATCTGCCTGCATCACTGGCAATGCTTTCCTTTAGATCGATGAGGAGGCTTTCTGGTGTCATCTCATAGTTGAACCTCTTTCCTGTTTTTGCAGCAACATTGTTTCTTGCTATTGAAACCTTTGGCATTGGCTTTCCGGTCAGTGGCAGCTCAAACTTCAAATTAGATCCTGCTCGTACATATACAGTGTTTTTCGGGTAGTTCTTCATGTCAAACTCTGGTGGATCTGAATAAAAGAAAATTATATGTTTAGACTCAAAAACAGGAAATACTGTACAAATTGAATTGTTCTGTTGGTCAACATTACAAATGAGAACTATAATAAGAACACTTACCAAGCTGATCTTTCACGATGACAGGAATGATCATTTCTTTAGGTTCACTGAGTCCAGCATGATTCTCTGCCATAACTCTGAAGAGGTATTCACCATTTTCTCTCAAGCCTTTAATAGTGTGTGAGTTTGTCTTCACTGTTGCACACTTCACCCATTTAGTTTGTCCTTTTTCAACTGCTTCAATAAGGTAGCCTGTAACCCTGCTACCACCATCGTGTTCTGGTCTTGACCAGCCCAGGGAGATGCTGTCCTTTGTCACACCAGTCACACCCAACTTCGCTGGTGCACTTGGTTTTTCAGTGATCTTAGTTCCATCTCTCTTCTCTCCAGGAACACCCACGCCATATTCATTCTCTCCAATGACTCTGAAGTAATAAATTGCACCCTCTTGCAAGTCTTCAACTCTGTAGGACATCTCATGGCAACTACTTGTTACAGTGACCCATGCCTTTTTGCTTGCTTCACGTTTCTCAACATGGTATGCCTTCACGGGGTCACCTCCATCATTTTCTGGAGCTTCCCATGTAATTGTAGCAGAATCCCTTGTTACACCCTTTGCCTTGATGTTACGTGGTGGTCCAGGAGAGTCAAGGACTTTGACAACCATAGGCAATGAAGCAGTTCCAATTCCATTATCTATGGTAATGACATACTGTCCAGAGTCATTTCTTGTTGCATGCTCAACAGTGAGGGAACTGCTAAAGGAAGTGGTCTCCACACTTGCTCTGACCTTGAGGTCTACCTCCTCCTTGGCCCAAGTAGCTGATGGTGTGGGTCTTCCCTTAAATGGTGCAGTGAGTGTGAATGAATGGCCATGTGTGACAAGTAGTGTCTTGCGCATATCTATGTCAACATCAAATACAGGCTCATCCACTCTCTCTTTGGCTACTTGAGGTTCAGAGGTTGGAGAGGGGTCACTGTCACCAACTTTGTTAATTGCTTTGACAGAAAACTCATATTCTACATCAGTTGTAAGACCCGAGATAGTAAACTCTGTATTCTTTGTCAATTCAATAGCTTCTGTCCATTCCTCATCCTCTGTCTTCTTATATTGCACACTATATCCAAGGACTGGGGCTCCACCATCATCTGCTGGCTTGTGCCATGCAATTGAGATAGAGGTCTTGGTATAATCAACAATCTTTGGTTTTGTTGGTGGTTCTGGTATGTCTGCTTCATCTTCTGCTCTAGCTGGTGCAGATGGGTCACTATGAGGACCAGCACCAGCTGCATTTTCAGCATAAACACGGAATTCATACTCACAACCTTTACGCAGTTTTCGCACAACTGCTGTCACATCCTTGATAAGTTCTCTGTTATAGCGGACCCATCGCATGCCGGATTTCTCACGCCTTTCAATTACATATCCAGTTATTTCACTGCCTCCATCACTTACAGGTTTTTCCCAAGTGATCTTCATCTCATCCCCTGTTATTTCTGTGATTTCAACACTTGATGGTGCACTTGCAATTGTGAAAGGATCACAGCATTTGATAGCTTCAGATTCAAGTGATTCACCAACTCCATATTTGTTTACAGCCCTAACTCTAAAGATATACTCATTGTCCTGAAGAAGTTTTGTGACCTTGTAATAAGTATTTGTAACCTCTCCATGCACAAGAGTCCATGCAAGTCGGCTTGTTTCTCGTCGCTCCACTACATAATGCATGATATCTGCACCACCCTTTTCTTGAGGAGGTCCCCATGCCAATGTGCATTGCTCTGCAGTGATGCCAGTGATTGCCAGTGGACCAGCTGAAGGGCCTGGTTTGTCAATGATTGAGCAGTTCACAGGCATTGTTACAGTTCCACCAATATTTTGCAGTGTGAGTAAATACTGACCGGAATCAGTTCTTACACAGTCCTTAACTGTTATGGATGTGGTGGTGTCGGTAGAAAGGATTTGAATTTTGGCCCTGGGCTCAATATCGTGACCATCTTTTGTCCATGATGCCACTGGAAGGGGTCGGCCAACGATATCAGCATTAATTTTCAGAGTCTCTCCTGCTTTTACAACCACGACATCTCTGAACTTTACATCCATCATTATGCGTGGTGGCTCAACATCATCCTTGACTGTGATGGGGCCTGTGTTATAGGATGGCTCACTGAAGGTACCAGCAGCAGTCTTTGCAGTAACGCGGAAGTCATACTGTTGATCTGTTGTGAGCCCAGTAACATCAAAGTATGTTTCTGGCACATTGGTGAAATTGCATCTCATCCAGCGGCCGTCAGGAAGATCTTTACGTTCAATGATGTATCCAGTAACTTTAGCTCCACCGTCATACTCAGGCTTTGTCCAGGAAAGAGAAACAGATGTTCTTGTGATGCTAGTAACTGTGGGCTGACCAGGAGGATCACATGGATCTCTTGCAGCTACAGGCTCACAGACTTTGCTCACCTTTCCGATTCCAGCAATATTTTCAGCATAGACACGATATTCATACAACATGCCTTCCTCGATGCCGGTGACTTTGTATTCTGTGTCTTTGATCAGGCTTCTGTTCATTTTTGTCCACAAAATGCTGCTGCGTTCTTTACGCTCCAAATGATATCCAAGTACAGTGCTGCCTCCATCATTGACTGGCTCATTCCAGGTGACAGTCATGTAAGCCTTAGTAGCAAATGAAACTTGAGGTGTAGAGGGAGGTCCAGGTTGCTTGCACACGTATTGTGCAGTGATTGCTGGAGAATCTTTGCCAGGACTCTTTCCATAACGATTGACTGCATAGATTCTAAACTGGTACTCAGAGCCCTGAGTTAAGCGAGTAGCTTTGATAGATTGTCTAGCCACATTAGTGGAAACTATCTGCCAAACTTGTGTGTTGGTGTCTCTCTTCTCAACAATATAATTACTGATAGAACATCCACCATCATATTCTGGTGGGCTCCATGACAAAGTAATGCTATCATTCGTGACAGCATCACATTTCACAGCAGTGGGTGCTCCTGGTTTATCCAGAACAACAATGATAACCCCAAATGACTTAGTGGCTGCGGTATTTGCAAGAGTGAGGTCATACTTTCCTACATGCTCAATGGTAGCTTCTTTGATGACAATCTTAGTTGAAGTTTTTGTGTTCAGAATTGTGGTGGAGGTTGTTTGTTTGAGAGGAAGATTGTCTTTCTTCCATGACACGACAGGTTTAGGTCTGCCTCTGATTGGAATCTCAACTGTGAGATCATCTCCAGCCTTTACACTATAAGTACTGAAGAGCATGTGGACAGAGGGTTCAATCTCAATCTCTTTAGCAACAACTGGAACACCAAGTTCTTTTGGCTCGCTCTTGCCCTTTTCATTCAGAGCAATAACTCTAAATGAATATGTTTCATTTGGTGCCAGGTTTGGTACTGTTGCTTCCAAGACCTTGACTGTAGTGGCCACTCCCCATTTGTCAGTTCCCTTGGGCAACATTTCCACATTGTAGAACATAATTTTGCTACCTCCATCATGGGCAGGCTTTTCCCATGTGAGAGTTGCACTGGTTTTGGTGACATCAACAAGGGTGACTTTTCCTGGAGCCATGGGCACTTGAGCAACCTTCACTGGATTTTTAGTTTCTGCCATCACACCCATACCATACTCATTCAGAGCGCAAACCCTGAAGTAGAAAATACCACCCTCTGGGAGTTCATCGATCTTGAATGACGTGTGGGTACAGTTGCTTGTGACGGTTGTGTAGGCTTTCCTTACGGATTCTCGCTTTTCTATAATATAGGTACTTATTTTGGATCCACCATCTGTCAGAGGAGGCTCCCAGTAGAGAGTGACTGAGTCTCTCTTGACATCCTTCACTTCAAATTTCTGAGGAGCACTTGGTGTGTCTAAAATTCTCACATTAACAAAGGCAGATTTAGTGCCAGAAGTATTTTCAAGGTTCAGAACATATTTCCCACTGTCAAATCTGTTGACATTGTCAATAACAAGCATTGTATAAGAACTTGTGACTTCAATCTGTGCACGTTCGGTTAACTCTGCCTCTGCCTTTTCCCATTTCACAGAAGGCTCAGGTCGACCTCTAATAGTTACGAATAAGCGCAGTGAACCACCAGCACGGACAGACACAACCTTTCTGAGGTCAGCATCTAGTTCCATCTCTGGTGCCTCAACTTTTTCAACTGCAACGACTGGGCCATGGAAATCAGCAGGCTCTCCAACTCCCTCAGAGTTAAAGGCACAAACACGGAAGTCATATTCCCCATTTTCCTTGAGATTTTCCACCATTAAGCGTGTTCTCTGAATACCTGCTGGAGGTGTGCATGTGGTCCACTCTTCAGCAGCGACCTCTTTCATCTCAACGATGTAGCCTTTCATGTATGCACCACCATCAGTAGCAGGTTTAGCCCAGGAGAGTGACACTGTTGATTTTGTATAATCTACAACTTTGGGATGCTGTGGTGGACTGGGTGGTGTAGTCGCATTAATAGCTCTGTAGAACATTGACAAATCACTAACGTCTCCCACACCAGCTTCATTTTCAGCAGAAACGCGGAACTCATAGAAGTGACCTTCTTGAAGGCCTTTCACTCTGAAGAATTCATCTGTCAGCTTCTGTCTGTTGCATTTAGTCCATCTCACTCCATCTTTGTCACGTTTCTCAAGATGATAGCCGCTAATTTCTGCTCCTCCATCTGATTCTGGCTTAGTCCAGATTAGCAACATTGAGTCCTTCATAATTTCACTTGCCTCAGGCGCAGAGGGTGCACTTGGTAGCATGTAAGGATTGCGTGCAACAACTGGATCAGACACAAGAGGTTCACCAACACCATATTTGTTGACAGCCATAACTCTGAAGATATATTCATCACCTGGCAGAAGTTTAGTCACATGGAAACTGGCACCTTCAACATTTGGTTCAACCATGCTCCATGACAGTCTGCTGGTTTCTCTCTTTTCAACAATGTAATGAGATATCTTTGCTCCACCATCAAGAGCAGGCTCTGCCCAGAACAGTTTGCATGAGTCCTGCATTACTCCTGTAATACGCAGTGGCCCAGTGGGTGCACCAGGCTTATCAAGAATCTTCACAGTAATTGGTATTACTTTTGTTCCACCACTGTTGGTCAGACTGAGATCATAGTGCCCACTGTCTAATTTTGTGCAGTCCTTGATTGTAATGGATGCAGATTTCTGTGTAGTTTTCCTTTCAATTCTGAGTGCTCTTTCGATTTCCTTTCCTTCCTTTAGCCATGCAACAGTAGGAGTTGGTTTGCCATGAATATCTGCATCCATGACCAAACTTTCTCCAGCACTGACAACAATGACATCCTTATATTTTGGATCCATTGAGACACTTGGAGGCTCAATTTCATCTGTAGCTGTGACTGCACCAGTGCTGTCAGATGGTCCACTATAAATACCAGCTGAATTCCTTGCAATTACTCTGAATTCATACTGATTGTCCTGTGTTAAGCCTGTGATTGTAAATTCAGTCTCAATGATATTGGTAAAGTTAACTCTCATCCAGTGACCTTCTGGTAAATCTCTCTTTTCTACAATATATCCAGTAACTTTGCTGCCACCATCATATTCTGGCTTTGTCCACTGAATAGTAATTTGGTTCTTTGAGATGGCAATGGCTTCAGGGGTACCAGGTGGATCACATGGGTCACGAGCAACAAAGCTCTCTGACACTTTGCTTGATCTACCAATACCCACAATATTTTCTGCAAACACTCTATACTCATAACCGGCACCCTCCTCTAGATTTATAATCTTGAATAGAGTATCTTTAATGAGTGTCTTGTTTAGTTTATTCCACATGATGCTGCTTCTTTCTTTATTCTCAAGATGGTAACCAATGACTGAACTTCCACCATCATTCACTGGCTCATTCCATTCAATGACCATTTGATCTTTCGTGGCAGATTTGACATAGGGAGTACCAGGTGGACCAGGGACTTTGTAAGGGTACTGTGACACAATTGCTTTGGAGTCCAAAGGAGCACCTTTTCCATATCTGTTTTCAGCACAAATCCTGAACTGATACTCAGAACCCTTCTTCAGCTTGGTTACCTTCATAGTGGTTCTTGCCATATTGTTTGAAACAACTTGCCAGGTGGTTGTCGTTGTGTCTCGCTTTTCAATAATGTAATTTTTGATCTGACAGCCACCTGTATACTCAGGGGGCTCCCATGAGATGGTGACAGAGGTATTAGTCACATCAGATACTTTCACTGGTCCTGTTGGAGGTCCAGGCTTATCAAGAATTATGAGTCCAATCTCCTTTGTTGCAGTGCCTGCTGTATTGGTGGCTGTGGCTGCATATGTTCCAAACTCTTCTTTACTGGCCTCAGTGATCTTTAAGATAGTTGATGTTGGTGTATTAGAAATACTCATTTTGCTAGATATTTTTACACTTAGTCCATCCTTTTTCCAAGTAACTTTCGGTTTAGGGCGCCCAAATACTGGGATTTCCAGCTGGAAGTCATCACCAGATTTCACACTGTATGTACTGAACTGTACCTTAAGGCTTGGCTCAATAGTCATGTCACTGGCAATCACTGGTGAAGCCAATGGCGTTGGTTCACTCTTCCCCTTCTCATTGTATGCCAAAATTCTGAACAGATACTCCTGACCTGTTGTTAGCCCTTGGACGGTTCCTTCACAGGTCTTAACTGATGTTGCTACACCCCATTTATCTGTTCCCTTTGGTTGCATTTCAATGATGTATCCAACAATTCTGCTACCACCGTCATGCTCTGGTTTCTCCCATGCCAGAGAGGCACTAACTTTGGTAACATCAGTCAGGAAGACCTTTCCAACTGGCAGTGGAACTTCAGAAGCCTTTGAAGCAGTCTTTGTCTCAACAGACAAACCAATACCATATTCATTTTCAGCCATAACTCTGAAGTAATACATGGCACCCTCTGCAAGATTTTCAACTTTGAAGGTTGTTTTGGTGCATTTTGCTGTGACACCAGCATATGCTTTGCGCGTAGATTCACGCTTCTCAACAACATAATGCTTGATCCTGGCACCACCATCAATAAGTGGAGACTCCCAGACCAGTACAACAGAGTCCTTCTTAATCTCTGTGACTTTAAGGTTCAGAGGAGCACTTGGTGTGTCCAGAACCTTTACTGTCACAAATTCAGATACAGTGCCACTACTATTTTTAAGTGACAGAATGTATTTTCCAGAGTCTCTTCTGTCACAAGAATCAATTGAAAGTTGGGTGTGATGCTGACCTTTCTCAATCACTGCCCGCTCACTCAGCTCTGCTTCATCTTTTGTCCACTTAATCTCTGGAGCTGGCCTTCCCTTAAATGGTACATTAATTCTCACAGATCCACCAGCACGAACAATGACTCCTTTCCTCAGTTCAGAATCAAGCAGGATTTCAGGAGCTTCAACTCTTTCCTCTGGTTTGACAGTTCCAGGAACTTCAGCTGCTTCACCAACACCCAGTTTGTTAATTGCACAAACTCTAATCTTATATTCTTGGTCAGCAAGCTTGGTGATTTCAAACTTGTTGACTCTTAATCCAGTTGGTGGTGTGCACATTGTCCATTCCTCCTCTTCAGCCTCAGCTTTACACATCTCAACAATATAGCCCTGAATTGCAGTTCCACCATCAGTGAGAGGCTTTCCCCATGCAACAGTAACAGAGCTGCTTGTTGTGTCAATAACGTGTGCATGTGTTGGTGGGCCAGGCTTATACTTTGGATCACAAGCCTTGTAGTATGAGGTTGGTAAACTTGGCTCCCCAACTCCAGCTGCATTTTCTGCTGCCAATCTGAACTCATACTCATGATCCTCTGAGAGACCTGTAACTCTGAAGCACAAGTCTGTTACCTTTCGTCTGTTACACTTTGTCCATTTGATTCCTGCCCGGTCTTTCTTCTCAATGATGTAGGTGGTAATTTCACTTCCACCATCACTATCTGGAGCAGTCCAGCAAACAGTCATAGCATCCCTTGCAATGTTAGTTACATCGACAATTTGAGGTGAACCAGGGGGTACAAATGGATCTTTCATGATTACAGATGCTGAATCAAGTGGCTCACCAGCACCATAAGAGTTGAGTGCCATGACACGGAAGATGTACTCATTGCCCTCAAGAAGCTTGGTTATTTTGTATACAGTGGTAGTACAATCACTGGAAACAATTGTCCAAGCAAGACGGCTTGTTTCTCGTCTCTCAATTACGTAATGAGTTATTGGGTTCCCACCATCATGAAGTGGTGCCTTCCATGATAGAGTACATCTGTCAGATGCAACACCAGTGATATGAAGAGGTCCTTCACAGGGTCCTGGTTTGTCTAGCACCCTCACTTGGAATGGAACAGTCTGAGAGCCAGCCACATTTGTCAGCTGTAGAATGTACTCTCCACTGTCCTGTCTGACAGCATCTTTCACAATAATCATTGCTCTACTTTCAGTGTTCTTAATATCACATCTTATAGTGTTTTCCATGTGTTTCTCTCCCCTGAACCACTCAATTGTAGGTGGTGGCTTTCCATACACATCAGCATCAAGTTTAAATGTTTCTCCAGCATCAACCACAATAGCTTTAGTGAACTGTGGGTCAATTGAGAACTTGGGTGGTTCAACCTCATCTAGGGCAGTGATAGGTCCACTGTTGTAGGATGGCTTGCTGAATGTACCAACTGCATTCTTTGCTATTACTCTGAAGTCATATTTCTCACCCTCAGTTAGACCAGTGATAACAAAGTTGGTTTCAATGACATTTGTGAAGTTAATCTTCATCCAGCGTCCATCTGGAAGGTCACGCTTCTCAACAATATAACCAGTTATGACACTTCCTCCATCATACTCAGGCTTAGTCCATTGGATTGTCATGGAATTCTTGCTAATATGGATTGGCTCTGGGATGCCAGGTGGGTCACACTGATCACGTGCCACATATCCCTCAGAGAGTTTGCTGCATCTTCCAATGCCCACAATGTTTTCAGCATATACTCTGAACTCATATTCAATGCTTTCTTCCAGTGGAGCTGTTTTAAACTTAGTGTCTTGAATTAGTGTCTTGTTGACTTTGGTCCAGAGAATACTATTTCTCTCTTTACGCTCAAGATGATAACCAATAACAGCGCTGCCTCCATCTGAAACAGGTTCATTCCATTCTACAATCATATGATCCTTTGACAGATGTGAAACAAATGGAGTACCTGGGGGACCTGGCTCTCTGTAAGGATACTGAGCTACCACTGGTTTTGATTCCAATGCATAGCTCTTGCCATAGCGATTCTGAGCAATAATTCTAAACTGATACTCAGCTCCAGTTTTTAGTCTTGGTACTTTAAGGGATGTTCTTGCAACTGATGCTGCAACATTTTCCCATGTGGTGGTGGTTGTGTCTCTCTTTTGTACAATGTAGTTTGAAACAGAGCAGCCTCCTGTGAACTTTGGTGGATCCCATGAAATGGTGACACTTTGTGTAGTTACTTCATCAAACCTAACAGGGCCTGTTGGTGGACCAGGTTTATCCAAAGTGATGATTTCAATAGCTGTGTCTTTTTGGCCAGCGGAGTTAGAAACATGAATGCTGTACATGCCACCATCCTCTCTAGCTGCTTCTTTGATGCTTAGTGTTGTGCTGTTCACTGTGTTGATGATGTTTACTCTTGAAGTTACTTTCATACCCTCCCCATCCTTTTTCCAAGATACTGTTGGTTTAGGACGTCCAGAAATGGGAACGTCAACAGAGAGATCTTTGCCAACCCGAACGCTGTAGCTGTTAAATACAGGTGATATATCTGGTTCAAATACAAGGTCCTTTGCTTGAACAGGAACAGCAAGGGTTCTTGGGTCACTCTTTCCCTTTTCATTGATGGCCATAACCCTAAAGAGATATTCCTCTCCTGGGTTGAGATTTTTGACAGTAGCCTCCAAGGTCTTGACATTTGCACAACCAGACCACTTATCATTGCCTTTAACTTGCATTTCAACTAGGTACTGAACAATTCTGCTGCCACCATCATGAACTGGTCTCTCCCATGCAAGAGAGACAGTTGTCTTTGTCACATCAACAACATTCAGTTTACCAGGAGTTTGAGGAACTTCTGAAATCTTCAGCGGATCAACAGTTTCTACAGGCAAACCAATGCCGTGTTCATTTTCAGCCATAACTCTGAAGTAGTAACAGCATCCTTCTTGGAGAGGTTCAATTTTCCATACCACCTTGTGGCAGTTTGTTGCAACAGCGGAATATGTTTTTCTTGTGCTTTCCCGCTTCTCAATGACGTAGTTCTTAATTTTTGCTCCACCATCCAAAAGTGGGGGTTCCCATGAGAGAGTTATAGAATCCGATGTAATTTCTTTGACCTTCAAACTGACTGGGGCACTGGGTGTATCGAGTACTCTTACAATAATAATAGCTGAATTTGTGCCAGTAGAGTTTTCAGCAGTCACGCTGTACTTTCCACTATCATTTCTGTTGACTTTGTCAATGACAAGAGAAGTGTAAGTGCTTGTTACCTCCACCTGAGCTGTTTCTTTCAGTGGAAGCTCATCTTTCTCCCATTTAACAGTTGGTGAAGGCCTTCCTTTGATCGGGATGAACAGTCTGAGAGATGTCCCAGCTTTGATGTTCATGATCTTTCGGTACTCTGGATCGATGTCAAGATCTGGTTCTTCTGTCTTGTCTTCTGGCACTATTGCTCCAGCTACATCTGCATTTTCACCAACTCCTACCTTATTAATAGCACAAACTCTAAACTTGTATGCTTGTTTTACTTTTAGATTTTCAACAGTAAATCGGGTGTGTTTGACACCATTTGGTGGAGTGCACATAGTCCATACTACTGGTTTCTCTTCAGATTTCTCCTCTGATTTCTCCTCTGTTTTCTCTTCAGTCACTTCTTCAGTTTTCTCTGGTTCTTCTGTAGCTTCACAGGCTTCAACAATGTAACCCTGAATTTCACAACCTCCATCATAGATAGGCTTGCCCCATGCAAGATTGACTGAGGTCTTGGTCATATCGGTAACTTTAGGATTACTTGGAGGACCGGGCTTGAAGATGGGGTCCACGGCCTTGAAAAACACAGAAGGAGTGCTTGGCCCACCAACACCAACAGCATTTTCAGCAGCAACTCTAAATTCATAACTGTGTCTTTCAAGGAGTCCTTTGACTTTGAATGTTAAGTCTGTGACTCTTGACCGGTTGCAACGAGTCCATCTAACTCCTTCCTTGTCATGTTTCTCAATGACATACCCTGTGATAGGACTACCACCATCATGTGTTGGTGCTTCCCAGGTTATTACCATAGAGTCCTTCTTGATATTAGATATTTCAATTCCCTTGGGTGCATCAGGTGTCAAATAAGGATCTTTGATTACTACAGCATCTGAATGAATTGGTTCACTAACACCAAATTTGTTAACTGACATCACTCTGAAAATGTATTCATTTCCTTCAAGTAGTTTTGAAATTTTCAGGTAAGTGCTTTGAGCCTTAGAGTCAACAATAGTCCATATAAGTCTGCTTGTCTCTCTTCTCTCAACAATGTAATGAGAAATTTCACTGCCACCATCCTGTAGTGGTGCTTTCCAAGAGAGGCAGCACTGCTCACACGTGACACCAGTAACATTAATGGGACCTTCTGGTGGACCAGGTTTGTCCAGCACAGACACATTCACATTAACTGATTTTTCACCACCAGGATTTCTTAATAAGAGAGTGTACTGCCCACCATCAGCAAGCTTAGCCTCTTTAACAGTAATACATGCTTTAGTTTCTGTATTTCTTATTTCGCGATATATGGTATTTCCAAGTTCGGCTTCTCCCTTCATCCAGAGAATTGAAGGTGATGGTTTACCATGGACATCTGCATCAATCTTGAAGGAATCACCTGCATGTATCACAAGTGTCTGTGTGTACTCTGGGTCTATGCTGATACGTGGTGGCTCAATTTCATCCTTTGCAGTGATGGGTCCAGTGCTATATGAAGGAGGACTGAAAACTCCAGCAGCATTTCTTGCAATAACACGGAACTCATATTGCTGGTCCTCCACTAACCCAGTGGCAACGTATTCAGTTTCAATGACATTGGTGAAGTTAGCTTTCAGCCAGCGTCCTTCTGGTAACTCCTTCTTCTCAACGACGTAGCCAGTCACCTTGCTTCCACCATCATATTCTGGTTTAGTCCAAGCAATCTTAATAGACTCCTTTGTAATTTTAATGGCCTCAGGCTGACCAGGGGGATCACATGGGTCTCTAGCAATGTACCCCTCTGACAGTTTGCTGACTTTTCCAATGCCAACAATGTTCTCTGCATAAACTCTATACTCATACTCCTGCCCCGCTTCCAGGGCAGTTGTCTTGAATGTTGTGTCTTTGATAATAGACTTGTTCAGCTTAATCCAGAGAATACTATTTCTTTCCTTTCTTTCAAGATGATAACCTAAAATAGTGCTGCCTCCATCATTGACAGGCTCATTCCAAACAACAACCATGCTGTCTTTGGTTGATTCATGAACAGATGGTGTACCAGGGGGTCCTGGAAGTTTGAATGGATACTGAGCAACAACACATCCTGAGAGGAGTGCAGGGCTCTTTCCATATCTGTTCTCAGCCGTTATTCTGAACTGGTATTCTGTTCCTGTCTTCAACCTCCCAGCTTTGGCCTTCGTCCTTGCGAGATTAGCAGCTACAACTTGCCAATTTGTTGTGGCTGTATCTCTCTTCTCAACCATATAGTTGTTGATAGTGCAACCACCATCATACTCTGGAGGCTTCCAGGAAATAGTTACACTATCAGAAGTTACATCTTCTATTTTCACTGGACCAGATGGTGGGCCAGGTTTATCAAGAACAATCACTCCAATATCTGCTGTGGTCTCACCAGCAGTGTTTGTCAGTTTGATACTGTATTGGCCAACATCCTCACGGCAGGCTTCTGTAATTGATAGTGTCAACATTGTCTCAGTAGATGAAAAGTTCACCCTGCTAGTTCGCTTCATGGGGACTCCATCCTTAATCCAGGAGACAGCTGCCTTTGGACGAGCAATGTATGGCACCTCAATAGTCAAGTCTTCCTCAGCAAGAACACTGAATGTAGTGAATTGCAATTTTGGTGAGGGAGCAATCACAAGGTCTTTAGCAATAACTGGTACACCAATCACACGAGGATCACTTGTTCCTTTCTCGTTCTTTGCTGAAACACGGAACATATATTCTTCACCAGGCGTAAGTCCTTTAATCACTGCCTCAGTAACACGAACAATTGCAGCTTGACCCCATTTGTCATTGCCTTTGCTCTGCATTTCAACAACATAGGCCCCCACTCTGCTTCCTCCATCGTGCTCAGGTTTCTCCCATGATAGTGTAACACTGTTCTTTGTTACATCCACAAGTGTGATCTTTCCAGGTGGTTGTGGCTTTTCAGACACTTTAATTGATTCAGGAGTCTCTATTGGCAGACCAATTCCATACTCGTTTTCAGCCAAGACTCTGAAGTAGTAGTTACATCCCTCTTGCAAATTCTCTAGAGTATATGTTGTCTTGTGACAGTTAGCTTTAACAGTGGCATATGCTTTCCTTGTTGCTTCACGTTTTTCAACTACATAATTCTTGATCTTTGTGCCACCATCATTCAATGGTGGTTCCCATTCAAGTGTCACAGTTTCATTGGTAACTTTGGCAATTTTAAGATTTTGTGGAGCTCCTGGTGTATCAAGAACTTTGACCTTCACTGTGACTGTTTTTGACCCTGAACTGTTTTCAACTGTCAAATTGTAGTTACCACTATCAAATCTGTTGACATTTCCAACCACTAAAGAGCTGAAAGATGAAGTACTTTCAATAGTGGCTCTGTCAAGAGGCTCGTCATTGTCTCTTGTCCATGTAGCCTGAGGTGCAGGTCTTCCTTTAATGGGAACAAAGAGTCTGAGTGTGCAGCAGGCTCTAAGAGTGACAGTTTTGCGAAGCTCGGCATCAAGCTCAACCTCCGGTGGAATTAACCTGTCCTCTGCTTTGGGAGTGCCAGGAACAGATGCAGCTTCTCCAATTCCCTCACTATTCATGGCCGAAATATTCACCTTATATTCCTCATTCTCTTTTAGGTTTATAATTGTAAATGATGTTGCCTTTAATCCATCTTTGGGAGATACAATAGTCCATTCCTCTTCTGCTAAACCAGCAGGACATGTTTCTATAAGATACCCAGTTACTTCAGAACCACCATCGTATACAGGTTTATTCCAAGCAATAGTAATGGAAGACTTTGTTGTGTCCAAAACCCTTGGATTTCCCGGGGGTCCAGGTTCATACAGAGTGTCAGTAGCTTTATAGAAGGGACTTGAGGAACTGGGTGGGCTAACACCAGCTGCATTCAAAGCAGAGACTCTGAACTCATACTCATGTCCTGGGACAAGTGCTGTAACCCTGAACTGTAACTCAGTTACACGCCTCTTGTTACATTTAACCCAACGCAGACCAATTTTATCTCTTCTTTCAATATTGTAACTTGTTATTGGACTTCCACCATCACTATTTGGGGCACCCCAGAAAAGTACCATGGAGTCCTTAGTGATGACTGATACTTCAGGAGTTTGTGGTGCATCAGGTGCAACGTATGGATTGTCTGCAATGGTTGGAGCGGACTCAAGAGGCTCTCCAAGTCCATACTTGTTGACTGCCATGACCCTGAAAATGTATTCATTGTCTTTCAATAATTTAGTCACTTGGAACTCATTTTCAGTTAGCTTAGAAGCAACATGTGTCCAGGCAAGCCTGCTTGACTCGCGTTTCTCAACAACATAATATTCAATATCAGCCCCTCCATCATCTGTTGGTGGAGTCCATGCTATCTTGCATTTTTCAGCTGTTATGTCTGAAACAGCAAGGGGTCCTCCTGGTGGACCTGGCCTGTCCAGAACTTTAACCTTGAATACATGCTTGGCAAAACCACCAACATTCGATGCGGTCAGAACAAATTCACCACCATCTTTTCTCAGTGAATCTTTGCTTATCAGTGTTGTTGTGAGGTCAGTCATTCTAATGTCCAACTTTGAGCTTCTTTCAACATCTTTGTCATCTTTAGTCCACTTCATGGATGGGAATGGTTGACCTGCAACATCAGCCTCTAACTTGAAGTTCTCACCAGCTCTCACAAGAACGACATCCTTGAATATAGCATCAACCATAATCCTTGGTTCCTCAACATCATCTTTGCAGACAATTGGATCCGATGGATCAGAGGGTTCACTGACAGCACCAGCTGAATTTCTTGCAACCACACGGAACTCGTAAGAGGCATCCTGTGTAAGTCCACTGACAGTGAAGGATGTTTCAATGATATTTGTGAAGTTGGCCCTCATCCAGCGACCAGCTGGTAGGTCTCTCTTTTCCACAGTGTATCCAGTTATCTTGAATCCACCATCATACTCTGGCTTTGTCCACTGAATTGTAATAATATTCTTTGACACATAGATTGGAACTGGCTGACTTGGTGGATCCACTGGGTCAAGAGCCAGCATGGCTTCTGAGGCATGGCTTGGTTTTCCGATGCCAGCCAAATTTTCAGCTAACACTCGGAATTCATATGCAATGCCATCTTCCAGTCCAGAGGATTTAAATAAGTTTCCTTTAACTAGAGATTTGCTTATCTTGTGCCACACAATACCACTCCTCTCTTTCCTTTCCACGTGGTATCCAAGCACATCACTTCCGCCATCATTGACAGGTTCATTCCATCCGATTGTCATTGTGTCTTTGGTGAAGGCAACAACCTTGGGGGTTCCTGGTGGTCCAGGAACCTTGAATGGATGTGCTGCAACCACTGCTTCTGATGTGATTGGAGGTCCTACACCATATCTATTTTTTGCTTTGACACGGAACTGGTATTCTACCCCTGTTGTTAAACGGGTTGCTTTGAATGTCGTTCTGATGATTTGCGTGGATAACTCTGTCCAAGTCTGACTATTTGTTTCTTTGATCTCTACAATATAATTATTAATTGGTACACCACCATCATTTTCAGGTGTCTCCCAGGAAAATGCAACATACGTTAGGGAGATTTTGTCCAACTTGATTGGTCCTTTTGGAGGTCCTGGAACATCCTGTACCTTGATTCCAAAGGTCTCTGACACAGTGCCAAGTATGTTCTTTCCTGTAACGGTGTATGCTCCAGTGTCACTTCTTAGACATTCATTAATGCTCAAGATTGTAGAAACATTAGTATTTTCCACATTTATTCTTTGTGTGAACTTTAGTGCTTGACTATCTTTCTGCCATGAAACTGTAGGTTTTGGGCGCCCTGAGACTGGTATCTCAACTTTTATGTCATCTCCTGCTTTGGCAATAATCATCTTCTGACAGATACCACGCAGGTCAAACTCTGGTCCTGAGGTCTGCTCCCTGATGACAACAGCCTTACTTTGACGTGGTGGACTACGACCAGAGTGATTCACAGCCATGACACGGAAAACATATTCCTCATTTTCATTTAGATTTTTCACTGTGTAATCAAAGGCCTTCACTGTTGTCACATGGGCCCACTGATCACCCCCTTTCTTCTGAGCCTCAATAACATATCCTGTAATTCTACTACCACCATCATGTTTTGGTTTAGTCCATGTCAAACTTGCAGAATTCTTTGTGACATTTGTGATTGTGACAGTTTGTGGAGCAGTTGGTGCCTGAGATGCTCTGACTGGATCAGCAGTCTCAGCAGCTTCACCAATGCCATATTCATTTTCAGCAGAAACTCTGAAGTAATATTCAGAACCCTCTGCCAGATCTGGGATTTTTACAAAGCATTCCTCACAGTTCATGATTACAGTGGCATATGATTTACGAGTAGACTCTCGTTTCTCAATGACATAATTTGTAATCTTGGATCCTCCATCAATAAGAGGCATTTCCCACTGAAGGGTAATGCTCTCCTTGTCAATGGCTTTAGGTTTCAAATTAATAGGAGGCCCTGGTGAGTCTAAGACCCTAACATTTATATTAGCAGTCTTCTTTCCAGCTGCATTTTCCAAGGTCAAGTCATATCTTCCAGCATCACGTCGACTGCAGTCAGGGATTACCAGGAGAGTGTAAGACTCAGTGACATCAATGCAGGCTCTCTGTTTAACTGGTCCTTCATCTTTTGTCCAACTAACAGTAGGAGCTGGTCTTCCTTTAATTGGAACAAAAATGCGGATAGATCCTCCAGCCCTGACAACAAGTGTCCTTCTGAGTTCGACGTCAAGCTCTAGATCTGGAACTTCCTCCCGTTCAACAACTTCAGTAAGATCTTCAATTTGTGTAGGCTCCCCAACACCCACACAGTTCACTGCACTCACTCTGAAGTGATATTTCACTCCAGTTTGCAGGTTTGGCACAACAAATTCTGCAATCCTCAGTACTCCTTCTTTTTTGGCTTTGACCCACTCTTCTTCTCCTTCTTTTCTATGTTCAACTATGTATCCAGTTATGTCACGTCCACCATCATCTAGTGGTTTACCCCAGTGCAGTTCAGCAGTGGTTTTTGTTGTGTCAGTAACTCTTGGGTTAACAGGAGGACCTGGGACATCTGTTTTTAAAAGAAAAGGTATATATGACAATACATAAACTTCAATGCATAGTGAACATTCACAAAAAGTCATCAAGCAGGACACCTTATTCAGTAAAAAAGAAAGTAGGAAAAATACTTTTTACTGACCTGCTATACCCTTCGTCATAACAGGTATAGTTGGTTCACTTGGCTCTCCAAAGCCTGCCTTATTTTCAGCTGTCACACGGAATTCATATTCAACTTCTTCTGCAAGGCTTTTAATCTCAAAGTGAAGGTCAGATACAGTCTTCTTTGATGCCCTGATCCAACGCACACCTTTCTTTTCTTTCTTCTCCACAAGGTAACCTGTTATGTCACTGCCACCATCATCAGCAGGCCTCTTCCATGCAATGGTTACATTGGTTCCACTAACATTTTCAATTTCTGGCTTTGCAGGTGGACCAGGGGGGCCTAGAAAAAAACATTCACATTAGTACACTGTGACATGTAGATATAACAGAGCTCTGATTGTTATGGTTCTATGGCTAACTTACCAAAGTTATCAACAATCTTGACAGCCCCAGAATGTGATGGATCTCCAGCACCAGAATGATTTACAGCTTTGACACGGAAGATGTATTCATTGCCTTGGACAAGTTTTGTAGCAACATAGTGGCAGTCAGTGACCTGTTCGGCAAGAATGGTCCAGAGAAGGCGGCTTGTTTCCCTCTTTTCTAGAGTGTAATACTTAATTGCAGATCCACCATCTTCTGTTGGTGGTGTCCAAGTTAAGGTGACTTTTTCAGAGGAAACTCCACTGGCCTCAATGGGCCCAGGAGGACCTGGTACATCCAATACCTTCACCTTGACATTTTCTTCTTTAATGCCAAATGGATTACTTGCAGATATGGTGTACTCTCCTGAGTCACTTCTGCTTGCATACTTGATGTGGAGAGTAGATGATGTTTTGGTAGACTCAATCTGACATATATCTGAAGGTTTAAAGTATTTTCCTCCTTTAGACCAGAAAGAGGTTGGAGTAGGTTTACCCAAGATGCTTGTAGCAGTTATGACAATTGTGTCACCCGCTCTCACAGTAAGTCCCTCCTTAACAGTGGAGTCAATAATGATGGTTGGTGCAGCTGTTAATTAAATAAGAAGTAACAATGTTACAGAGGTAAAGGGACAAAACACAGAATATATTTACAATGAATTGTGTGAAACTTTATATTAGTTATTACCATATTCATCTGAACACACGATAGTGTCAGTTTGCTCAGATGGTGGGCTGAGTGCTCCAGCAGAGTTCTTAGCCCGGATTCTGAACTCATACTTGCATCCTTCCTGCAAGTCTGTAACAGTGTATGCGCAATCCACAACATTCATAATATTGGCCTTCACCCAAATTTTGGACGGTAGATCACGTCTCTCAACAATGTATCCAGTAAGTCTGTGTCCACCATCAGACTCAGGCTCGGTCCACTGAAGTGTTACTGTGCTCCTTGTAATGCTGATGACATCAGGTTTACCAGGGGCATCTGAAATACAAAATTAACATAAAATAAAAGTGCTAGGAACATTGATATAATTTAAATTAACCTCCTTAATATAAAATGTGCAAAATATTGTTACCTACCAATTGGATCTAAGGCAACCATGGACTCAGTTGGTGCACTTGGTCGACCAACACCAGCTAAATTAATTGCCATGACACGGAATTCATACTCCAGACCCTCAGTGAAACCTGTCACTTTGAATTCTCTCATTTTCAAACTGGTCTGGTTAGCCCTCTTCCACAACATGCTGTTTCTTTCCTTGAATTCAACATGGTAGCCTAAAACAATAAAAAGGTTCAAGATGTCAAATACAAAAACATATGACAAATCATGTACATATGTCATTCATATTACATAGTCAAACTGCAATGTTGCTGAAAGATTGGAAAAACATACATACCAGTGATTGGAGAGCCTCCAGTCTTCCTTGGATCATTCCAAGCCAGGTAGGCACAATTGTGACGCATACTCATGATTTGAGGTGGTGGTGGTGCATCAGGAACATCTAGTAAATAAACATACCAAGTTAATTATTTTCACATTCTATAAAGATTATTGCTACTTATGGAAAAGTTCGAAAAATCACTTACTGAATGGATGCTTTGCCAACACTGACTCAGACTTGAGACCTTCACCAACTCCATACTTGTTTTCTGCGCACACTCTAAAGATGTATTCAGTTCCCTCATGGAGTCCAGTCACTCTGAATGTGGCTTCTTCGACACATGAAGCAATTGTGACCCACATGTTGGTGATGGAATCTCTCTTCTCGAGGATGTAGTTTGTGATTGGCGAGCCACCATCATCCTTAGGTGGACCCCACTTCAAAGTTGCACCATCAGCTGTGACCTCCTTGAATTTAATAGGTCCGACTGGAAGCCCTGGTTTGCCGACTACTCGGACAAAAATGGTTGACTCCCTCGTTCCAAAACTATTTCTGAGAGTGATGGTGTATTTGGAGGCGTCACTCCTCTGGCAGTCACGAATCAGCAGAGTTGTATTCACTAATGTGGATTCAGCAGACACTCTGCCGGTATCAGTGAGATTTTCGTCCTCACCCTTGACCCATTTGACTGTTGGGGGAGGTTTTCCAATGAGAGGGATCTTCAAACGGACATTGCTTCCCTCCTTGGCAATGTAGCATAGGTTGGGCAAATCACGCAAATCACAGTTTGGTGGAACTATAACAGAGACATGTGAGTTAAAAATCATGAACTTGGAATATACTGTAATATATTATATCAACATCTGTGCAAAGTTGAGGGTAAATCATTATACTCATAAAACTCACCAATGGTGTCCTTTGCCACCAGACTGAGCTCCTTCTCAGGACCATCTCCTGAATCATTCACAGCCTTAACTCTGTATTTGTATTCTTTGCCCTCAATTAGGTCTTTGCCACTGTACTGCATATTCTTTGACCTCATAAGCTCCTTCCAGTTGTCATCACCATTGATAACCTCAACGACATATGCAATAATTCGACTGCCACCATCACTGATAGGCTTCTTCCAGGTAAGAGTGCATGATTCTTTGGTTACCAAGATGGGCTTGAAGTCCATGACTGGTCCAGGTTGTTCTGGAATAATATCAATTGTTTTATACATTTCCGCAACAACTACTAACACTCTTAAGTACACAGACACACAATTCACTCGTTGTGTTCATGCATTGGTCACATTCAATAACTCACCAGTGGCCCTCACAGCATCTGCAGTTTCACATGGCTCTCCAATGCCTAATTCGTTCACAGCCTTAACTCTGAAGCTGTAAGATCTACCTGCCTCCAAACCATCAATTTTCAATGATGTTTTCGTGCAGTCGTTTGAAACCAAGGACCAGGCCTTTCTCTCAGCATCACGCTTTTCAATAATATAACTTGTCACTGGACTTCCACCATCAATAAGAGGCATGTCCCAAAGAATTGATGCAGAATCTTTTGTGGTCTCCTTAACCATAAGATTGAGTGGTGGTCCTGGGGTGTCTGAGAAAGAAAAGGGAGTTCATACAGTGCTTGCCAAAACAATGCATTTGTTAGAATAAAACTTTATATCAAAATCCCAAGACTTACCGAGAACTTTGACTACAATTGTGTACATCTTCATTCCACGGGGGCTTTCAAGACTCAAAATATATTTGCCCGCATCATATCTGTTCACTTTTTCAACAATCACAGTGGTATCTAACTCAGTTGACTTTATGATGATTCCTTGTCTGTCCTTAATGTTGGTGTTCATTTTGGCCCATATCACCTTGGGTGCAGGGCGACCCTTAATTGTTGCATGAAGTTTCATTAAAGAACCAGCCTTCAAAACCAGTGTTTCTTTCAGCTCTGCATCAAGTGTAGCTTCAGGAGCCACTATAATCAGACCAAGACAATGATGATTAGTAAAATAAATATCACTCATACAGTGTATTATTGTGGATATCACTGCAATGGCAATAACCACTTACCCAAAATATCTTTGACAATAGGTTTGTCTGGGACTTCACATGGCTCACTGAAACCCACTTTGTTGACAGCTGTCACACGCAGTTGATACTGAGAATTAGTCAAAAGGCCTGTGACAACGTAATAGGTGTCCTGGAGATTCTTGGGGACATTGCATCTTATCCAGTCTTTCATGTCTAATCTCTTGCACTCTACAAGATAGCCTAAGATTGGAGCTCCACCATCATTTGCTGGCTTTGTCCAGGATAGCCTGATTGTGCTGTTTGTTGTGTCCAAAACGTTTGGTGAAACAGGAGGACCAGGAGGGACTGTGGGAAAGAAAAAATAAGTCAATGATACTTTCGAGTATTGATATGTTAATGTCATGTTAATGTCCTGTGTGTATTTCTGTATGGTTACTTACACACAGGATCCACTGCTGAGACACCAACAGATGGTTCACTGGGTTTTCCAGGACCAGCCATGTTTACAGCAATAACTCTGTACTCATATTCAACTCCCTCTGAGAGACCGGTAATCTCAAGGGTTCGCTCAATGAGTGGCTTTCTGTTAAGTTTTGTCCATTTCATTTCTTTAGTTTGTTTCCTCTCAAGCATGAATCCAGTGATGGGAGACTTTCCATCATCTGATGGTTCCTTCCAGCTTACTGTCATCTTCTCTTTTGTAATATTGGTAATTACTGGAGGATCGCACGGTCCAGGGGCAGCTGTAAGAATGTTTCACAGTCAGATTCATAAATTCTTTCCATGTATATATGCCAGCAAAAAAGTAGCTAAAATGAATGACTTACTAAATGGATTCCTGGCAATAGCAGGATCTGTGAGGATGGCATCTCCAGCACCAAACCTGTTTTCAGCACGGACACGGAACTGATACTCGCGTCCCTCAATCAGTCTTTGCACTGTGCATTCAGTGACCTGACCACTGATTTTGGCAGAGACCTGGGCCCATTCAGCCCTGCTAGTTTCACGTTTATCAACAATGTAGTTAGTTATAGGTGAACCGCCATCAGCAGTGGGTGGTTCCCAGCTTAACTTGATAGTTTCTGCCAGCACCTCATCAAATTTGACAGAAGTTGGTGGTCCAGGAATGTCTAAGATCAGGGAAAGATTAATTTGGTATTACAGTATATGCGGGATGTAATGATTCTCCAAATACATGGTTCAGTTCAGATTTTTGAACTATGGTGTGGCTCATACTTTGTTTTTGGACACTACTAAAGACAACACTAAAGAACATAGAACATTTATTTAATTTCAAATATTGAATAAAAAATTAAGAACAAAGGGCTGTGTGTAAGATTCTGAAAGTTCAGAGTTATGCACTTGAATGCAACATTTTGCTTTCAACGGCACTTGTTTTACACTGCAGTTTTTGCTAGGGAGCTTAATGATTTCAAGTAGTCCATTAGCTAGTAACTAACAGCTATTTTAGACTTCTGCTGTTGCAGGTAAACTAGATGGGTCTCAAAACCATTACACCCTAACAAACAAATTTAATTACAACTATGTGTAAAGATGTGTATTACATTGCTTAATTGTCCTAAAGTTATATACAGTAGAAGACCTTTTTTTTTACTCACCTAAGACAGTAAGTGTTATTTCCTCAGTCTTGGAACCACTTGCATTTTCAGCAAGGATGGTGTACACTGCAGTTTGTTGTTTAGTCACAGAAGCCATCTCCAAACCATAGAGATTTCGCTTCTGCGTCAGCTTCAGATTCAAGTCCCCCTTTAAGACTTGTCCATCCTTACTCCATGTAACCTTTGGCATTGGTTTACCAAAGATTTCAGCCTCAAGACGGACATCTCTTCCAGCTTTAATAGGCTGCATCTTTTTCATCTGAATCTGGAGCTCTATTCTTGGAGGTACTGAAATCAGAAAAAAACATAATTGTAGATGAAGAGCATTAAGCAGATCACAATCACTATGACTAAAGAAACTATACAATCTTTTTGTCTTTACCATTCTCAGCAGATACAAGGATGGGATCAGAGATCTCAGACGGTTTGCTCAAATTCACAGCTGTCTTTGCAATAACCCTGAATTGGTACTTGACATCCTCATCCAGTCCAGTAACCCTGTACTCCTCTCTTGGTACATTCTGGCTGCTTGTGTTGCAACGAATCCATGTGTCTCCAGGCAATCTCATGGCTTCAACATAATACCCAATGAGCTTGCTTCCACCATCATTCTTTGGTTTGGTCCAGACCAGTGTAATGCTGTTCTTGGTCACATCAAGAGGCTCTGGTTTACCTGGTGCATCTATAAATCCAAATAAAACAATCAATGTGGTAGTTTCCAGAGTTTAAACAAGTTATAATATGCAAACATCATCAAAAATAAAGAAATAAACCCCCACTCACCAACAGGTGTTCTTGCCGTAACAAAGTCAGACTTCTTGCTAGGTTTGCCCTGGCCAGCACGATTGATGGCAGACACTCTGAAATTATATTCCAGACCTTCAATGAGGCCAGCACATGGATATTCTGTTGTGCGAACAACAGAGTCATTAGCCTTAACCCAAAGCAAGCTGTTCCTCTCTTTACGCTCAATGTAGTATCCAGTAATAGGGCTGCCACCATCAGATTCTGGCTTGTCCCAAGCCACAAACATACAGTCTTTGTTGATTTTGGTGATGCGGCAGTTCAGAGGTTCACCAGGAACATCTAAAAAGGACAAATATGTGTGTGTTATCAACAAAGCCTCTGTAAATAATTCTAAGAGTGAACAGAAATCTTACTTAAAAAATAATTTCCTTACTGAAGGGGAACTTGGCAATCATTCTGTCAGATGTAATAGGATCGGAGACGCCATAGCGATTCTCAGCACGAACACGGAACACATACTCCTTTCCAGGGATAAGCTTCCCAAGTCTACAGCCAGTCTTGCCAGGGGAAGATACTGCTGTGACCCAGTCACCTCTACTGATATCACATTTCTCAACCACATAGTTTGTGATTTTGCTTCCACCATCTTCCAAAGGTGCATTCCAGGACAGTGTGCAGGCATCGGCATCAATGTCACTGACCTCAAATGGAGGCTCAGGTGGTCCAGGGATATCTGAAAGATTTCAGGTAAAATTGTCATTAGAATCTATTGGTTTGTTGCAACGTTCATTTTTAATTTCACATTCACATGATAATCACAATGATTGCAGTGCACAATACAAATGGGTTCTTGCATCAAAAAAGACCACTTATCTCGAGACAATTATACCCAAGTGCCCTTCTTAAGACATAACTGTACAAAAATGGTTACTGACCTCTAATGACAATTTTGATAGATTCTGTCACAGTGGCACAGCTGTTTTCAGCAATGAGGCTATACAGGCCACTGTCTGTTCTTGAAACATCTTTGATGATGAGTACACAGAGGTTTTGAGATTTGTGCACAGCAAGACGGCTGGATGAGACAACAGCATCCTCTCCACGTTTCCATTTGACCTCAGGTGCTGGCTTGCCAGAAACAACAGCTTCTACTCTTAGTTTGGCTCCTGCCTTTGCAGTCAGTGTTTCTGCCATGACAATTTTGGGGTCCACTGAAAAACAAAACATTACATTTCAGACACTGGGACTGTTTTTTCTTTAAAATATATGGATGTCAGTAAATAAACAGAACTTACACAATAGTTCCTTGATTTCATGTGCTTCTCTGGTCTCTGTTGGTAGACTGCAACCCATGATATTTCTTGCTGCAACGCGGAACTTATAATGCTTCCCCAGTTTAAGCCCAACCAAAGTAATGCTTAAACCTTTGACAACTGTGTATGGTGTCCAAGGTAACTCTTTTGGCTTGCCGTCCTCGTCCTCTTCTTCTTCGGGCTCAGGCTCAGGCTCAGATGCAGAAGCAGGTGCAGCTTCAGCCTTACCCTCACCCTCTGGTACTGCTTCAACCTCTGCCACTGCTTCACCCTCTGCTGTGGCTTCACCCTCTGCTGGTTTAGGTTTCTTTGGTGGTTTAATCTCCAAGTAATCAATCACATATCCATCGATCTTGGCACCTCCATCCCGCATTGGTCTAACCCAACCAATTGTTGCACTGTTCTTGGTGATTTCCAGTACCTCGATCTTCTCTGGAGGGTCTGGCTTGCCTGAGGAGAGGAAGGATTAACACATACATTTTACTGAATGGTATTTTCCTTTTAAATATAGTTACTAGTTAGAATTAAAAAGGATTGCTAGATTTGAAAATTAAAGTTTTTTTCCTTCTCCCATGTAATACTTACTGACGGGATCCGATGCCAGATAGGACTGTGGAGATATTCTTGGCACGCCAGGACCATACTCATTGGCCGCTGTCACTCTGAAGTAGTACTCTGTGCCTGGCACAAGATTGCTTATCTTAAGAACCGTCTTTTCTACATCCACATTGGTGTTGACAGTTGCCCAGGTCTTTTTGTCAATTGGACGTTTCTCTACAATGTAATGTGTCACTGGACTGCCTCCATCATTATCAGGAGGAGACCATGCAAGTTTGCAGGAATTAACTGTGACATCTGTAGCTTCAACATTGAGCACAGGTCCAGGGGTATCTATTAACAGGAATAGCATACATGTCAGAATGCATACTTTTAAAAATGAAATGAAGTAGACAATCATTAAATGCATACTCATCACCATTTACCCAAACTCACCCAAAACTTTGACATTCACAAAAACAGCCTTTTCCCCAGCTGGACTGTTCACTTTCAGTGTGTATTTTCCTGTATCATCTCTATTAGTGTCAGAGATAACAAGGAATGTCATTGTGTCAATGATATCCACATGACCTTTCCTGACAACATTGTCAATGCCCATTCTCCTCCACAAGACTTTTGGTGCAGGTCTTCCTCTGACTGTAGCCACCAGTCTAATTGGGCATCCAGCTCTGACAGTCAAGCCCTTCTTCAGGTCAGCATCTATGTCAATCTCAGGGGTTTCTGTTTGTGGAAATGTGAAGAACAATTTAATATACTTTAATCAATTTGGTGAAATCAATTTGATTTTAAATACAGAACATTAACTTACCAAGAACCTCTCTGGGTACAACAGCTGCCCCAAGATTAGTGGCTGGGCCCAAGCCAATCTGGTTTTGGCAAGAAACACGGAATTCATAAGCCATCTTCTCGTCCAGACTTGAAACCGTGAATTCAGTTGCAATCAGCTGGGCGGCAACATTGCACCTCTTCCAACCCTCATCTGCCTTTTTGCCTGCTTCCGGGACTCTAATTTCAACTACATATCCAATAATTGGTGCACCACCATCATCAACAGGCTTGGTCCATCCAAGTGTAATAGATGATCTTGAGCTATCTGCCACCTTCAAATGACCAACAGGGCCAGGGGGACCTAAAAAGCAAAAGTGATGTAGTTTAATATATGCTTATGCTAAAAGTTGGGAGTTAATAGATATAGATAATAGACTGAAAAGTTATACATACCAACAGCATCTCTGGCCACAAGTGATCTGGAAGGCTTGCTTGGATTGCCTACTCCAATTTCATTTACAGCCTTGACTCTGAACTGGTACTCATGGTTGGGCAGCAAGCCAGACGCGGTCATTGACGTATCAGAAAGATCTTTTGCCACGGGTACCCATCGAACAGCGTGTTGCTCCTTCTTCTGAAGAATATAGCCAGTGATGGGCTTTCCGCCATCATTAGTAGGAGCACACCACACAACTGTCATTTCATTCTTGCCAACTTTGGTAACTTCTGGTGCATCTGGGGCTCCAGGTGGACTGAAGAGTGTTCTTGCAACAATGGACTCACTCTCAACTGCAGGGCCAGCTCCCATCTTGTTTTCTGCACGCACTCTGAAACTGTATTCATTTCCTTCAGTAAGGCGAGCAACTAAAGCAGAGTTGGTAATAACAGCGGACGAATGAACAGACCAGACACCTCTCTGTGTTTCACACTTCTCAACAATGTAATTATAGATGTCACAACCTCCGTCATCCTCTGGGATCTCCCAGGATAATGTGCATCTGTCCATAGAAATTCCAGATACTACTAGGTCTCTTATTGGACCAGGTCTGTCAAGCACATTCAACACAGCTGTGGCAGATGCAGTTCCACCAGGATTAGTAGCAGTGATAACAAACTTTCCAGTATCTGTACGTCTTGAGTTTGTAAGAAGGAATTTGGAGTATTTAACTCCACCTTCAATTGTAATCCTCGGGCTCCTGTGCAAATCAATAGTGGAACCCTCCTTGGTCCACTTGATATCTGGGTCTGGTGTTCCACTGACTTCAGCTTCAATAGCAATAGAGTCACCAGCTTTAACCACAACTTTGCCCTCCAACTTAAGCTTGAGGCTTGGTTCCACAACAACTTCTTTTATAAGTGTTTCAGCGGTTGTCACCCAGTCACTCTCGCCTCCTTCGTTCTTTGTTTGAACTCTGAATTGATAGATTTGATTTTCAGCTAATCTGTCAACCATGAAGAATGTATCTTTAATCGCACCTCTGTGTAGTCTATCCCAGTCCTCAGACTCTTTAGGTTTCTTTTCCACATGATAGGCAAGGTTGCGGCTGCCACCATCGTTCTCTGGCTTCTTCCATTTGAGGAAGGCAAATGTTTTACCAATTTCAGCAATCTGCAGGTTCTCAGGTGGTCCTGGCCTGTCCACAGGATCAACAGCAAGAATGGGATCTCTTGTCTCAATTGATGGCCCAGCACCAATCTTATTCGCAGCTCTAACTCTGAACAAATATTCACAATTTTGCACAAGAGGCGCCTTGATAAGACGTTTTGTGCAGTCATTTGACACCATGGTCCAATTCCTTTGGCTAGGTTGACGGGACTCAATAATGTAGTTTGTAATTTCTGTACCTCCATTGTCCTCTGGATTCTCCCAAGAAACCATACAGGAAGTTCTGGTCACATATGCAGTCTTCAAATTCTGGCATGGCCCAGGAATGTCAAGTACATTGACCACAATAGTGGCTTGTGCTGTGCCACTGCTGTTTTTAGCCAGAATGGCATATTTTCCATAATCTCCTCTGACTGCATCTTCAATGACCAGTTCAGCCAAGGGGTAGCTGGTGTTCATGTCAGTACGCTTGTCTCTGCCCAGCGCCCTTGCATCCTTTGTCCAGGTGATCTCTGGGTCAGGTCTACCCTTCACACGAGTCACCAAACTGATAATCTGTCCAGCTCTGACAGTCAAGAGGTCACGGCAAGACACATCAACAATGACCTCAGGAGGCACAAGGATATCCTTGGCAAGTACAGTCTCAGAAAGCTCTCTTGGTTCACCTTCTCCAATCTTGTTGGCAGCTCTGATACGGAACCTGTACTCCATGCCTTCCATAAGACCATTTACTCTGAATGCACAGATTGGAATGAGATCTGTGTTAATCTTGTCCCACTGAGCACTGCCAGATTTCTGGATCTCAACAATATATCCCAACACTGGGCTGCCGCCATCTCTTGTGGGTTTGGTCCAAACTAGGTCAGCATATGATTTGCTCCAGTCCTTCAGTTTGGGGCTCTGAGGAGGACCAGGGCGACCAAGAGGCCGCTTTGCCCTCATGGGTTCAGATGGAAGTGAAGGCACACTCACTCCAGCAATGTTCTCAGCAAAGACTCTGAATTCATAGCTGTTGCCCTCAAAAAGACCTGATACTCTGTATCTCAGATCCAGGACAGGGGTCTTGTTGACCCTAATCCATTTGCCTGTAAGTTCTCTGCGCTCAACAATATAGCCACTGATTGGGCTGCCACCATCAGACTCAGGTGCTTCCCATGACAATGTTACAGCATTTTCAGTGATATCAGAGCATGATGGTGGTCCCGGTTGACCAGGAGGATCAAACATGTGTTTGGCAATGGTTGGTGGGCTTTCTAGTGGGGCACCAATACCAATCTTGTTCTCTGCACGAACACGCACAATATATTCACGGCCCTTCTCCAGGCGAGGAACCTTGGCTTTTAAGCTCATGCTTCCCGAGCTGACGACTGACCAAGGCTCCCAAGGCTTCTTGACATCCTTTTTCTCAACTACGTAACTCATCAATGGAGTACCTCCATCATCCTTTGGTGGACGCCAGCTGATGACCATATGGTCAGGAGTAACCTCAAGGATGGCGACAGGACCAATTGGTGGACCAGGAACGTCAAGCACAGTTGCGTGCACAGCAACGGATTTGCTTCCGGCTGGGTTTGCCACGGTCAGAATGTACTCTCCACTGTCTGCGCGAGTACAATCGCTGATGCTTAAGGTTGTTGATGTTCCTTCAGTTTCAATTTTGAATTTGCCCTCCGTTTTCATTTCATTGCCATCACTAGTCCACTTGGCTGTAGGAGTAGGGATTCCTTTCATGATAGCTGGGAAGACAAGTGTGCCGCCAGCTTTGACAACGAGACCCTCAATAAGCTTCACATCAACCTCAATTGCTGGTGCCACTGAAAAGTTCAAGCATAAACACAGTAAAATAAGATGTAGGTCAAGTATTGTAAGAAATAAGCATTGAATGGCGAGATAAATTGGATGGACTAATCAATGTAATATATCTTACAAAGCTTTTCTTGGCAGGTCACTGGAACACTGGTATCAGGTTGGCTAATTCCAATGGCATTTTGTGATTTTACACGGAATCTGTAAGTCTTGCCCTCTACCAGTCCAGTTACATGGGTCTTAGCGTCACTGACTGTTTTGAAAGTGACCCAGTCAGTTTGTCCTTCCTCTTGGTGCTCCACAATAAAGCCTGTAATTTCACTTCCTCCAGTGCGTTCTGGCCACTCCCACTGAAGCCAAACTTCAGTCTTTTCTACATCAGTATGATGCAAATTCTTTGGTGGACCGGGTGGATCTGCAAATAAGTATATGATAATAATCACAATTATTTGTGTAATTACAGAGCATTCTGTTGTAGAACTGTAAAATAATGTATTAACCATTGTGGTATAATTCTGAATGGTACTCACAAAGAGGATCAAGAGCCTTAATAGGCTGCTTGATTCCAATGAATTCACTTCTGCCAAATTGATTTTCAGCAGCCACCCTGAATAAATACTGAATTCCCTCCATCAGATACAAGGCCATAAGGCTAAGTTTCTTGCAGGCAGCATTGACTGGCACCCACTGGTCAGATGCAACATCTTTCTTTTGCACTACATAATGGGAAATCACAGCTCCACCATCATCCTCTGGGGCTTTCCAGGTAAGATAGGCAGATTCACTAGTGATCTCGGATATCGTCAGATTGCGAGGAGGATCAGGTTTTTCTGAGAGACAAAATATTGTCAGAACACTGTGCAGTGCAAACGCTGCATTAAAACACACATTTTGATAGTTTATACATACTTAGGGTGAGCACTGCACAAGTGGCAGTCTTGGTTCCAGCTGCATTTTCCACAGTTATAGTGTAATTGCCACTGTCGCTGCGATCACAGTTACGGATTTCCAATTTGCTTCCGGTTGCTGTGACCCCAATAATGCACTTAGCTGGACATTCCTCGCCATTCTTCTTCCATGTAACAGTGGGAATAGGCATACCCTTGATTGTAGCACTAAGCACAATGTCTGTTCCCACCATAGCAAGATGGTCACGAGACATATTGCCATCCAGATACAACTCAGGAGCCTCTGTAGATAGAAAAAAAATATCTGTAAAGTAATCTGCTTTGATCTGAAAGTGCTGAAATGTCTTAAAATCGCTTTAGATATGTAGGATCAACTAACCAAGTCTGTCATGGACTTTAATGTCTTGCTTGACGTATGCAGGATCAGAGGCTCCAGCTGCATTCACAGCCTTGATCCTGAACCTATATTCATTTCCATCAATAAGATTGGTAACTACAAACTTTGTGTCCGGGCATTCTTCGGGAGTCTCGTTAGCCTTCTGCCATTCAACGGCACCTGGCTTTTGATATTCAACCAAGTAACCAAAGAGTTTGCCTTTGCCATCGTGACGAGGTACATGCCAAGACAGACTCACTGTATCCTTGGTCTTATCAACAGCTTCTGGCAGGACTGGAGGACTTGGAAGAACTAGAAGAATAAAGTGTGAAATTATATTAGAACTATTTTAGTCCATGCCCTATTTCAAATAAGGATCAAACATAAACAAAAACATACCAATTGGATCTTTTGCAAGGATCGGCTTTGAAGGTGGACTTGGGTCACCAATGCCAATTTCATTCTCTGCTGTAACACGGAATTCATACTGGCAGCCTTCAACAAGATCCTGCACACGATACTGAGTGTTTGGATATAAAGGATCCCTTGTTGCACGACTCCATCTCTTTGCAGATGGCTCCTTCTTTTCAAGGATATAATTGATGATGGGCTTGCCACCATCACGTGGTCTGTTCCAAAGGATTAGGGCGTTGTCATGGTATACCTCCCTCACAGTGGGTTCCGCAGGTGCCTCAGGTACTCCTAAAAAATGTCACAACAATATTTTTAATTAGTTCATGGTTCATTCAAATCAGAATATTATCAGTATATATCAGTATATATCATTTTTAATCATGTTACAATTTGTTACGCACTGAAACGATCTTTAGCTCTCATCTCTTCAGACTCTAGTGGGTCACTGATGCCATACATATTCTCGGCAGAGATTCTCATGATGTATTCACGTCCCTCTTGGAGTTTGGGCACTTTGCATGTTGTCTTTGTTGTGGCAGATGTGACAGAAGTCCACATGTCTCTGTTGATATCTCTCTTCTCAACAATGTAATTGGAAATTTCGCATCCACCATCATCAAGAGGAGGCTTCCAAGAAATGACCATGTGGTCTCTATGGACCTCCTCAAAGACAACTGGACCCTCTGGAGGCAATGGACGGTCTGCAAAGAAAACATATTTTTGCTTAATCTCGGGCTCACAGAGAGATAAACAGTTGTACTCTTATACATCAAATTCATATAGGGAAATGCTATATGTTAAAGAAACAATAATAATATGAAAAATAAAAACATACCAACAACAGTGACATTGCAAATGCCTTTGCGGGCCCCAGTGCTGTTCTCTACAGTCACACAATATCTGCCACTGTGTTCACGCTTAGCCTTCATGAGACCAAGACACATGGTAGTCAGAGTATTCTTGAACATGATATGCTCATCTGCTTTCAAGTCCTCATCATCTCTCGCCCAAGTGACAGAAGGAGCAGGCTTTCCAGTGTACCGGCCCAGAAGAGCACAGCTCTCACCAACGCGAATGATTACTTTGTCACGGAAGTCAAGCTCGATGGTTGGGGGCTCTGAACAAAAGAAACCCAATCAAATATATCAGTGCTTTTAACGCCTCTCTCTGACATACATTTCAGTAAAGATGTTGCTTTATAAGGAAGTTGGTTATTTTAGAGAGAAAGAGTCCTACCTAGTTCATCTCTGCATGTGATTGCTTTAGTACAGAAGGATGGCTTGCTCTGCCCAATTTCATTCACTGCGCTGACACGGAATTCATAAGAGTCACCTTCCCGCAGACCATCATAGGTGTACCTCCTGTCCATCAGTTTCTCTTTGGTGAGTCTGATATATTTGTCTTTGCCAATCATACGGGCCTCCAAAATGTAGGAAGTGACCTCAGAACCACCATCACTCTTTGGTGGTTTCCAAGTGACACTGATGTGGTCTTTAGTAATGGCTGTCACCTGAAGTTCCTCTGGTCGGTCTGGCACAGCTGTTAAAATAAGGTATGAATTGAGATGTGATTAGAGAAAATTCATTTGTGTAAAGGTGGTTTGGCATATTTGTAAGCCAGTAAATCTTTCCCAATATTTCAACTTACTTATTGGATCTTTGATGATAATCTCTGCAGTTGTGCTGGTGAATGGACCCAGTCCAATGGCATTTTCAGCTGCAACTCGGAAGAAGTAGGCCTTTCCAACAATAAGGTTGTGTGCCACAGCACTGTGTCTGGAGAGGGTATAATGGAGTGATGTCCAAGCTTTGCGCTCAGCGTCACGTTTCTCAATCACATAATTGGTGATGGCAGAACCACCATCATCCTCTGGGAAGTGCCAGTTCAACTTGCACGAGTCACTGGTCAGGTGTTCTGGTGTGAATGGAATACCCACTGGACCAGGGACATCTGTGGATACAAAAAAGCACTTTAATACTGAAATATAGTTGGCCAACAGGGCATGTCAAAGGCATGACCATGAGCACTCACACACAGTTTCAAGGTCATCAGATGATCTGTGACAAATTTAGTTTTGATTTGATAAGGTTTTGGGAAACGTTTTTAAAAGTTTCTGAATAAATCCAAAATGGCAGCCATATAAATTTGGTTGGCAGGATTTTGGCAAAATAGATTGTCATATCCTTGAGATATCCCAACATAACAGACATAGCATGGAGAAACACAATGGGTTCCAAAAAAGCTGATTTGCTTGTTACTCACCCAGAACATCAACAACGATGGCTCTCTTCACCTCTCCACCATCATTTTTCACGGTGATAGAGTAGGTTCCCTGGTGTTTCCTGGTGCACTGCTTAATTACCATAGAGGAGCTGATGGCAGTGGTCTCAACAACAGCATCCACTGGTATAGCACCATCATCTCTGTTCCATGTGACTATGGGTGGAGGCTGGCCAGTCACATAGGCTAGGATGCGAATGACTCCCCCAGCATGTACAACCATCCTCTCCTTCACTGACAGGTCGAGCTCGATGTTAGGGGCAACTAAAGAATCAACCAAATTGTCAGAGACTTCAGGTTGGCAACTCAGATGTATACAGTTATACCATATCATATCACATCATATTATATTGTATTGTATTGTATTGTATTGTATTGTATTGTATTGTATTATATATTATATTCTTTATTAATCTAAGTACATACTTGTCCTGTCCTTGACTTCAAGAGCTTCAGGAATCTCGCCAGGTTCTCCAAGTCCAGCAATATTGAATGCCACAACTCTAAATTTGTAAAGGCCTTTCTCCTTTAGTCCAGTCACAACAAATCTGGTTCCTCTCACTTCTTTTTCTTTGGCCTTATCATAAAAAAAACAAACACTCATAAATGTACAGTTCAGGTAAACACTTTTATCTCTTAAAGACACTACAAAGAATTACCAGAGCAAAAGTATTTGTTTATAAGTTTAAGTTTAAGTGCATAGAGTTTAAACTTACCTTGACCCATGCCTCGGTGCCCTCTTCTTTGTACTCAACATAGTAGCCCTGAATCTTTGATCCACCATCTTTCAGTGGTGGGATCCATTCCAGATCAACAGTAGATTTGGTCCAGTCAATAACTTTGGGTGTAGGAGGTCCAGGAGGAGCTAATAAAAAAACAAGTTTTGTTACACTGTGAATTGAAGTTTGAGAAACATATTCAATTAACAACTGTCCACTGAACACTCACCAATAGGGTCCCGAGCAAAGGTTGGATCAGTAGGAACACTTGGTGGTCCCATTCCAGCCACGTTCATGGCTGTCACACGGAAGAGGTACTCAGACCCCTCAATGAGATCAGTCACATGATGTGACACACCAAGCGGCATGGGCTTGATGGGGTCGCGAGTGACTCTGACCCATCGTTTGGAGGTGGTCTCCTTACGCTCAAGCCAGTAGCCTGTGATGGGGGAACCACCATCTGTATCTGGCTCCTCCCAGTTCACAGTCATTGAATCCATTCCGATACTTGAAAGAGTTGGCTTTTCACACTGGCCCGGAGGAACTTTTGGAGGGAAAAATACATTTGTTATTAGCATAATCAGGGAAAGGTTCAGAATAGTTAACCCTGAAAAAAACACACAAAACAAGTTCCAATTGTCTGGAAATATGTATAATCCTTACGGCAAACATTTCTAGCTTGTTCTGGTTCACTGTCCAGTGGGTCACCAACTCCATATTTGTTCTGTGCCCTGACACGGAATATGTACTCATGTCCCTCCATGAGTCCCTCCACAGTCCAGATGCGCTCTTTGGGCTCACTGGTCACAGGGATCCATGTCTGACGGTTTGATACGCGTCTCTCAATCACATAATTAGTGATCTTTGAGCCACCGTCATCTTTAGGAGGTAGCCAGGACAGGGTTATCTGTTCAGCCTTGATCTCCTCAAATTTGATAGGTGCAGATGGTGGTCCGGGACGTCCTGAAAGGGGCATAAACCTTTTTACACCGTGGTATGTATGTCTTACAGTGTTTGGTATGTATTACAGTGACGGTTGAATTTCAGAGTATTAATGTAGGTTTACCCAGGACATTGAGTCTCATCTCCTTGGAAGCTTTGCCCAGGCTGTTGGTGGCTGTGATTGTGTAGAGCCCAGTGTCTTCTCTCTTGCCCTGCTGGATCAGCAGAGTGCAGCTATCATCAGACACAATCTTATTGATGTGCTCGTCATACTCCATCTCGACCTTGGCATCTGATTTGTGAGCTGGAGCCTTAAACCAGGTGAGGGTGGGGAAGGGGCACCCTTTGATTTTAGCCACGATGCTGATGTCTGCTCCTTGTTCAACTTCAAGGAATTCCTCGAGTTTAATGGATGGTGCCTCTGAAATAGATAATCAAGAAAGAATGTCAACAGAAAGTATTGGTATTGATGTAATCATGTCGTTTCAAACAGAATAGAAAGCCAGTTGTGCTGTCATGTACGAACTTGTCTGGTCTTTAACAATGATGGGCCCAGCAGTGGAAGATGGTCTGCTTGCTCCAACTTCATTGTGAGCCTTTACACGGAACTCATACTCTCCACCCTCAGTAAGATCTTCAGCCTTGAAGGTAAGTTCCTCAACTTCACGACGGTTGATACGTCTCCATGAGTCTTGCTCGTCTGTGTCACATGTGTCCCACCACAGCCTTTCAATACTGTAGTGGGTAACAGGGGCTCCACCATCATTCCTTGGTGGCTTCCAAGTCAGTGTGACAGTGCCCTTATGAACTTCTCTAATTTTGACTCTTGTTGGAGGATCAGGAGGATCTGGGGGGAGAAGGGAGGACAAATACATATTTCTAAAGATATGCCTTTTTGCATAGATGATGGCACAATTGATTAGTCAAGTGTTTTACTTACGGATTGGATCCCTGGCTATGGTTCCCGTAATGGTCTCATAGTATGGTCCAAATCCAAGGCTATTCTCTGCACGAATTCTGAACAGATATTCCTGTCCAACACTGAGGTCTGGGACAAGCATAGACAGGCTGGCACATGCTGGGTTAACCTTGGTCCAGGCTTTACCCTCAACAGTTTTTCTTTCAATGAAGTAGCTCTTGATTCTATCTCCACCATCATTTTCTGGTGGTTTCCAAGACAGTCTACATGTGCCACGGGTGACATCACTGATTTTCAGGTCTCTAATGATACCTGGCAGATCTACATAAAGATAAAATAACAAAGAAATATTGTCAAACTCCTGATCAAACAACAGAAAAGAAAAATGAAAATATGTGTTGTATATCTATTGTACTTACCAAGTACAGCCACCCGGACCTTCACATTCTTATGTCCAGCTGCATTTTCAGCAGAGATGATGAAACGTCCTGTGTGTGCCTGTCTACTCTCGGGGATTGTTATGACTGATGTTGTCTGAGTGTCTTGTACCTGTGAATATTGGTAAATTATGTTTGAAAAGAAAATGTCACAAATTGATGTTGTAGTGTGAACTAGGTGTGCAGCAGCCAATAACGTAATAACGGCCAATAACATTATAATTTCAATGTAATAAAGTAAGTTATTATATCATTATAGCTTATAGCTCTTAGCTGCTTTAAATATAAGAACTTGAGAGAATAAAGGTGGAATTTTCTAAAGTTCAATCTTATATGGTATGGTGTAATTAGACCTTCATCAGGTACATTTTTAATTATCAGGTAATTTACATTACATTGCATTACATTTTTAAAGGTTTTATTTTTTTAACCCAGCCAATAACGTAATAACCACCCAATAATGTAATAAGTTATTATTCAATAATAACTTATTACATTATTGGCAAAAAAGTTATTACGTTATTGGTTGGTTCAGAAATTCCATTATATTATTGACAAGTTATTACATTATCGGCTTTATTACATTACAATTATTACGTTATTGGCTATTATTACGTTATTGGCAGTTATTACACTATTGGCTGCTACAAGGTGGTTAAACCAAATCTGTTTACCTCTACGTCCACTGGAAGAGTATGAACTTCATTCTTTTTCTCAGTTTCAGCAGCACCTTCAAAGTTCCAAAAGAACTTAGGCATGGGGCGTCCAGTGATGGTGGCTGGAATTTTGATGGGTGCACCAGCATGGATGGACACAAGCTCTTGCACGTCAACATCCACAATTATAGTAGGCTCCACTGGAGAACCAAAAATTCATAATTAGTTGGATATACACACTAAAAAAATTTTCAATAATGTCTCGCTTATCAAAAGACTTACAAAGGACATCCTGAACCATGGTATCGCCACTTCTTGCACTTGGTTCCGATTCGCCTGCAGCATTCACTGCAATGACTCTGAACCGGCACTTCCTGTTCTCTCTGAGATCAGGAACTGTGAATGTTGTGCTTGGAATCAGCTTTTCTGGCTTATTTGCTCTCTTCCATTCCAGGTCACCCTCTTCCTGGTACTCAACAATGTATCCTTTGATGGGACTTCCACCATCTTTCTCTGGTGGGTTCCATTTAAGTGTAACACTGTTCTTCGTTTTGTCTTCAATCTCTGGACTTGATGGTGCACTAGGTGTGTCTGTAAGATAAGTAAGAGTTTGTATTCAGTCACAAAACAGTCTAGGGAACATGCTTTTTAATCAACTATGTAAAAGTCATATAATCAAACTCACATCAAACTTCATAATATCAAATACCGGTAGCTGATCTATGCCATATTCTTCTCTTGTGCTTCAGTTATAAACAACTACAAATACTGTATTGGACATATACTCATACATCACCTTTAATTCCCAATCATGGTGTTACACTAGCCTAACCCATTGCACATTATGT
This sequence comes from Alosa pseudoharengus, assembly GCF_046254945.1. Lineage (NCBI taxonomy): Eukaryota > Metazoa > Chordata > Actinopteri > Clupeiformes > Clupeidae > Alosa > Alosa pseudoharengus. The sequence continues at coordinate 41,840,833 of NW_027468718.1, read as the reverse complement.
ACATTGTTTATTTTTTATATATTGCTTTTATATTGCTTGTTCATTGTTATCTGTATAATATGTCTGCATATGATATGCACAACATGTCTTGTCTGTAGATAAAAACCAACATGTAAAACAACTTTCTGGCTGAATGACATTCTACTTACTCTTTGCATCCACAGCACATCTGCACTCAGATGCCTCACTTGGGGGTCCAACTCCAGCGGCATTGACAGCCATCACGCGGAACTGGTACTCTGAACCCTCGATAAGGCGAAGAACTTTGTACTCCAGTCCCTTAACAGCAGGCTTTGTGACTGGAGCTCTGTTTACACGGCCCCAGTACACTGCTCCTCTCTCTCTCTTCTCCAGCCAATAGCCCTGAATCATAGATCCACCATTATCCTTGGGTGGCTCCCAAGAGACAACCATGGAACTGCTGGTGCATGACACAATTTTTGGATTCCTGGGAGGTCCGGGAAGACCAAATGGATCCTTCAGCTCAACCTTCTCAGATTCACAGCCATCGCTGATTCCAAACTTGTTCTCAGCCATGATTCTGAATTGGTAGGTACCATAGGGATTCATCTTATAGACCTTGAAGAGAAAAAATGTGAAGAGAAAAAAACTTTTTGCAATTACTTGACAACATTTTTTTTTTTTAAATAACAGAAAGTCTGGCAAAAACTAACCCCATATCGCCTGTCAACAACACAGCATGTCAGCTGCTCCCAGTCAGACTTCTTCTTGCTGGCATCTCGCCTTTCAATGATGTAGTTCATAATATCACTTCCACCATTGTCATCTGGAGCACTCCAGGTGAGGTAGCATGATTCCGATTTGATGTCAGAAATCACAATATCTCTTGGTGGTGAAGGGCGATCTGTAGGGGAAAAAAACAATATTAGGAATTCAAGTACTATACAAAGACTTCTATAATTTCACTGACAAACTTTACTGGTAGTGTCATACCCAAGATTTCCACTTTGACTTTAGGTTCCGCTTTGCCATAGATGTTTGTAGCTGTAAGTACATATACACCAGTATCTTGTCTGACAGTCTCAGGGATACTGAGCTTGGCGTGAATTGTTGTTCTGTTAACCTCCTCAGTTTCTAATGTCATTGTCTCAGGAGGCTTGGCAATCACGACTCCATCCTTGGACCACTCAAAGGTTGGAAGTGGCAGACCTATTATCTCAGCTGGGATGTCAATGGCTGCACCGACCTTGACAATGATAGAGTCTCTCTTGAAATGCTTCAGCCATGTAACAGTTGGGGGAACTAGAGGAAACGAGAAATTAGTATTAGTTTAATATATCTTCCGTCATTTCATTTGATAAATAGGAGTTCATTTCTAGCTATACATACTTTCATCATCCTGAATGTGAGCAGAGATGGGTTTTGATGGCTCGCCATCTCCAACCTCATTAACAGCCTTGACACGGAACTTATAAGACATGTTCTCAGACAGGTTCTCCACGGTCAGAGTACAGTCCTTGCAGATCTGACGATTGGCAGGATCGAACTCATCTGAGTCCTGTCTCATCTTCTCAACGTAGTAGCCACGAATGGGACTACCTCCGTCACTGCGAGGAGGCTCCCAGGAGAGGGTGATGCATGTCTTGCCTCTGTCAGTGTAATGCAGCTTCTCTGGAGCAGAGGGCACACCTGAAACAACAACAAAAAATCATGTTATCTCTCTTTTTTAATCATTTCATGATAAGTATCAAGAATCTCTAAAATGTCTGACAATGACTATTGCTCCTTACCCAATGGATCAGCCGCAAGAATAGGGCCCAACTCAACTGGTGCTCCAAGGCCATATTTGTTTCTGGCCACAACACGGAACTTATATTCCTCTCCGGAAAGAAGGCCAACGATGTCACATTTGCAGGCAGCAGTCTCCAAGGGCTGTCTGTAGATATGCATTTTAGCATCCTTTCTCTCCACAACGTAGCCCATTATATCACTTCCACCATTGTCAAGTGGATCTGACCAAGTCATAGATATAATCCTTTTGTTCACTTGAGTAGTCTTAAGATCAACCACGGGCCCAGGAACATCTGGTTTATCAACGAAAATAGGAAAGATACAATAAGATTTAATAAGGAAAAACATGTAATATAGTGTAATCATATGGTTGGGCCGGTCGCCAATCGTGATGGTTGACCTACATCCCGATGGAAAGACACGGATAATTCTATAGGCTACAAAATGTAAAAAAAAAAGCTTTAAAGGCTGTCAGCCAGAGGGTGTAAAAATTAAGGATTGTATTTTGTACATGTATTTGGCATTTGCCAAAAGCCTCAGACAGCAGTGGAATGGTAATCAGGATTTGTTATTTGTATGAGTTTTCCACTGTGCCCTCATAGCCTGGACTGTGCGATCGCAGCCCCTAACTTTCACTTTTCTTAGCCCATCCTCATAGTCGGCATGGCCGGTTATAACATGAGATGTGTAGCGTATGAGGTTGGTACAGACTATGTAATATATGGAATATTGATGTATGGAATATTCTGCTGGTTGGTGCACACGCAATTTTTTTTCACTGGATCAGATCTTGCACACAACTCCGGTAGTCTATATCTCTTAGCTGTCCAATTCCATCAGGCCATATAGCCTATATAATATTTTATAATTCTATATAGAAAATTATACATTTATTTCTGTACAGACTTATGGTTATTAGTGTTTACTATACTCGACAATATCATCGTCCATATAATGTTTTACTGTACACATTGTCTAATGTAAATTAAGGGGAAATCGCCCAACTCTAAAATGTCATAACAACAAACAAGTAGAAACAAAAAAATCTTACCCATAACGTCCACTTTACAAGATGCAGACTTGGTTCCACTAGGGTTCTTTCCAGTGATCTGGTAATTGCCAAAGTCTGTTCTCACAGCATGCTTGATGAAAAGAGTGCTGTTCTTTCCAGCAGTTTCAATAACAACACGCTCTTTGTCGGGTTCAGCATCATCCTTGGTCCATGAAACCTCAGGCTGGGGTCTACCAGCAACAAAGGCAGGCAGCTTCAGACTCTCACCAGCCTTGATGATAACTCCGTTTCTCACAGCGACGTCTAACTCTACCACTGGAGCCTCTGTAACATTCAACACATTTAAGAGGTTAGTCTGAAGGGGGAAAATGCACACCAAAGGAAAATCAAAAATATTCACCAATGATGAATCTATTCTGATGACATGCAAAGATACTTTTGGTTACCTTCAGGCTCTTTCACTTGAACTTGTTCAGTCACTCCAGGTGGGCCATGGCCTGCATCATTGACGGCAAAGACACGAATGATAATATCAGAGCCTTCTGTCAGTCCTGTTAGCGTGTACTTGCACTCCTTGCACCTGAACTCTGTGCAGCGGACCCAGTCCTTTTCGCCAACCAGGCAGCGCTCAATGTGGTAACCAAGGATGTCTCCACCACCATTGTACAGTGGAGGCTTCCAGGCGATGTCAACAGTAGTGTTGCTGGTGTCAACGATTCTCGGAATAGGTGGCCCAGGAGGCACTGAAATTAAATTAAGTTTGTATTAATGTTCATGTTTGTAAGATTGTATTAATATTTATGTTTGTAAGAATGTTTGCATTCCTAAACAAGGATGTCTGCAACTTACAAATTTTGTCCATTGCCATCTGAGGATCAGTCTGAGGACTGAACTCGCCAGGGCCAGCAAGATTCTCTGCACAGACTCTGAAAATGTATGTCAGGCCTTCCATGAGTCCCTCTGCCTTGACTGAGAGTGCACTGAGGAGGTTGCGGTTCACCCTGGTCCAGTATTTGCCATTAATCTCACGCCTCTCAACCCAGTAGCCCAAGATAGGGCTGCCATTGTCTTTAGGTTCATGCCATGAGAGAGCCACACTGTTTGACGTAACTTCCCCAATTCTTGGCATGTTTGGTGCATCAGGTGGATCTGTATAACAAAGTCACAATTGAATTAATCATTTAATTAATTTAAACAAAGATACTAAAAATTATTTTCAAAAATAAATTTGAATAAAAAAACGGATTCTTACCAAACTGGTTTTTGGCAATGAGTGGCTCAGAAATGTATGAAGGTCCACATCCGAACTTGTTCTCTGCAGTAACACGGAAAATGTATTCCTTTCCTTCAATGAGCTTGGTCACAGGGTAGCTGCAGACCTTAACTGTTGAACTCACAGTGACCCAACCAATTTCCTCATTCTTGTTGTCTTTCTTCTCAAGAATGTAATTTAGGATTTCACTGCCACCATCATCCAGAGGTGGCTCCCAGTTGCATATAACTGAGGTGTTTCTGATCTCGTCAAATTCAAAGTTGACTGGCCTACCAGGCTTATCTGGAGGTTACAGGAAAAAAACAGGTTAGATTTCGATATAATCTTGACAAAAATCCATGAGAAATGGTTTGTTCTGTGCTTTCAAAATGGTGTTGACTTACCTTGGACGTTGATTTCACATGATGCTTTAGCAACACCATGGGGATTCTCTACCACAATGGTGTACTTGCCATGGTCCTTACGAATGGAGTCACGCACCATTAAGGCAGTCTCGCCTCTCTTGCTCTGGTCAAAGGACAAGCGGTCGATCAGAGGAGGATGGAACTCCTCTGGCTCGGGCTCCACCTCCTTTCCCTTCTTCTTCTTCTTCTTCGTGAAGACAGGAATCTCTACCTTCTTGGTGACTTCTTTCTTGACATTCTCATCATTCCTCAGCCATGTAACAGTTGGGTATGGCGAGCCAGAGATGAAGGCATCCACCCTGATCTCGTCACCTTTCCTGAGAGCCAGGCCACCCTGGACACGTGCATGCAGGGTGACTTTAGGAGGATCTGAAAAGAGACAATGTCACAGACCCTACGTTTACTCACTTACAACACTAAAAATCACTAATAAAATAAGCACAGGGACATTTCTCATTCTTTAAGACATCCATAACATATCTTACCAACAGGATCAGCTGCCTTGGTCAGAGGAGAGGGGCGAGATGGCTCACTGACACCAGCAGCATTCTCAGCACGGACACGGAACTGATATTCTTTGCCCTCAGTGAGGCCTTTGACAGTGTATGAGAAACCTGGCTCCAAAGAGTCAACACAAGGTGCAAACTTATCGCCATCTTTCTCAATCATCTCCAGCAGGTACCCCTTGACTTGTAAGCCACCATCATACTCTGGTGCCTTCCAAGTAACTGTGATAGACTGAGAGGTAGGGTTGATGGCCTGGACATCAATGGGTGGGTCTGGACGCTCTGCAACATTTAAGAATATCCTTGTAAACATAACAAATACATTTAAACAATATCATTTGTGAGTCAATAGAGGTTGATTTCTAGTCATCTTAATCTCATGTTAACTTACGCTTCTGATCCTGAGTGATAACAGGGTTGCGGAGTACAATATACTCTCCAGCGCCAACCTTGTTGACAGCCTTCACACGAAAGAAATACTCTGCATTCACGTAAAGATCCTTGACTTTAAATTCAACAACATTGTCACCGAACATCACAGGCAAGAAAGTCTTCTTTGAAGCCTCTCTTCTTTCAAGCACGTAGTGGATGATGGGGGTGCCACCATCATTCTCTGGAGGTTCCCATGTGATCTTGCATGAGTTCTTGGTGACTTCACAGGCATCAATGTTCTTACACTGTCCAGGCAGGCCTGTGCATTTACATAAATGACACTGTGATTTCGATTTACATACATTTTGATGCACTGCAAGAATTGCATTTCAAAAGACAAAATCTTCACACCCAAACTTACCAATGACTTTAACATTGACTGTGCCAGTGACAGAGCCAAGTGAGTTTTCCAGAGTGACTGTGTACACTCCAGCATCAGCGTGCACAACTTTGGGCATCTCCAAGTGTACAGTCTTCAGCTCACAGGACAGGGTGATCCTGTCATCAGTCTTCAGCTCGGTCTCTTCCTTCTTCCAAACCATTGTTGGTTTTGGGATAGCGGTGTATGGAAGCTTCAGATGCAATTTCTCTCCCTCAATAATAACAATCTCTTGGGTCTCAATGTCAATTGTTGGGGATGCTTCAAGAGAAAAGAACAGAGAATGTACAGTCTAATATATTACACATTATGCTTGCTTCAATCTAAATAGTTTACTTTTTATTGACCACTTACAATCAGGATCCTTGGCAAAGACCTTGTCTGAAATCTCAGAGGGATCGCTGACACCAATAGCATTGATAGCACGAACCCTGAGAACGTATTGCTTTTCTGGAACAATGCCCTCTTCTGCCTTGAATTTCAGCTCCTTGACTGGACGAGAGTTGATTCTCATCCACTTCTCAGTGTCAGCCTCAGCAATCTCAACATGATAACCAGTGACCGGGCTTCCTCCGGTCTTCTCTGGTGGCTTCCATGTGATATTAATATGCTCTCTGCTTGCATCCTCAATCTTGACCTCAATTGGAGGTGATGGTGGACCTAAAATCAAACAATCATTAGCATTAGTAAGATGTTATGTGTCTTTCAAAGTCATCAAATGATTATTGAACAATTGCGGTTTAATTTAAAGTGCAACACTGAGAAACATACTTGTTGCGTCCTCAATTGTCAGAACCTCAGTTGGTTCACTTGCATCGCCAACACCAGCCTCATTCTCAGCACGGACTTGGAACTGGACCTCGGTTCCCTCATCAACATCAGTCACCCTGTACTTGCATTCAGGTCCCGACGTCTTTCCAGACTTCATCCAGCGTGTTGCCAGTTTCTCTTTCTTCTCAATGACATATCTAATAAAGCAAAAACAAAACCAGTTACATTGTATTTCTCTCAAAGGCAAAGTTATCCTTAGTATATACTGAACAAGTTGAAAATGAAAGCAAGTGTAGACTGAAATATATGCATCTGTAGAGAATTCAAATACTTTGTAATTGGTCTTCCGCCATCACTATTGGGAGGCTCCCATTTCAGGTCAACATGTCTCTTCGTCACTTCAACCACAGTCAGGGCATAAGGAGGTCCAGGAGTAGCTGAAAAAAATGCATTGATACTTCTTACATGGATGTCCACATTTTAGCTAAGCAGGACTACACATCTCAATAAATATGTATTTAGACTTACTAAATGTATCCTTGGCCAGAACCGAGTCCTCCAGCTCACAGAAGTCACTCTGGCCAACAGCATTCTCAGCTGCCACGCGGAACACATACAGTGAGCCTTCGTTCAGAGGCGTGACTGTATACTTGCATTCCTTCACAGTGGTGTCAACAGTCTGCCAGGCTTTGCGCCTGACATCTCTCTTCTCCACAACATAGTTGGTGATAGGAGAGCCACCATCTGAGTCTGGTTCAGTCCACTTCAGGTCAGCATCAAGCTTAGTGATGTTAGTCACCTGAATCCAGCGAGGAGGTGATGGAGGATCTAATAAATATTTAAACACAATAATCATTCATTTCTTCAAAGCAATATACTTACCAATGCATAACAATAAATAATGGTCGTTTGTAAATAATGGTAAAAGTTGATACGAGTTCACTTACAGAGTCTCTCCTTGCAGACAATTGGATCGCTTGGCTCGCTGGGTTCACTCTCACCAGCAACATTAACAGCCTTTATTCTGAAGGAGTACTCCTGTTTTTCCATGAGTCCTTTCAAGCAGTGTTCAGTTGTAGGTATATCTTCAGCAGCACGGACCCAGTCCTCAGTTCCACTCTTGAGGAACTCAATGGTATAGGACTCAATCTTAGCACCGCCATCATGCTCAGGCCTTGTCCACTGAAGAGATGCAAAGGTCTTGCCAATGTCTCTGATGACAGGCTTACCAGGAGCCCATGGAGGGTCTAGAGAGAGAGATATGTGATAAGAGGCACAATGATTTATAATATACATTTTTAATGTTACACCACTGAAACTTTGAGTGTTTTCATTGCTTTGTTTCAAAAGGGAATATACCAATTGGATCCTTAATCAGGACTGGGTCAGTCTCAGTGCTTGGTTTTCCTGGTCCGGCAAGATTCTCAGCCAGGACACGGAATCTGTACTTCTTCTTAGTTGGCAGTCCTTTCACTCTGAAATTTGAATCAGGCCATTAACTCATAAAGCATCATTGGGAACATAATGTTGAGTGGCAACAGAGTCAAGTACGGATTCTAAATTTTCTCACACAGCTCTTACCTAAATGTTGAGTCCTTGATGGGAAGCTTGTTACATCTGATCCATTTGTCATTCTCTGCATCAAACTTCTCAACCCAATATCCAATGATTGGGCTACCACCATCCTCATCAGGCTCAAACCATGTCAGAGTCACAGCATCCCTTGCAATATCAGAAGGTGTAACTCTAGTGGGAGCACCAGGAGGATCTGAACAAAAGAGCAAAATCCAATGTCATATAACTCAAAACAGCACAATGTGAAAGCTCACCAAGAAATCAACACTTGAAAACATCAGAATATGATAGTTTACCGAATGCATATTTGGCCACTATAGGCACATGTTCTGCAGGAGCACCGATGCCATACTGGTTCTCAGCAGACACTCTGAAGACATACTCCTTCAAGGCCACCAGCTTCTGGGCACTGAAGGTGGTTGCTTTGATAGTGGCAGAGAGTTTGGTCCACTCCTCCTTGTCCATGGGCCTCATCTCCACAATGTAGTTGGTAATAGGAGAGCCTCCGTCATCCCTGGGTGGATTCCAGGCCAGGGAGCAGGAGTGGTTGGTGATGTCAGAGATATCAAAGGCAGCGGGTGGGCCAGGTTTGTCTGTTTGAGGTCAAACACATGTCAACAACATATTCAAACTTAATCACTTTTACATCATCTCCATGGTACAAAAATAAATTGATAAAACATTATAAAGACAGCAATAAAGAAAACACGTACCAAGAATGTTGACATCAACTGTTGCAGTTGCACGGCCACTTGAGTTCACAGCCTCAATAATGTAGGTAGCAGTGTCACTTCTGGTTGTCTTAGCAATGCCCAGTGTGGAATGACCTGGTTTGGTGTCAATTGTGATCCTGTCCTCAGGTTTAAGGACAAGGTCAGCTTTGGTCCATTTAACCCGGGGTTCAGGCTTACCAAGCACATCAGCTGGGAGTTCGATCTTTGATCCTGCCTTGGCAGTCAGACCAGCAAGAAGTTTGACATCCAGCAGAATCTCTGGAGGTTCTGTTGAGTCAAACAGAGAAGTTAGTCACCTTGGTGACTCCTCACACAACACAATGGAAACTGTGACAAACTATAATTCAAGATAATCTCAATTTAGTGTAGAAAACAATACCTTTAGGATCAATAGCCTGGATTTCATCCGTAGCACGGCAAGGTCTGCTGGCTCCCAGTCTGTTCACTGCCCTCACACGGTAAGCATACCACTGTCCCTCAATGAGGCCAGTTACTTGGTATCTAAGGAGAAGTGCAAAGCAAAATCACTATACAGTATATACCATGCAATTTATTTAACTCCTTGTGCCAATTCTGAAAACAAAAATGTCCTATGGGTTATAAATGTGATGTAGAGAAATAATAATAATAAAAAATAAACAGTATTCAGATGTAACATTGTGTTATTTTCCCACTTACTTCAGCTCAGCTATTGGGTCTCCACAAGCTTCCCACTTGTCAGTTCCACGCTGGCATTTATCCACGATGTAGCCCTTGATGCTTGCGCCACCATCATACCTGGGAGGTTCCCATTGAAGGAAGATGCCCTTAGAACTCTTGTCCCGCCATTTAAGGTTCTCCGGTGGATCAGGAACAGCTGTAATTTAAACACATGCATAGATTACTCATCTTCCAAAATCCACGATTTTTAAAAATGTCACTATGAAAAAATTGACTGGAAAGACTGGACATACTTGCTGGTGAGGAAACATTGACAGGCTCATCAATGTATGCTGGTTCACCAGGGCCACATTTGTTGCAAGCGGTAACACTGAACAAATACTCTTTGCCCTCGATGACATCAGTGACAGTGTACTCCAGGTCCTGCACGCCTGAAATTATCTACACAAAGAAATAAAAATGTTAGGCTTATGCAAAGTCAGCTACCAGAAGCATTACCAACAGCAGTGGGGGTTTTTTCTACAAAAAGTTGAAAAAGCAGGTAAACTAACCTTGACCCAGGTCTTTCTGGACACTTCACGCTTCTCGATCTGGTAGCCAATGACAGGGCTGCCTCCATCGTGCTCTGGAGCCTCCCATGAGAGGTGCACATGGTGTCTGGTGACCTCAGGAACTTTGAAGTCCCTGGGTGCACTTGGAGAGGCTGCAAGATACAAGAGAAAGGACCATGAAATACATGAATACAATACAAAATGTTAAAATGCTATGTAATTTTGCTAGTGTGAAAATAATTTGTTTGGTTTAAGAGACAAGTAACACACCAATGACATTGACGTCGATCTCTCCGGAGATAGAGGTGACATCATTCTCCAGGGTCAGAGTGTATGTTCCTTTGTCTGGACGCACACTTGGGGTAATAACCAGTTCTGTGTAGTTCTGCTTAGTTGTCATGGTCACACGTTCATCTTGAGGACTCAGCTCCTTATCACCAAAGCACCATTTTGCTTTGGGTGTGGGGTAACCATTGATGGGGACACGGATTGTAAGAGCATGAGGAACCATAACCTCTAGGCCATCTCTGAAACCACTGAGGTCCATTGTTGGAGCAACTGAGAAACCAGATTAAAGAAATGTGTTACTGAGCATTCCAATGCCAAATACCTAGTGCACATGTGGTGTTTCACAAATGGTGCAAGACTCACAATGTGGGTCGTCTGCCAAGAGGGGTCCCAGTGTGTCGGCTGGGTCAGAAACTCCAGCGGCGTTCTCTGCAGATACTCTGTACAGATACTTCTGTCCAGCCTTCAGTCCAGAAACCTACACAGACAGCAGATAAAATAAAACAGATACAATTTATTTTGATCTTCAATAACATCTGAACACATATAAAACCATCAAATCACCAAACAATCGGTTACATACGTACCTTGTAGCAAAGGTCTGGGCAGAGCCTAGCATTGCATCTCAGCCATTTGTCTGATCCCTCTTCACACTTCTGAATGATGTAGCCTGTGATCATACTGCCTCCATTGTTCATGGGAGTCTCCCAGTCAAGTTGCACAGAGTTCTTGGTTTGATGTGAGTAGTTGAAGTTCAGTGGTGGACTTGGCCTCTCTGTAATGACAAGCAAGTATATTAAGAAATATTGTAATGGACAGGAATGAAGGCAGAAACGTATAGAAAACCCTAAAAGAAATTGTAATGGCATGTGAACTGAACTAACCAATGGGGTCCATGATCTTCACTGGATCAGTGGCAGCACTTGGCTGGCCAACACCGGCCTTGTTCTCTGCTCTGACACGGAAGATGTACTCCTTGTTTTCCACAACGTCAGTGAGTGTTGCGGTGTACTCTGAAGCCTTGGTCACCATTGCAGCTTCCCACTTCACGGCGGTCCTGTCACGGAGCTCAATGACGTAGTTCGTGATCTCAGATCCTCCATCAGAAAGTGGACGTTCCCAGAAGATACTGGCACCATACCTATTGACAACTCCAACCATAACGTTCTGAGGAGCATCAGGAACATCTGAAACACAATAATATAAGACAATGAATATTTACATCGAACAATCAGACTTACACTAGGTATTAAGTATAGACGTCTACCATAAAAATATTATCTTACCAAACATGTTCTTAGCCTGAACAGGTTTGTCCGTTACAACGGTTTGTCCATTTCCGACTCTGTTGCGAGCACAGACGCGGAAGAGGTAGAAGTTGTCCCTGTTCAGTCCGCCAACACAGTATTCTGGAATGTCAGCACGATCAGTAGCCACAGTCCATGTCTTGCGTTTGACATCTCGTCTCTCCACAACATAAGCAATGATCTTGCTGCCACCATCGTTCTCTGGTTCCTCCCAAGCAAGGCTGACCTCTCCATCAGAAGTGTCAACCACTTTTAGGTTCTTGACAGGCCCAGGAACATCTGGGGAAATAATGTTATTAGAGTGAATAAACTGCCTATGTTTCTTTAGCATCAAAGAACATGATCTCAGTTTATAGGATGAAAAAATCTAAAACGGCAATGGTCATAGTGTAATTACTTATTGAGTTTTGTTAAATGTTTCAGATGAGACTCACCAATGACATCCAGATTGATGAAAGCCTCTCCCTTTCCATGTTTGTTCTTGATCACGACCTTGTAACGACCCTGGTCTGCCTTCTTGGGGGCTTTCAGTCTGTACTCCGTTCTCTCTGCAGAGGTATCGACGTTCTGGAATGGCAAGCTGGAGTCATTGAAGAACCACTCAGCCTCAGCACGTGGGTAGGCATTATACGGAACAGACATGACGAAAGGCTTTCCAGCATCTGTCACCAGGTTCTGGTCAGTAGTTTTGATCTTTGGCACAGCTGTGGAAGTGAAAACACATGCAAATATATGTGAGTTGTTTGTTATGCTATCTGTGATGCTTATGTGTGACCTCATTATTACTTATATTAATCATTACAATATTATTATTATCTTACATATATGGTAAAGTGAATAATGCTTTTAAATACCAGGTAAATGCAACCATTAGAACAGACCAAATTAATCAACTAATACATACCAGCCAGCTCAAGCTTGGATCTGGCGTCCTTGTCTTTAGCAACAATTCTGTACTCTCCCTGGTCGCGAGGTCTGATTTCACAGACTTGGAGTCGGTGAACTTTGCCCTCGCTCAGCATCTGGTACTTGTCACCCTGGACAATAATCATGTTGTTCCTCATCCATTTGACCTCCACCCTGTCTTTGTTCAGCTCAGCCTCAAACACAATATCTGAGCCTGGAGGCTCAAACACATCTGCAGGAGGTCTAACGATCTCCACAGGGGTCTCTATAATGGAGACAAACACAAGGATTGCTGTGAGCTTGACAACATATTTAGAAGGGGACAACATGAAGAACCATAATGTCTATAAAATTGATTGCTCTTGCCTTCAACAAAGAGCCTAGCCCTGGTTCTTCTTTCCTCCACACCACAGGCATATTCACATTCATCGTCGGGTCTGCAGTTCTTGATGTAAAGACTGCATTTCTTTCCTTCCTTCTTGAATTTGTATCTGAAGGCAAGAGAGTAGAATGAGCAGATTGTCTAATCTAATCTGTAAAGATTCATCCTTCTCTTCTAGCATATCAACAGTTAAGAGTTAGCCGATAAATGGCATTACCTTGGTCCTTCACGGATCTCTCTGCCATCTCTATACCACTTGACGCTAGCTTTCTCTTTGGACAACTTGCAGCAGAACTCAGCCTCCTCAAACTCTGTGATGGTCTGGTCCTTGAGCTGTCCAGTGAAGTCAGTGGGTGCCTCGCTGATGATCAGCTCGGCTGTTGACTTGTCGGATCCAGCCACAGCGGCGTATTCACCCTCATCATCCATGATGCAATCTTTAATGGTAAGTGTGTGTTTCTTGTTGTCCACCCTGTACAGGATACGCTTGCTGAAGGTGATCTCCTGACCACCCTTCATCCATTTCACGGTGACATTTGGTCTGTTCACCTTGCATGTGAAGGTGATGGTCTTCTTCTCCTGTGTTTCACAGTCCTCAAGAGGCTCAATAATCTTGAGCTGTTCCTCTGCACATAAAAAATGAAATGGAAGACGCAGTTATCAAAACAGAAGGATATGCTGAAGCAACAGTGGCACTAGCACAGACCTTATTTGTCTGTTCATTGCAACTGTCGAGCTCTGGTACTGAAAATAAGATGCATATGATATCATATTATTGTATTTTGTTTCACAGTATATAAATGAAGATGTATTTACCTTCTACAGAGACTTTGCAAGAACTGGTGGCTTGTTCACCACGCTGGTTTGTCAGAGTAATGGTGTACTCAGCCTCATCTGACTTTTCAGCGTTCTTGATTCTCAGGGAGAAAACGGTGTCCCTATGAGTCATGATGAATTTGCCACTCTCAAACATGGTCTCATTATTCTTCAGCCATTTTGCTTTGGCTCCATCAGAGTTGACCTCACAGTTGAGAGAGATCTCCATGCCCTCCTTCATTGGTGTGTCTCTGAGAGGTGTGATAATCCTGAGTTTCTCTGTAAAGAGATACAAAATGTTGAAAAAAAAAATTAAACTAGTTTTTTGGTGGAGACTATTTGAGACACATTGACAGTTTCATGGGCAGAAACCTACCAATCACAGTCAGGTCGGCTGATGCCTTGACTGTTCCAATGAAAGCGGTGTAGGCTCCCTCATCCTGATGCTCGCAGTTCTTGATCACAAGCGATCTTCTCTTTCCGTCACAGACAATGTCATACTTATCGCCAGACTGAAGCTCCTTGTCACCTCGGAACCATTTGACTTCGTATGTGTCTTTAGAGACTGAGCACACAAACTCTGCCTTTTCATCTTCAACCACCTCCGTGGGCTGTGGCCTGGAGATAAACTCGGCAGCCAGTTCTGGATAACAATATTTGTTATTATTTATTTACAAGTGAACACCATTAAAAAATATTCAAAGTACAGTATATTTGGAGCTGTACAGAAATACATGAAGAGAAATGTTTTACCATTGAGCTTCAGATTAGCTGATGTTTTAGAGTTAGGTAGTCTGCAGTTGTATTCTCCAACATCATCCATGCGCAGATCCTGAATAATAAGGATCCTCTTGCGGCCATCTTGGATCTGCTCGTATCTACCACCCTCAGGCAGCTCCTCGTCACCTTTGTACCAGACGACCTCTGCACTGGCCTTGGATACTTCACAGATCATTTTCACACTGTCTGTTTCAGATCCCTCAACGTTGGACAGATTCTTTGTGAATCTTGCCTCCTCCTCTGTAGGAATGACACATGATCATGATTAGTTAATCATTTACAGTAATAGTTGTTTATTTAAGCAAACAAAATAAATGATAGGAAATGACAACTCACCAACAACAGTCAGCATGCCAGAAGTTTTGGCAGTCCTTGCATCACATTCATATTCAGCTTCATCATCAAACACAGATTTGGTGACGACAAGAATGCGCTGTACTCCCTTGGCAATGATTTCATACTTCTTGCCCTTTCTAATCTCACTGCCATCTTTGAACCAGCGCACCTGAAACCAACAAAAGTAAGGGTGAGAAAAAGACGGAGACAGGGACCATTTGGGAAATTGAATCCCTGTATAAGATTTGAGATAGATAGATACAGTATATAGATAGATAGATAGATAAATGGATAGATGGATAGATAGATGAATGGATGAATGGATAGATACATGTAGATAGACAGATACTGTAGATAGATAGATAGATAAATAGATAGATAGATAGATAGATAGATAGATAAAAATCACATTTTCAGACCTACCTTAGCATTCTCGCGTGACACTTCACACTCAAATCTGGCAGATTCCTTCTCTTTAACCTCAACATCATGAAGAGGCTTGGAGAACTCAACATGGGGCGCTGGAAATATAAAACAATAATGTTATAATTATCTTACATCTACATGGTAATTTTGTGCTTTTATGTGATGAATAAAATACTCCGCTTACGTTCAACGCTGAGGAAGGCAGAGGTCTTAAACTCCTTGGCGTCACATGTATACATCTTTGAGTCATCGGGGGTACAGTCTCTGATGATGAGTCTCCTGATGCGGCCTTCGGCCACCATGTCATACTTCTTGGTTTTGCGGATCTCCTGTCCCTCTCTCAACCACCTGACCTCTGCGTTGTCCCTGGAGACTTCACACTCCATGGTGGCAGTGGCCTCCTCCTCAACCGTCTGGTCTTCCAGAGGTTTGGTGAACTCAACGGCAGGTTCTGTGGAGAAAACGAATTAAAAGATGCTGGACCTATGGCATATGACAAATGACTTCTTTTCATCACCTCTGCTGTTTCATCTTTAACATGCCAGAAGCAAAACGTACAATAATAACCTGAGTTAATACACATTATGGTCTGTACATTTGATACTGATTAGGAGCCAATTAAATGAATTAAAGAGTTATTGGGGAATAAACAAACATACCATTAACATTGAGTTGTGCCTTGGTCTTGAAATCCTTTGCTGTCAGCAATACCTCTCCAGCCTCAGACAGTTTAACATCTCTGAGTGTGAGTGTGTGCAATCTGCCCTCTGACTTGGTCATAACCTGTTGGTGGTAATACAGTCAGTGACTGATCATTCAAAATTAAAAAAATGTATTATCACATCACAAGATCACTGCTTTATCCATTTGCCCACTTAGAACTGTTGCATGAAAGCACTGTCTACCCTGAATATTCATTTGAACATTAAGAAAATGTGCAGCAGTCACATATCTCATAGTGTGATTCTTCAACTTGACACATTTTCTCACTCATTTACACACACACACACACACACACACACACACACACACACACACGCACACACACACTCTTAGGGGGTTAAAAATAACTATAGGAACGCTGTCAGGGCTAAGCAGTTGACTCTTATCAGAGAAGCCTGCATCATGAACACTCCTGCTGTCGTGATAGGCCCCACAGGCGGCCCTTATATGCAGAAAACGTAGGTGCCAAAAGAATAACAGATCCCATGAAATGTTGTATAGTTACTGTACAAACATGCTCTCAATTTTTTCCAACATGAATGAAAAATGCTGTCATATCAGAACACCTGGACTAACTATCACTACATTATAAGCAGTACTATGACTTTGCTTCATAACAATATGAACTTACTCTGTCACTCGGCACAAGTTTCTGTCCGGCGAGGACCCATTCAACAGCTATTCCCTCGTAGGAAAGTTCACATTCAAAAGTGGCCGTCTCCCCGGCAGTGACTGTAACATCCTTCAGAGGCCTTGTGGCGCTGATTGTTCGTGCTGTGGAATACGCAGAGGACATTTTAAGTCACCTCAGTTGTCCCCAGTCAAACCTGCAAATCTGTGACCGCTGATGTACATCACTTCTGCTTCAACCAGCCCATTGCTCTGGAATCCCAGGGCATCCAGAATAGCTGGGCACTCCACACTTATCACAGAGAAGGCTTCTCCATTAGCATATTCATCTGTCTTACAATGCATTTGGTCAACTTGGATGGGCATGCTGGACAGTCTGCCAATCGTCTTCTACCTACTCTAGATAAGGACTGGAGCCCCTAAAATAGCCCTGACACCGGATTGGCTACTAACTTATCCCTGCCAGGCTATCTGCTGCTGTCCATCAACATCCTGGAGAATTTTCCTGGAATTCCAGTAGAAAAAAGGGTGTAATTGGGTGTAAAAAGGGTGTAATGATAGTAATGAAATTACTTCAGTATACGCACTATGAATAATCTACTACAGTTTAGCTGTGTGTGTGTGTGTGTGAGAGAGAGAGAGAGAGAGAGAGAGAGAGAGAAAGAGATGGAGGGCAGAGGGTAAAGTTAGCATATGGTTGTCTCACCTTTAACTCTAAGCTGTGCAGTAGACTTGGCATTGGCTGCCGAGAAATCCACTGCACCAGCCATGTCCATACGGACGTTGTAGAGGATAAGGATATGCTTCTTGCCCTCCTCCTTCTTCTCAACATCCTGAGGAAATACAACAAAAACAGAATTAATCTAAATTTCTAAATCTAAATGGAATTCATAATCCATTACACTGTTGATCATTTGCCTTAAGATGTGAAAACATTTTTCACATTGTGAGAACATATTTCACATTGCCTACAGAAGTCAAATGTGAACTATAAGTAGGTAACAAGCTAGACACTTACAGCAGACTGGTGCAGGGTTTCTCCCTTGAGCTTCCAATTGCCGTGGACATCTTCCTCAGAGATCTCAGTCTCAAATCGGGCAGTTTCTGTCTCCGTTACCTCAACACTGTACAGGGGGCGTACAACCTTGATGTCACGATCTGTGAAGAGAAAACACAAGAGTGAAAATATAAATAAACATCAAGATCACTGAATAGAAATGTAAGCACGAGGCTGTAAATAAATAAGTACATTAACTGGGCAGTTCATTACCTTCAATGTTCAGCCTAGAAGTGGTTTTGTCTGAGCCACAGTCGCATGTGTATTCACCAATGTTGGCCTTCTCAGCCTTCCTTACTGTAAGACTACGCTTCTTTCCATCTGATTTAATTTGGACGTTCTTGGAGGGCACAATCTCCTTGCCATCCTTGAACCACTTAACCTCAGCAGAGCTCTTGCTGACTTCACACATGAGCACAACCTCATCCCTCTCGACTGCAGTATAGTCTTGCAGCTTGTTGGTAAAGTAAATGTCTCCCTCTGAAATACAAACAGTCACAGGCAATTAAATTACAATATTTAACGTGTACATGTTGTACATGTTAAATGTTTTTTAAAAACTATTTTTACGGTTATGAAAAACCTGTTTCATTTCAATCTTTTGCTATACACACAATCTACTTTAATATGTTATTACCATTTACAATGTTGGTCATCATACTTTACATACAGGAAAACAGATTGAGTTTGTATTTCTAATTTTTTGTACTTGTGTTTTTCCAAGATACAGACAATAAGCATCCATAAGGCATTAAGACAATTTGAGACATATATTTACGTTCTGCCACTATATAAATAAAATTGAACAGAATTAAATATTCACCCAGAACAGTGAGCATGGCCTCTGAGGTCTTTCCAAGAGCCTCTGCTTTAATCAGGGCAGTGTCATCAATGGATACTTCCTTGAAAGAGAGGGTGTGGATCTTGCCAATCTCTGACATGTGCACCAATTTGGTAGGGTGCAGGCGCTTGTCGTTTTTATACCAAGCCAACTGAATTTTCTCATGGGAAAGCTCAATTTTGAACTCTGCAGTCTCGCGCTCCTTCACGGTGACATCCTTGATAGGCTTGACAAACTCAAGACGAATGCCTGAAAAGAACAATTGAATCAATATTACTCAGATCGAACACATACCATAATACCTACTGAAACAACAGATATTGTCATTTGTTTTCACACTTTAAAATAATGTCAGCTACATACCTTGAATGACCAGTTTTGCAGTGGTTCGCTTGTCCTCAGCCTCAAAGACGTACTTGGCCTCATCCTCATAAGCAGCACCTTTCACCACAAGAGTGAACACCTTGCCCTCCTGGAGTATCTCAAACTTGTCGTCAGCTTTCAGCTCCTGCGAGCCTTTGAGCCAGCGGAAGGTTTTGGGTACTCTGGACACTTCAACCTCAAACCTTGCTTCATCTTTCTCGTATACGTTCACGTCGCTCAGAGGAGTGATGAACGTGATCGGAAGTTCTGTAAATTAGACACAAATGCAAACACAATTGAACACACTGCAAATGCCATATTATGGCTACTGGACTGCCAGACAATCAATATGGTAATTCCTTTGTATGTGATGTGGTACCTTTCACTTTCAGATTGGCAGCACACTTGGCATTTGCGCCCTGGAAGGAGATCTCTCCAGTTTGGGCCACCTTGCAGTTGTACAGTGTGAGAGTGTGTTTTACACCTTCCTCAATAATTTCCACCTCCTGTTGAAAAGTAGAGGGGAAAAAATGCATTAACCCTGTTCATAATATCACTGACATAACAAAGTGAATGTAGGCAAGAGTATAATCAGCAAGACTTACAGAGGAAGGAGTAAGGACTTCTCCCTTCAGTTTCCATTGGCCATGGACTTCATCTTCAGAAATCTCAACCTCAAAGCGGGCTGTCTCTCCATCAAAGAGCTCAACACCATAGATGGGCCGAACCACTTTGATGTCACGTGCTGTCATTGATAAAATAAAACGTACAAAAAAAAGCCCAAAGACGTTAGAGCTTTATAACAGCACTAAATTAGCAGTTGTTGGCCATGGTACAGTTTGATAACATGCTTACCTTCAATTTTAATGCTGCAACTTGTCCTGTCTGTCTCACAGTCACAAGTATACTCTCCCTCATCTTTGCTTTCCACCTTCTTAATTGTCAGAATCCTTCGGTTGCCTTCGGCTCTCATTGTCACCATCTTGGAGGCCTTGAGTTCGGTCGCTTTGTGGTACCACCTCACAGGGACGTCTTTACTTAACTCACAGTCCAGGGTGACTTCATCCTTCTCGACTGCTGTGAAATCTTGCAGTTTGACCACAAAACGGGCAGCACCCTCTGAAATACAGAACATTAACCTTAGAAAATAGTAATTCTTGTGTTGTTTGTTTCCAGGACTGCAGCCATTTGACTGTCAGGAAATGTACATGACATCTGCGAAAATATGTTGTTCCAGATAAACAACAAATTAAGAAAGACAGAAATTAAGAAATCAATAAAAAAAGTAAAGAAACAAGAGAAAGAAAGAAAGAAAGAAACTGAGAAAAAAATGAAAGAAACCAAGGTTACCTATGACCTTCAGGTTTGCAGTTGTAGATATTCCTTTAATCTCTGCCTCTGCCTTAATTTGGCAGGTGTCATCTAGAGTGACATCCTTTATTTCTAATACATGTTTTTTTCCTTCAACATGGCTTACCACCGTTCGGCTCGGGTGGAGTTTTATTTCATTTTTGTACCATGTAATGGGAACATTCTCATGTGAGAGTTCAAGCTCAAACCGAGCAGTTTCAGTTTCCTTTACAGTTTGATCCGACAATGGTGTGACGAACTTGAGCCTCATGCCTATAATGTATTAATTCAGGGCATAACACATACATTTAGGTTTACTTAGCCTAAGGATGATATAAAACTACAGTGGATATTAAAAATATAGAAATACATTAATTAGCATAAAGTAAAAATTCTGTAATTATTGCAGTATTTAAAAATAATATGTAAAATGTACTACTATTTTAAGTCCAATGAAGCAAACAAACTGCAACATTAGAAAACTCACCCTCCACAATAAGATTGGACGAACACCTTTTGCCCATGACTTCAATTGTGAAAGTTTCCTCATCGTGAAACTCACACTGGTTTACAACCAATATATGTTTAAATCCATCATCAATGATTTCATATTTACTGGAAGATGTTATAATATCAGTGCCTCTAAACCACATGACCTTAGTCACTTCCTTATTGAGGGTACATTCAAACTTTGCCTGTTTCTTTTCATGCACAGAAACATTATCCAAAGGCACAGTGAAGTCGATTTCCAGTTCTGTGTTGTGTGAATAGAAACAGTCCTCAGGGTTATTTCAATGCTTGGTGACAGTCTGGTTTCAAGTTGCCTTGAGTGACAGCATATTTCTGGTGGGCATATACACTTACCGTTGACAGTGAGCACTGCGCTTGTTATGGCATTCAGAGCCTGGTAAGACACTTCACCAGCTTGATCAAGCTGGACATTTTTTAGAGTGAGGAATCTCTTAGTTCCCTCCATTCTGATATCACATGTCTGATGAACAAACAGACAATCAAACAGAGCACATTAACAAGTGATTTATGTCAAAGTACATAATTATATTTCTTCTGGGAAATTAACAGACGGTTACCAGTAAAAAAAAAAAAAAAAAACTTACCGGTGATCTAGTCAGAACTTGTCCCTTGAGTTTCCATTCTCCAGGAATATCATCCTCAGAGATTTCACATTCAAAGTGAGCTTCCTCTTTCTCAACCACTTCTACACTTTCCACAGGCTTCAAAATCTCAGCCTCGCGTTCTGAGAACAGGTAATTAAATCAACCATATTAGACCATATTAATTTGAGACCTTCACAACAAGAGAAAAAGACAGAAAAACGTACTAACCTCCAAGTGTCAGCTTTGCAGCATATCTACGTCCCTCAACTTCCAAGGAATACTCCCCAATGTCATCAGGGGATGCATTTTTGATGGTCAGAGTGAGGTCTTTGCCATCCTTTGTGATCTCAGTCTTGTCTGTGGGATCTTTTGGAACTTCTGTGTCTCCTTTGAACCACTTCCAGTTGGGAGTATCCTTGAAGAGTTCGCATTTGAAGGAAGCACGAGCTTTGGGTTTGACATGCTGATCCCTCAGTGGCTTTACAATCCAGTCTTTGATGATTTCTGTGAGGTAAATATAGATAATTTGTTTTACTAATTACTAATGAGAGTATACTAATAAAACCCTGCAGTTGTGAATGTTGCAGCGTAATACCATATTGTCATTGAAATCAAATTCTTACCAATTACTTTGACGTTTGTCTTGGTGTTAATGTCCGCCACTTCGCAACTGTAAACACCTGTATCGTCTTCATCACTTTTTTGAATTGTCACTGCATGTTGCATTCCGATGACGTTGATCTGGACCTTTCCAGGTATTGATTTCAGTACCTCTCCATTCTTCTTCCATATCACATCTCTCTCTTTGTTCAACTCACACGTCAGGTACAGATGCTGACCCTTGAGAGCAGATGTTTCCTCTTCAAGAGTCTTAGTGAACTTAACTGGTAGCTCTGTAATTGCAGAGAGAAAATAATCATTGTGAAACACTTTCATTAATAACCTGTACATTAACTGAGCTTTTCAGAGATTTTTTCCGCTTTATTTCTAAAAAACTTACCTTCAACAACCAGCTTGGCAACAGATGTTGCCTCTTTGCCTGCATTCTTGGCAACACACGTGTATTCACCAGCATCAGAAAGCTGGACATCAATGATTGTCAGCTTGCGGTCCTTGCCGTCAGAAGTGAACTTGTGCTTAGGGCCCTCCCTCAAGTTGCTACCGTCCTTCATCCATGTGGTCACAGCAGTGGAGGGGGTCAACTCACACTCAAACACAGCAGAGGCACCAACATCAGACTCGGCCTCTTTCAGCACAATATCTTTCAGTGGTTTGGTAAACTTCAGAGGCACTGCCTTCAGTTTAAAACCAGCAAAAGGTGGCTCCTCTGGAGGTGGTTTGCCTCCACCAGGCTTCAGTCCTCTGCCTCTGCCACCCTCACCAGGGGATGGTGTTTGTCTCGCTGAAATAAGCATATTTATATAAATATACTTATCTGCCAATATTGGTCATTGTGAATTGCATTTTGTAAAAAGACTCACGTTTCAGTCCTCTACCTCTACCTGGACCGGCAGCATCATCCTTTGGCGTTCCATCTATAAAAACAGAGTTGATTACTATATATCCAACTCACAGGCCATGGATGTTGAGAAAGCCCAGCAGATATGATTATCCTTATGAACACATTAGTAAGCAATTTTTCATGACATTAAAAGGTCATGGAATGAGAAACAATGATGGTGGGTATTTCTTTATGAATGAAGATTACGGAATGGAACACCAAGGACGACACAAACAACAACACAGTCATGATGAACAACACAGTTATGACAGTTAACAACAGAAATGCTGATAACAGAACGTCACAGACAAGGTTAAAAAAGATGAGGGGATGGAAAAATGGAAATTTAGATGGATGAATATTATTGGCGATGAAATGTGTCCATTGAGAGCGATGAGGAGTCAGTGTTGATATTTTTCAGCCAAACTCTCACCTCGCCTCCCACCAAATCCAGGGGTCTCAACAGCCCCCTCTTCCAGTTCACCTTCCCAGTCATCAGTTGGAACAAGTTCCCATCCCCAGGAATCCTCCTCCTCCTGTACTTCTTCCTGGAGCTCTTCAACCTCTTCTTCATTCTGAGTTGAAATCTTTCTCATCTGCACTACCGCAGGTGACAACACTTTTGTTGCAGGCAACTTATTTTTCTCAGTCTTTATGACTTCTTCTGATGGTGAAGCTTTCTTTGGAACTTTTTTCAAAGTGATAGACTCAATTGAGTCCTTAGGTGAGACCTTCTTTGGCAACCTTTTGATGTCACCACTTGGTTTTCTCTCCATCGGAACAGATTCACCAGCTTTCGGTTTTAATTTCTCAACCTGTGGTGAAGGTGTCTTTTTCATCTCAATTTTCTTTGTGAGTTCAATTGGCTTCAGGGTAATTTCTTCTTTTTCCTTTGAATCTCTGCGCAATTGTCCAGCCTTTTTCTGTAAAGCTGGCTTCTCCTCTCCTTTTGGACTCATCTCAGTTTTCTTCACAGGACTTAGTTTCTTGGGACTTGGCTTTTGCTCTGGTTCACAAGGTAAATATTTATTTTCAGTGATCTCTGACTCTTTTTCTGGTGTTGCAAGTTTCTCAACTTTCATGGGTTGCTTCTCAGGCTCTTTCACTATTTCATCTTTTGGAGGTCGATCATCTCTCTGGAAGGCAATATGCTCTCGTTCCTTCTCTGGAGTTTTCTTCTCTGGTTTTAATTCACCACTTTCTTGTTCACCAGGTCTAACAACTGGCTTCAATTTGACTATTTCCTGTCCTTTTTCACTTGATGGTAATTTAGATATTTTCATTGGTGCTAAGCCTGGAGCCTTGGGTTCCTCATCCTTTGGTGTTTTGGCTTTCTTAACAGCTGCCCTTTCTTCTACTTTCTGAACTTCACATACTTTATCTGAAACTGGAGGTTTTTCAGGAGCAGTGTCTTTAGGCGCATCTGGCTGTATTTTTTCTGCAACAGGCTTTTTGATTGTATCGTCTTCTACTGACCTTTCACTCTTTTTGAAGGTAATAGGTTCTCTTTCTTTTGACTCTTTAATACTGTCTTTTCTTTCTTTATCAGTATCTTGCTTAGCAGGCTTATCAAATGGCTTCAATTTTACAACTTCCGGTTCTGTTTCACTTGATGGTAACTTTGATATTTTCTTCCGAACTAAACCAGGTGCCTTAGTTTCCTCATCCTTTGGTGTCTTTGATTTCTTGACACCTGCCTTTTCACCTGCCTGTTCATGTTGTTCAGTAAATGGAGGCTTTTCAGTAATACTGCTTTTGGCTAATTCTGACGGTATACAAAGAGGGTCTTTAAAGGTTTCATCTTTTAATGGCCTTTCACCCTTTGAGAAAGCAATTTGCTCTCTTTCCTTGCCATCAACTACACTATCCTGTACAGGCTTTTCAACCTCTTTAGATGGCAATGGCTTCAATTTAACAATCTCCTGTTCTTTCTCATCTGATGGCAATTTTGATATTTTCTTCCGAACTAAACTAGGAGTTTTGGATTCCTCCTCAACTTTTGGTGTCTTACTTTTCTTAATATCAACCTTTTCCTCTACTTTTTCATCTTTGCCAACTAAAGACTTTTCTTCTGTTCTAACCTCCATCTCCTGTTGCTTGACTGGAAACTGGTCACCTTGTTCTGTGGCTGGCTTGTCTTTTAATGTTCTCTCACTTCTATGGAAAGTGGCATGCTCTCTATCTTCACTTTTAATTGTTTTCTCAAACTCATGTCCATCTGGCTTATCAGGCTTAGCAAATGGTTTTAGCTTAACTGTTTCCTGCTCTTGCTCTTTCAGTGGTAGTTTGGTTACTTTCTTTTTCACTAAGGATGGGGTATCAGGTTGGTCTTCCTTGAGAGTCTTCTTCTGAGTTTTCTTGACATCATGTTTTTCCTCAGTCTTCTCATCCTTGGCGGTTTTGTCTACCACCTCTGACGATTTCTCAGTGGCAATCTTAGGAAGATCATCTGCAATTGTACTCACTTTTACTTGTTCTTCGGTTTTCTTCTCCAAAGAACTTGACATGGTCTCTGTTCTCTTAGTAACTCCGTATGGAATAGGGCTCTCCTCTGATTCGAAGCGACTTGTTATTGTGACTCCAGATACAGCCTCAGAATAAATCTCTGTCCTTTTTTCATACGTTTCAGTTTTTTCAACTGACTTGAGTATTATTCCAAGCTGTGTCTGCTCTTCCACATGTGGAGGCTTGTTCATTTTCTTCAGTGAAATGACTTCATGTTCCTTTTCTTGGTCCTTAGATGCTATTTTCGTAACCTTCTTTAGAGTTGGCATTTCAAATGTCTCTTCTTCCTCAATACGAACTTTACCTTTTTGTTTTGCTTTTTCTGATAATTGTACACAAAAAAATGACACAACGGTTGAACACTGACAGCACAGTTATGCCAAAGACAACACAAACTAAAACAGACCAAAAATATTTACCATCATGACAAACAAGCTACTAAAAAACACATAGACAAGTGACAGAATTGAGGTATTCCATAAATATACAGACAAACTAGATGTTTGAATTTCAGAACTGGTTCAATATTGAAATAAATAAAATAATATCTATATGTGTTATATCAGCATCCGTACATGTGGATATTAACATTTTAATTCCAGATATCATCATACCTTTCTTGACTGGTCCAGGGGCCTGTGTTGCATCTCCCGGACCTATTTCCAAAATTAAAGAATGTTTAATAATTTCAGAAATCACTGACATTGTCACCAAGTGGTAGGATTCCTGTGAAGCTGGGTAAGCATTGTGTTAGTTGAAATTAGTACAGTGAAAATGGCGCACTATTGATTTAATTATAGTTGTGCACACTAATGCTTATAGTGGATTTTTTAAGATATTAAATCAAAACAGGTATAAAATCATCTGTAAAAAAGCAAGATGAAGGCTTCAAGAATTATTGAAAGATAAGTGAAGATCTTATGTAAAAAGTAAGGATGTTATTTGCAATAAGACTTTCATCAAGACATTCATTAGCTTGGAAAATGACCTGAAACATGTAACAAATACATTAAGTAGTTAGCTGCATGAAATGCCTACAAAAACACACACATATAGACAAGTAGACAAAAACACTATAAGAATAAGATTATACCTTCTGGAGGGGAAACCTTCTCTTTCATAGGAATTTCTGTTGGTGTCTTAGGTGAAGCTTTCTTCTCCACAGGAGTCACTTTGAAAAGAAGTATGCCAAGATATAATGGGTACGTGCAGGGCATGACTATACAGGTGAAGACTGGTTATGGGGTTATGTAAGGTTATGAATCTTACACACTAACAAAACAAGACTGCTTATGACAACAAATACACACACAAACACAGACACAACCACATACAGTATGTACACATTGTACACTCTCACAATCAAGAGTAAGATATCAAACAAATCAAAAAGATTTTCCTTGGTGGTTTGTATACCTTTTTCAATTTCTTCTGAAACAGGTGCTGCTTCAACAGGTACACTGTGGTCTAAGAAGATTGACCATACATTTTAATAACACATTAAGAAAGAGAATTCTAAACAAAGACAAACACAATATAAAGAAAAGACACATGGACACTACAAAAGTATTCAAAGAAATGTAAACAAACAGATCAAGGCAAAAATATGTAAAAAAAAAAGAGTGTTAAAAGAGTGGATTCATAAGAATGATGATGACCATGTAATGAAGAAGAAATGAAGAAGAAAAAAGAGGAAGACTATACGTCTAAGAGTGCAGCCTAAGCTGCCTTTACAAATACCTTTCACAGGTGCAGTATGTTCTCTCAATGAATTTTTGCTCCCTTCGATTAGGGGTCTTCCTTCAATGCTTGCTATTTCACCGTGAGGAGACTTTTGAAGAACCTTCTCACTCTCTTTGGAGACTGCTGATGGACTCGACCTAGTCTCAAAAGTTCTGCTGGCTGTGTCTTGCTTTTCAGGTAGAGAAGTTTCTGTTCTGAAGGTAACAGGCTTTTTTGGAGAGTAACAGTCTTCTTTCTTCTTGTGTGAGTCTTTGGTTTGTATAATAGTCCCTCTCTGATTTTCTTTACCTATGTCTACCTTGTGAGATAGGGTCTGTTTCTTTTGTTCTTCGAGAGAAGCTATTTTCTCTGTTTTGACAGGCTGCATACTGTATGGGACTTTTTCTCCACTGACTAAATTCCCTGTTGCAGACAATTCATCTACTGCTTTTTGATACCCTGCTGTTTCATGGATAACTTCTTGAAGTATATCTGTTTTTTCAGCCTTGGCTTCAACTTTGAATTCTGCCTCAAGTTCAGCCTTTTGGTACTGTTTGGGGGACTCCTGTTTCTCTAACACAGTTTCTTTAGACTTGACTTCAGATTTCAAATTTTCCCTCGGTTCAGCCTTTTCATCTTTTTGGTAATTTGATTCTTGAGCCATAGGCTCTGCCTTCAGGGTTGCCTTAAGCTTAGCTTTTAAGTATTTTTTCGGGGACTCCTGTTTCTCTATGACTGTTTCTTTAACCTTGACTTTAGGTGGCCATTCTTCCCTACCTTCATCCTTGTACTCTTTGGGGTGCTCAATTGTTTTTTGGATGGTTTCTTGCTCTAATACTAACTCCTGAGCCTTGACTTCAACTTTGACCTCTGTCTTAGTTTCATCCTTGATGAACTGTTTTGGGTATTCGACTGTTTCATGGATGACTTTCTGCTTTAAAACCATTTCTTGAGCCATAGGTTCTGCCTTCAGGTCTGCCTTAAGCTTAGCCTTTTGGTATTCTTTTGGGAACTCCTGTTTCTCTATGACTGTTTCTTTAACCTTGATTTCAGGTGTCCATTCTACCCTATCTCCATCCTTATACTCTTTGGGGTGCTCAATTGTTTTATGGATGGTTTCTTGCTCTAAAACTACCTCCTGAGCCTTAACCTCCACTTTGACTTCTGTCTTAGTTTCATCCTTGAGGAACTGTTTTGGGTATTCTACTGATGCATGGATCACTTTCTGCTTTAAAACCATTTCTTGAGCCATAGGCTCTGCCTTCAGGTCTGCCTTAAGCTTAGCTTTTTGGTATTCTTTTGGGGACTCCTGTTTTTTTATGACTGTTTCTTTAACCTTGACTTCCGGTTTCCATTCTTCCCTACCTTCATCCTCATACTCTTTGAGGTGCTCAATTGTTTTGTGGATGGTTTCTTGCACTAAAACTACCTCCTGAGCCTTGACCTCCACTTTGACTTCTGTCTTAGTTTCATCCTTTAGGAATTGTTTTGGATACTCTATTGTTTCATGGATGAGTTCTTGCTGTAAAACCATTTGGGTAGACATAACTACTGTACTGCCATCTGACAAATCTTCAAATGAGTCTTTGAGATCCTTCTTCTCAATCATCAAAGACCTATCCACAGGACTGGGAATTTCTTCAATTCTTGCAGAATTTGTATTAACTTTGAAGATGACAAACGCAAGATTTCACCATGAGGCGGTGAAAAAAAACAGACAACATAAAGGGACAACAGATTATTATTATTATTATAAGGACAGTCTACCAAGATTTATTACACTTAGTAATGGTTCATTAAGGCCTGTAGATAATACATTAGGCACGTTAATAGTTTAACTAAAATACTGAAGTACTATACACAGTCTGGGGGAATTCAATTCATAAGATGACTGAATTCAACTGGCTGGTTTCCAAGATAGATTAAACTCTTTGACTAAACTACAAAACAAATTCATGGACATCTATAGAGTATATCAGTGGCCCCAAGCCTACCTTCAGTATGAGTTATCTCCGTGTCCTTTTTAGGTTTAGTTACATCTACTTTCTCTGCTGGCACTTCTGTCTTTTTTAATTCAACAACTTTGAATCAGACAGACAGACAGACAGACATACAAACAAACAATACAGAGACAGAGAGACATGAGGAAGATGGAGCAAATACCACAATACCATGCATAGGCTCAAAGAACATTTTAAAGAAAGAGGAAACACAATGTGTGCTTTTTAAGATTACACATATGGGCACTA
The DNA here is from genome assembly GCF_046254945.1 of Alosa pseudoharengus. NCBI lineage: Eukaryota > Metazoa > Chordata > Actinopteri > Clupeiformes > Clupeidae > Alosa > Alosa pseudoharengus. The sequence continues at coordinate 41,811,487 of NW_027468718.1, read as the reverse complement.
TGCGTGCAATATTCATACAAAAGAGGATATTAAGATCAATAAAAGATGCATAAACACTAAAAAAGATACCTGTTGCCTTGGGAACTTCTTTTGGAGAAACAGATTCTTTTTGTTTCAGTGGTTCTACCTTAGGTTCCTCTGGTTTAGGCCTTTCTACCTTGGGTTTCTCAACAGGTGAGGGCACAGGTTCTTTTGGTTTTGTTGGTTCTGCCTTTGTGGTAGGAACACAAGGAACACCTTTTTGTTTCACTGGTTCAACTTGTTTCTCAACAGTAGCAGGTTTAGGAACCAATGATTTTGGTGGTTCCACCTTTGGTTTTTTAACTGGTGTGGAGACATCTTTTGGTGTCACTGGTTCAACCTTTTTTGCAACAGGGCCGGGCTTAGGTTCAGGTTTTGGTGTTTCCACCTTTGCTTTTTCAACTGGAGCAGGAACAGTCTCTTGTTGACTGATGGGTTCAGCCCTCTTTGTTTCAACAAGAGGCTTAGGCGGTGCATGTTCCACCTTTGGTTTTTCAACTGGTTCTACCTTCTGTGTCTTTACAGCGGGTATCGGTACCATCGTTTTTGCGGTCTCAACTGGTGCAGGTGTGGGTGCTGGTTTCTCAACAGGGGCTTGCAAAATTTCTTGCCGTTTCAAATCTGTTGCAACTGTTGTTCAAAAGAAATATTTGTACAACGGTTGTTGTCTTTTCCACCACAACATATACCTAGTCTTACTGTGAATACCTTATTGCAACATAGCATGTACTGTATAAAAGGCATAAGAAGTTAAAGAGAAGAAAACATTGACACCACAATGATAGGACAAATCACATGCAATAAAGAGTAGTTAACAAGAGAATAAGAAACCACAATGTAGAATTAAACAAAGAATAATTCTACACATATAAGAGCAAGTATAATACTAATGCTCTTATAAAGGCAATACCTTTAGGTGAAGCAATTTCTGGTTCAACTTGTTTCTCGACAGTAGCAGGTTTAGGAACCATTGCTTTTGGTGGTTCCACCTTTGTTTTTTCATCTGGTGTAGAGACGTCTTTTGGGGTCAATGGTTCAACCTTTTTTGGTTTTTCAGCTGGAGGAGTGACCATTGGCAGGAAAGCCACCTCTTTTTTAGTATCTAAAGGTGGCTGCTTTGGAGCTTCTTGTTTCTTGGGAGCTTCTGGTGCTTTTGAAGAATATGTGTTTTAAAAGAGGCAAGTCGGGCAGACACACTCATTAACAAGTGAACATAAACATTTACCAGACATACACAGCTATGCCATTTAGGCACAAAAGAAAGATTGCACACTGAAAAAATACATATACTTTGACAAAGAGAATGACATTACACATAGCTGAACAAACATAATTAAGTAAAGTTAACACAAACTATTCAAGAAAGACAAGACATAGACACATATTTACACAAAACTGTAAATACAAGGAAAACAAACACATAACAGGAAGAACACATAGGAAACATTCCAACAATACCTTTAGTAGCTGGAGCCTTAGGTTCAGGTTTAGGTTCAGGCTTAGGTGCAGCCTTAGGTTCAGGTTTAGGTTCGGCCTTAGGTGCGGCCTTAGGTGCAGCCTTTGACTCTGGCTTGGGTTCTATCTTAGGTTCAAGCTTTGGTGCAGCCTTTGGTTCAGTTTTGGGCTCAACCTTAGGTTCAGGCTTTGGTGCAGCCTTTGGTTCAGTTTTGGGCTCAATCTTAGGTTCAGGCTTTGCTGCAGCCTTGGGCTCAGCCTTAGGTTCAGCCTTCACTTCCACCCTAGGTTCAGGCTTTGGTGGAGCCTTTGGTTCAGGCTTTGGTGGAGCCTTTGGTTCAGCCTTAGGTTCCAACTTAGGTTCAGGCTTTGGTTCAGGCTTGGGCTCAGCCTTGGGAGCAGCTGCAGGTTCAGGCTTGGATTCTACAACTGGCTCAGATGGTGCCTGTGGTTTAAATTCCATGGCTGGCGATACAAAAAGTTATTATCAACTGAAACACCAGTAAAGAGAGAAAAGAGATGCAAGATTTAGAAGTAAGAGTGACCAAAAGCAAAGAATGCATGAGCATCAATGCATCATGCAACAATGAACAGTACAATAGAACACTGAAACATTTATGTTAGCTATCTGCTAACTGCATTTATTTCAGCACATATTGAACATACAACAAACAGACTTGACAAACAGAAGAGTCAATTGAACTTGAAGATAGCATGACATTCATGATGAACCAAAAGACAAACCAAAGAAATCTGTACATAAACTATAAACAATAAGTCATCATATCAAGACAAACACAAATACACTAAAACACATAAAGACAATACCTTTGGTTGGTGGTTTCTCTTTTTGTTCAGGAGTTTTAACCGGAGTCACCTTTTCTTCCACAGGCTTCTTGGCTTCAGGTACTTATATAAAGATATGACAATGCATATATTTTTCTAGTTGTCAAAAACTAACATTAAACAAGGAATGTTGTAAGTGAAGAAAACTGCTTGTAATTTAAAAAAGAAACATCTTCCAAGTAAGCAACAAACAATAGCAACAGAAGATATGACAAACATACACTCATAAGCAGAGAAGATGAAAAAGATGTGTACACAATAGACACAGCTGAATACCTTTGGCTGGTTTTGCAGGTTCCTGTGACACTGCTGTTACAGGTTTCTCTTCTGGCTTCTTCACCTCAGGTACTTAAAAGACATTTGCGTTGTTAGATCTCAACAGCAAAGCTCATATTTGCGTTAGCATCTTAGCAATTGCAAGTTTAAAGGTTATAAAAGCGTCTGGAGCCAAGTGGAATTGAAATGGGGACAAACACACATACATACACACACACAAACACACAAAACAATGCCACACAAAAATAATGCTTGACACTAAGAATGAGTGACAGAAGATTATGGACAGAAATGACAACCAAAAACATGAAACATGAGAAGATTATGAACAAAAATGATGACAACAAACATGAAACATAAAAATTGTCAAAAGACAAGATGGAGACAGATGGGTTAGCAGTGCTACCAGCGTAATTCAACCATGTGCCATTAAGCTGCACTAAGCATAAGCAGCCATCTTTTCTCTTTATACCTTTTACTGGCTTTTCTTCTCTCACCCCCACCGTTGTTTTTGGAACAGTTTCCTCAACTGGTATCTTTGTTTCTGACAAAAAATGAGTGTTAACTTAGATGTGTGCAAGACAGTACATGAACATTTAGGAAATATTAATCTTTAAACATATTGGTACCTGTAGACAAAAACAGACAGCCATGACAACACAGCCTAAAGAGCAGTATCATTACAAAGATAGTACATAGAATGTATCCAAATTAAGCATACCACAGCTGCCTATGTTAGAAATTCATTATTTTATGTTGTAAGATATATAAGGTGAGTGACAGGAAAAAGAAAACAGAGAACAATAAACATGTTGAAAGAAAATAAGGTGTATTATTTTCAATTTCAAAGAACGAACACTCCGACACTTACACATACAACATAAATCACACAAATATTGTGACAAACAACAGGTAAAGTAGGGAATGAAGATGCTTTCCACCAGGGATGGACAGTATATAGAGGTAGAAAACTACAAAGTAAGGTCCCTGTTGTACCTTTAACTGAAGAGAGCTCAACCACTGTTTCCTCTTGAACAGTCCAACTTTCAACCGCTAATATATTGGGAGATGTTGAAAAGGATTGGCGATACAAAAAAATGGGAAAATAAACGCATTATTTGACCATAAAGAAAAAGATTCTACACTATAACTTTTGCCACCAGAAGAAATATATTTTGGTTATGGTCTAGTTTATGTTACATTGAAGGTTTCACTCAAATCCATAGATCAAACTGTTGTTTAGGTTGGTTAAACAATTAGTTTAAACAAAAAAAGCCTTAGTGAATGTCATGATTTTGGTGAAAGGATGATAAGAGATGAGGTTAATAAAGATGACGAAGATGAAGATGATGATGATGATGATGATGATTTTATGATCAGTGACATCAACACCCGAATGAATTAAAGCAATGAATGTAACGATGCATGTTAGACTTTGTACCTGTTATTTCTGTCTTTTGTTCGTAGTGATAGTATTCTGAAGTCTCTTCTTTTAAATTAAAGAGTAAAAATTACTCATATCATCAAGGAAAAAATCACTGTCTACAATAATTGTTAGGTATTCAGAACAAATGTCCCACTCTTACCTTTAAAACTAACTATAGAGGACACCTCAGGAACTTGTATTGATGTATCAGGGACATCTGAACATGTTGGACACAGTAAATACAGTCCAGGTAAATGTTACTGCCAACACTATTTTTCTATCTATTTATATTATTAGTGTTAGCTCAAAATATGCGGTCATTGCATTAACTAAGAGCTGGAAAATGCAGCAGTCTGAAAAATACTTACCTTGCGGAACCCTTCCTAAATTAACTTCTGTAAGAAGAGGCAACATACACTGTTACTAGCGTGTCATCACTACAGGGGGTAAATTAATAAGATGCCTACAACCAAATAACTTTACCGACCTTTGCCTGACAGATAAAGCTCAGCTGTGCTCTTAGCTTCACCAACGGGTTCCAATCGTGCGATCACTGAGTATACGCCTAAAAAGTTACGAGTGAAGACATCACAGATGTCAGCTTTTCTTTTAAATACAGTCTGTTAGATTAAGTATATTTAAAAATACCAGTGCTAATATGTTTTTCTGTCTACACACCTTCATCTTCAGCGGTTACATTGCGGATGATCATAAAGTGACGTCTTCCTTCACACCTGAAGGTATACTTTGGGCTCTCTCTCAGTTCCCATGAGTCTTTGTACCAGGTAACAGTGGCATCGTCGAAGGACAGCTCACATTCGAAAGTTGCTGATTGTCGCTCTTTTACCACAATGTTCTGGATACGTTTGGTGAACTGAATTTGATCAGCTAAAATTAAATAATGAGACTAATGTTGATTTGTTCCAAATAATGATTTTAAAAATGTTTTAGACTGTATATATCTTGGCAGTTTAACCAAGACAGAGGGCGTCCAAAGAGGATGACCACAGAGGGCGACCAACGACAACATAACACATTAAACACAGACTGGAAAGAGGTTAGTGAACTAACAAAAAAACAGACATTTAAAACAAAACACTTCAAAACATCATCTAAAACAAATTAGCAGAGTGTTTAGAATTGTTTTAATCATTGCATCCTGTAATGAGTAGAACTTTGGTTAGAAATACGAAGCTATACTCAGCACTTAATTAGTCTGCAAAACCTCCTTACCCAAAGGTGGCATCTGCTCTTTTGACTCTGTATGGATAAATATTGCTCAATCTTACTATTTGCTTTGAAACAGTAGTCAACATGTGAACTGAAACAAGAAAAACAAATGAAGACAACACTTACCTAGAACTGTCAGCTTTGCGCTTGAGATGTGAGATCCACACACTACCCGGTAATTTCCCTGGTCTGATGACTGGCAGTTTTTGATCTTCAGTGTATGGCGATCACCTGACACTTTAACATCATATTTGCCATCACTTGACAGCTTCTTTGTGTCTTTGTACCAAGTGAGAGAAATCTCTGGGTAATTGATCTTAATCACACATTCAAACACGGCGTCCTTGTTTTCATGTGTGCTTTGATCTGAAATATCCTTCACCAGTGTCACAGGCTGCAATGAGGTAATAGTGTGTTATTTACAAAGACCACATTGACACACTTTGTGACTGAAGGTAACATTATAATTCGTATACAAGAATGGTAAAGACCTCCTGTTCCATCTTGCTCTGCAAATCAGCCATGAAAGCGGTCAAATCTTCATCGGATTCCTTTTCACCTGCCTGCAGTGACAACAGGTTATCAGACGTTATTTCATATTCACTCATCTTCTACAATCTTGGGGTTGTGACAACAGTGCATAACATGGAGATGGCGTAATCAATCTAACTTACCTCTGCTCTTTCTCTCTTTAACTGCTCAATAGCTTGGAGGATACCACGGTAGTCAGTGATTCCATACATGCGAGCATACTTCTCATATTCTTTGGGATCTACATTCCTCAGCAGCTCAACAATGTTAATTTCTTGAGCCTCCTTTGGACTTTTCTGCTTTGATGGTGTCCTACACAGAATTAACCAATTATTTAAATTAATGATGCCAAACAAATCCCCAGGAAAGTTAACAGATAAATGAAAACCTTTTAAAGAACTCACTTCTTGAGTGTCACTGTCTCAGGACCAGTCTCCTTCCTCTCTGCAACATTCATGTCAGCACTGCACTCAATCTCTCCGTGTTTGTTAGATGCAACACATCTGTACTGTCCAGAGTCAGATTTGGTAACCTCTTTGATTTCCAGCTTGGCCTCTTGACCCTTCTGCTCGATAGTGATGCGACCACCGTGAGTAACCTGTCTCCACTTGCCCTTCATCCATTTCACGTTGGGGATTGGGTCACCACCAACTTTCGCAATGAAGGTAGCTGTGCCCTCTAAGAATAAGAATAGTCAAAGACACATTGTGATGAACCTATTTTTTATTGATTAATGAAAAAACATTATTAAATGTTTCATCGAAATGGCCAACCTACATAATTGCAACACTCTAAGGTACTTACTCTCAGTTACTTGGGCAGTCTTAGGCTCTTCAATAAAGAACAAGTTGTCAAGTCGCTTCACTGGGGCAGCAGCTGGAGCAGCTGGAGCAGCTTCAGGTTTAGGAGCTGCTGTTTTATCTGAATTTATAAAGATTAGGAATTAAATAAGACAACCGATAAGAAGCTGAGGAAAAATGTATCTGCAGACTTATATGCACAACATAAACATGAAAATATTCTCATGGTCAACAAAATGCAACCGAAAATAGACTGGCAGCCACTTGCATGTAATGACATGTTTCAGCTGTTTAAATTCAGAGTGGGCAGTCTCTTCAAAAATCAAGCAGAACCTACCCTTTATGGTGACTGTACACTTAGTAAATTCACTGCCGACATCATTTGTGGCCTTGCACAAATAGTCGCCTGCATCATTTTTGGATGTGCGGAGGATTTGCAGATTGGGTGTACCATCCACAAAAGTAATTTTAATGCTGGCTGAGGATGCAAGTTCCCGTCTGTCCTTCATCCATTGAACTTTCAGAGGAGGAGATCCACGGACATGGCAGCTCAGGCTGAGCTTGTCACTCTCCATAACAGTCACTGACCTAAGAGGCTTGTCAAAGACTGGGGGTGTCTTTTGCTCTGTGAATAAATAAACAGGAGAAAATATTGATCATGATGGACACTTACTACAGCTCAAATTTATTTAACAATATATGTCATAATAAAATATATCCATTATAGACTATTTAAATCTCATACACAGACAAACACACCTACACACACACACACACACAAACTGGTGTGCATGGTCTCTAACCTGTGATGTTCACTGTCACATGGCAGGTGACTGTACCAGCTTCATTAGTGGCTTCGCAAATGTAGCTGCCAGAGTCTGAGCGAGTAGAGGACCTGATGCACAGCAGGGCCACGTTGCTCTTGAAAGAGATGTCAACATTGTCAGAGCTGGAGATTTCTTTGTTGTCTTTGCGCCAGCGGACATTGATGGGTGGTGAACCAGCCAGCCGTGCTTCCAACTTTACCAATTTACCCTCAGTGTCATCAATATTAGATGAGGGCTTTTTGGTAAAGCTTGGTGGGATTTTGCGCTCTGAAAAGATCGAAAAGGAACTAATGTTAGCTTATTTTTATGGGCAGAGAATTAGTAGATGACCACAAACAAGGACGTGTCAAATACCTTTCACACACACTTCAGCAGAGCAAGCATCCTTTCCAGTGTCATTACTAGCATGGCAAGAGTAAACCCCCAAGTCTGATTGACTGGCTTTCAAAATAACAAGATGTGCAGTGTTGTCCATACAGGAGATCCTGTAATTTCTTCCTGCCCGTATTTCTCTGTTATCCTTTGACCACGTGACTTTAATTGGTAAAGATCCAGTCATGTGACATTTTAATTCCACTCTGTCTCCCAGTAAAATATCCACAGGCTTAAGTTTTACATCAAACAAAGGAGGATATCTGGAGTCTATTGGTTGAACTGAAGACCATGAGAGGAAAATGGGGAAGGATTAATAATTTGAATCATCAAGATGATCAGCCTTTCAGCAAAGATTTTCTATAAATGGATCTCTTTGATAATCAAATTATACAGATGTGTTCTATGACTTTGCTGTATTCAAAAGAACAGATTTGTGATCATATGAAATGTGTGCCATCGGTTATTCAAAGATCCTTTATCTTCAAGCCAAGATTCCATTAGAGAAGATCCAACAGTCAAATGCCTGGCCACAAGAACACTAAACGTATCATATCCGAGAACTAATTTCAAGTATGTAGTCAGAAGACTTAAACACTGACCTGCAGTCACAGGTTTCTTCGCCTTGTCTGAAAATCAATCATAATACAATGAAGGTCAACGGAGTATGAGTAAAGCGTTGCAGAATCTGAGTGAGAAGTGTGAATGATGATTCAACATTTCCTTTTTCATCCTACCACCAAATATAAATGATTTTTCTTATGCTGAACTTATACTGACCTGTAGTCACTGGTGCCCTCCTCACATCTGCATAATTCACAAAAAGGTTAACTATGAGCATTCACAAATAGTAGTATTTGTGTTTTAAAATACCAAAGTATTGTTTATCAAGGGCAAATATTCTGAAACTAACCTTTAGTTGTTGGTGGCTTTGCCATGTCTGAAAAATCAACCATATATTAATATATTGCTTAATGATCATTATACTGATACTGTGTCTATGACTATATTATATTCATATAATATAGAGAAACACTGTCTGTAACTCTTATGTCTGAAACATAACAGCAACACTGGCACTATGCTAGTACAAGGACATGTTTCATATCCATCTAAAGTACAAAAGAATGCTCTCCAAGGAAATTCTCATTCAAATATACAGAGCACTTTCCAAATGCCAGTAAATTCCCGACAGAAAGGCAGTATTACACACCTGTCCCAAAGTTGATTTGAGCATAGCAGATATCACTTCCATAGGAGTTATTGATTTCACAGGAGTACCTTCCAGTGGTCTCACTGTTACTCTCATGAAGAGCTTCCAAGATGCATGAGTTACCAATGAGTTTTGTGTTGTATCTGTAAGAGCCATAGACCTGTTTGCCGTCCTTATACCAGGTGACAAACATCTTTTCAGCTCCGGTAAATGTGCACTCAAGACGCAGTTTTTGTTCCCTTGTCAACCTGTGGCTGGTTAGCATCTTCACAAATTGAGGGGCATCTGAGACATCAACATTAGAGAGGAAGGTTACAAAAATATGTAGAGTTGATTTATGCACAGACGCATGCACTGTTGTAGTCTGAAAGAACTGTTAAGATTTGTCATTAAGATTCCAATCCTTATATTGTCCATGACACTACTATTGAAATTGCTATAGCTCTGGGGTCAAACTGTTCATCATGCCATCATGCGTGACACAATCCTGTATGACACTAACCTGTTGCTGTGTTGACCTCGGCGTGACAAATGTCAGTTCCGTAAGAATTGCTAACTTCACAAGAATAAGTTCCAGGTGTCTCGTTGTTGCAAGGGTGCAGAGCTTCCAAGATGCAAGAGTTTCCAATGATCTTTGTGTTGTATCTGTATGAAGCATAGAGCTGCTTGCCATCCTTGTACCAAGTGACAAACATCTTAGGAACTCCCGTGAAAGTGCACTCAAGTCTCAGATTCTGGCTCATTGGAACAGCAACATTCTGCAGTTTCTTCACAAAGCGAGCAGGTTCTACAGCAAACAAAGTAGTGTTGCATTGATGAGTCTTTGAATTTCTGAAACTAATAGAAAATATCTAATCTGGAAGGACTTAATAATTCTGAGGTATCTCTTAAAATTGATATCTGGAAAAATAATCAGTTGCAAGTCTAAAAAATTATATTTGAAGTGTCAACAAGAACAATAAAGATCCCTACAGCACATTCTGATCTTATTTACTGTAAATATCTGACTGATATAACTCCAAATACTTGGCGGCGCTTATTTGGCAAACCAACCTGTCACTGCCGTGATCTGTGCTTGACAGACATCTGTGCCATAGGCATTGCTAACTTCACAAGAGTATCTTCCACTGGTTTCTTTGTTGCATTCATGAAGGCATTCCAAGATGCAAGAGTTCTTGGTGACTTTGGTGTTATATCTATAAGAAGCATAAAGCTGTTTGCCATCCTTATACCATGTGACAAACATCTTTGGTGCTCCTGTGAATGTACAGTGCAGCCTCAGCTTTTGTGTCATTGGGATGGTGAGGTTCTGCAGTTTTGTCACAAAGCGAGCTGGTTCTATGGGGGAGAACACAATGAATAGATTAACTAACTATGCAAATGGGAAATGTCGGGGCATTCCCAATTTAAATACTATTGGAATACTAACATACAGTATTGTATCCATGTGCGATTGATTGAATAACTCATAAGTAATAAGAATAGTAATCCTTGACTAAATTTACTAACCAGTGACTGCTGTGACTTGGGCGTAGCAGATGTCACTTCCATGTGCATTGTAAACCTCACAGGAGTACCTTCCAGTAGTGTCTTTGTTGGACTCATGTAAGCACTCAAGAACACAGGTGTTTCCAATGACTTTTGTGTTGTATCTATATGAAGCATAAACTTGTTTGCCCTCCTTGTACCAAGTGACAAACAGTTTTGGAGCTCCAGTGAATGTACACTCCAATCTCAATGTTTTGCTCATTGGGATGGTTTGGTCCTTCATTCTTGTCACAAATCGAGCAGGTTCTAATAGGAAAGAATAGTTTGAATAATTAAGTCTTGACATTAGAGACGTTCCTTCCATTCACGTGCATTGAAGAGCAGGACTCCAAAAATCCGAATAATCATGCAAAGTTGTCATGGGATAAGGGTAGAACACCATATGCAAGTGATGCAGGCTTCTTAACTTGTACCATATTGTATCGTTAACTTGTTGAATCATATGGAACCATCAATTCAGGCAGGACATATTAACACAACCAACAGTTAGATTAAAATAACCAACCAACTTCTTCACTTGTATCGTATTGAACAGCAATTTCAGGCAAGACACACGAACACTATCAACAATCAACAGTCAGGTATTTGAAACAACCAACCAACAAACCAACCAATATCTTCACTTGTATCGTATTGAACAGTAATTTCAGGCAAGACTCATGAACACAATCAACAATCAGGTATTTAAAACAACCGACCTATTGTCTTGTATCGTACCATTGAACCGTCACTTCAGGCAAAACACAGAGACAATCAACAGTCAGGTATTTATGACAACTAGCCACAAGAAAATCATGCATCTTCATGTCCACTAATCACTTGACGTGCAGTCTTTGTCATTCCGCAAGACAACAGACAAGTTACACACCTGTCACTGTAGTAACCTGGGCATGACAGATGTCACTTCCATAAGAATTGTTTACTTCACAGGAGTACCTTCCAGGAGTGTCCTTGTTGCATTCATGAAGACACTCCAAGACACAGGTGTGACCAATGATCTTTGTGTTATATCTGTAGGAGGCATACAACTGCTTCCCGTCCTTATACCATGTGACGAACATCTTTGGTGCTCCCTTAAATGTGCACTCCAGTCTGAGTTTCTTACTCAAAGGGAAGCTAACATCCTTCAGCTTCTTGACAAAGCGAGCAGGTTCTAAGAACAATGATATTACCATGTTATCTAAGACGAAAGTATTATCCAAAGGTTTCAATACATTTCCAAGAAATATCTGCTTTTCTGCATAGCTATTATTGATGACTATAACCAATATGACTATACAAGGTTTAAAACCATTCTAAGATTGTATTAGAGGAAACCAAGATGTGTACCTGTAACTGGGACGACCTGAGCGTGACATATGTCTGTTCCATAGGGATTTGTGATTTCACAGGAGTACCTTCCTGCAGTCTCCTTGTTGCACTCATGCAGACATTCAATAACACATGAGTTCTCAGTGACCTTTGTGTTGTATCTGTATGAAGCATAGAGCTGTTTGCCATCTTTGTACCAAGTGACAAACATCTTGGGGGCTCCCGTAAAAGTACACTCAAGTCTCAGTTTTTGGCTCATTGGGACTGAGAGGTTCTCAAGCTTCTTCACAAAGCGAGCACGTGCTGAGAGAAATAAGAGCATACAGATTTTTATCTCACTGTTGGCTATCCTGAGAAAGTATGGAGGTTTTGAAAGAGTATTGTGAAAATAGACTAATTTTCATACATGGAAAATACATCAAGAAGGAGAATTAAAACAAACCTGGTTCTGCTGTGATCTGGGCATGGGAAATAGCTGTTCCATAAGAATTGCTAAGTTCACAGTAATATTTCCCAGTTGTTTCTTCGTTTACATTATGCAGGCATTCCAATATACAGGAATTGTTGGTGGTTTTGGTGTTGTATCTATAAGAGGCATAGACCTGTTTGCCATCCTTATACCAGGTGACAAACATTTTCTGGGCTCCCGTAAATGCACATTCTAGTCTTAACTTCTTGCTCATTGGAATGGTCATGTCCGTCAACTTCTTCACAAAGTGTGGAGCATCTGAGAATAACAATGCAATTTATTAAGTAGTCCAAAGATTCATGCTTATATTTTAAAGAGGTGTAAATGCTACTATATAAGCAAGATGTATCACTTATTCTGATGATGTAGTGAAATGGACTTGACTGACATACTGGTTGCTTTCCAAAACTTAATGCAAATTAACTGTACAAAGAACTTTATGGAAAAGAGTATCTATGAAAAATGTTCCAACACTCAGTACTCAACGAACCTGTTCCAACAGTGATATCAGCATGGCAGACATCTGATCCATGAGAATTGCTTATTTCGCATGAGTATCTTCCAGTAGTTTCTGCGTTACTTCCATGAAGGCACTCCAGGATGCATGAATTACCAATTAGTTTTGTATTGTGTCGGTAAGAGGCATAGAGTTGCTTTCCATCCTTATACCAAGTTACAAACATTTTAGGGGCTCCAGTGAATGTACATTCCAGGGTCATTTTTTCTCCAATATAGACCTGGATGTTGGGCAGCTTCTTCATAAAGCGAGGAGCATCTGAGCAAAATGTTAAATGTTTTGAATTATTATTATTATAAAGAGTTAATATGCTCTATAAGGGCTCTATTAAATGCACTATAATAAATAAAAAAAATACGGTAAATATGTATTTGAACTTTCTCACAAAGAGTTTAAAGATAACATGATAAATACAATGTAGCATTACTATGTTGGAATCTGATCAATGTCCTAGGGTCTGGAAGGCATACAAACCTGTCACTGTTGTAACTTGAGCAGAGCATATATCAGATCCAAACTTGTTTGTTATTTTACAGGAGTATTTTCCAGTGGTATCTTTGCTGCTTTTTTGCAAACACTCCAAGATACAGGAGTTTCCAGTCACTTTGGTGTTGTATCTGTCTGAGGTAGAGAGCTGCTTGTCATTCCTGTACCAAGTGACAGACATTTTGGGTGCCCCATTGAAAGTGCACTCAAGTCTCAGTTTTTGGCTCGATGGGATGGAAAGGTCCTTCAGCTTCATCACAAAGTGTGGAGGGTCTGAGAGAAGATTTTTGTTTATTTAATTAAATTTCAATTAAATATTGCCACCTCATTCAATAGTGTGCTAACCTTAAGGTGTTGGAAAGAGTAGAAGAGTATCTGATATAATAATTCCTGATACTGACCTGTCACTGCAGTGACTTGAGCAAAGCATATATCAGATCCATATTTATTGGTGATTTCACATGAGTATCTGCCTGTAGTTTCAGCGTTGGCCTCATTAAGGCATTCCAGGACGCAGGAGTTCTGTGTGACCTTTGTATTATATCTATAGGACGCATAGACTTGTTTGCCATCCTTATACCATGTGACAAACATTTTTGGAGCTCCCTTGAAGGTGCACTGTAGTCTTAATTTCTTGTTCATTGGAACAGATAGATCCTTTATCTTAGTGACAAATTCAGGAGGTTCTGAGAGGAAAAATATGAAGAGATTAAAACTGGCCTAAGACCCAGTGCTACGAAGGCCTACACTTCACAGACAAACTGGGTTGCGTATTATTACGAGGTTAAAGAGGCCTGGGAACATTCTACATCCTGAGACAAATTTGTTTAGAAAATGTTTTAGCGTTATTAGAGTGGTAATGACTGAAACTTCTATATCAAACTTTTTTGAACAAGATGGCCTAGAATGTTGACTAGGACTTCAGTTATGCAGAGGATAATGTACGAACCTGTTACGGCAACAATCTGAGCATGGCAGATATCAGTTCCATATGCATTGCTAACTTCACAAGAGTAAATTCCAGTTGTTTCTTCGTTACAGGGATGTAGACATTCCAGGATGCATGAGTTCTTTGTGACTTTTGTATTGTATCTGTATGAAGCATACACTTGCTTTCCTTCCTTGTACCAAGTCACAAACATTTTGGGGGCTCCGGTAAATGTACATTCCAGTATCAACTTCTTGCTCATTGGAATAGTATGGTCCTTAAGCTTTGTCACAAAACGTGCTGGTTCTGTGAAAGATAATGTTGCGATAAATAATTTAAGGGATGGTTGTCTAAGGTATCAACATTAAAAGTATATATTAAGTTGCAAATGGGAACATAGTAACCTTACTAGGATTTTTTTTCACAACAAAAGGCTATACTAACCTGTTGCTACAGAAACCTGAGCGTGGCATATTTCAGTTCCATAGGAATTGCTGACTTCACATGAGTATCTGCCTGCGGTATCTGGTTTGGTGTCATGTAGAGCTTCCAAGGTGCAGGTATTAGCTGTAACTTTTGTATTGTATCTATAAGAGGCATACAGCTGTTTGCCATCCTTATACCAAGTGACAAACATTTTAGGGGCTCCCTTAAATTCACACTCAAGTCTCAATTTCTTGCCCAAAGCAACAGAGAAGTCCTTCAGCTTCTTCACAAAGCGTGCAGGTTCTGAGAAAAAGGAACATCTTTTTAAGTAAATCAAGAGAGGAGAATAAGAGATTCTTACAGGGAGGATCGAGTGAGGCATGCTATTTTTTAAGATCTTGAATTTAACTTTAATAATACACCAGTGTTCTCCGTATTCACAAGAATATCCTCCATGCGTCCATGCTTTTCTTTGTGACTACATTAATTGGGGCATATTATATTGCCTTGATGGTAACTTGATAAAGTGGGAGTGGAACATTTCCATTGCTTATAGATATGATCCAATAAAACATGCAAAAAATGGTTTTGCAGTCAGAATCCGAAAAATGAGCTCAATGCATCCATGCATTTTTCATACCAATTGTTGTAACTATTGTGCTATTTAGAAATACTCAAACATTCTCATTGTCTCAAGAAATCCTCACAGAAACCTTCTCATTCCGGAAGTTCACGACATTACACTGACCTGTTATCACAGAGACATTAGCATAGCAAATCTCTGTTCCGTAAGCGTTGCTGACTTCGCAGGCATATATTCCAGGAGTATCTTTGTTGCACTCATGAAGACATTCCACAGAACAAGAGTTTTCTGTTACTTTTGTGTTGTATCTGTATGAGGCGTAGAGTTGCTTTCCATCTTTGTACCAAGTAACAAACATTTTTGGAGCTCCTTTAAAGGTGCATTCAAGTTGCAATTTCTGTCTCATAGGGATGGAGATGTCCTTCAGTTTTGTCACAAAACGAGCAGGTTCTAAGAGGAACAATATTTTTGATTGAATTATTTTTCAGCAAGATCCTTTAAATTCATAAGGAGTCCAATTAGATAATCCAGTAAATTTAAATTCTGCAACTCATCCACTGTTATAAAAAATGATGATTCCAAAGAAGTATCCATTACATGTAATATTGAATTGAAATATATTTACAATTGACCTGATATAAAGATACCAAAAGCAGTAAATGGCTTAAGTAAGAAAAAGTTAAATTAGATAAAGAATTATCTACCTCACTTTTCTGATGATTGGTATACAAACCTGTTATTACGCTGACTTGAGCATGGCAGATGTCGCTGCCAGAGGCATTGCTAACTTCACAGGAGTACTTTCCAGGAGTGTCCTTGTTGCACTCATGAAGACATTCCAAGATGCAGTTGTTCCCAATGAGCTTTGTGTTGTATCTGTATGAAGCGTAGAGCTGTTTGCCATCTTTGTACCAAGTCACAAACAGCTTAGGAGATCCAGTGAATTTGCATTCCAATCTCAATTTATTGCGCATTGGAATAGAAACATCTCCCATCTTCATCACAAAGCGAGCAGGCCTTGAGCGTCCAGGTGCTAAAAAGAATAATAACCAATAAAGTATACGTCAGATATTCTGATAAAATAATATGAGGATAGCTAAGACTCGGACATAGTAATCTTGTACTTCAATGCAGTGATACAGTACTGGTCCAGACCAAAAAGTGTCCAAGAATTGTCTCCTTTAATCATTTTCAAGAATAAGAATTGTTGAGATTTGCTACTTAGTTGCAGCCTATGCTTCAATAATTCAAAATGAAGAGATAGTAAAGATGGCATTGAACATTTCCTGTTATATACAAACCTCTAGAGGTGGTGAGAGGATATTGATAGTAATCATCACAAGAATTACCACGAGGAATCTCTTTATCTCCACTCTCTAATTCCAAGACAGTGACTTGAGCAAAACAAATGTCTGTTCCGCAAGAATTACTAATTTCACAAGAATATCTTCCACTGGTTTCTTTGCTGCTTTGAAGACATTCCAAGATGCACATGTTCTTGGTGACCCTTGTGCTGTATCTATCAGAGCCATAGAGCTGTCTGCTATCCTTATACCAAATAGCAAACATCTTGGGAGCTCCCGTGAACGTGCACTCAAGTCTCAATTTCTTTCTCACAGGAATGCAAAGGTCTTTCATCTTTGTCACAAACTTTGGTAGGTCTATAAGAAACAAGATTATTCTTGATGACATTCGATTTGTAGCAAACACAGTGTATGAATAGAGTCTCTTATACAAGCATTTCAAGAATCTCCAATGATTTTTTTAAGAGCAAAGAGAAATGAGAATACCTTTCACATTTAAATAGCAGATACAAGAGGCTGATCCTATGCGGTTTTCAGCTGTGCATGTATATTCACCGGTGTCAGATTTAGTTGTTTTTGATATTTTCAAATAAGTAATGCCATTGGAGAACTCCATTTTGCATGTGGCAGAGGCATGCAATTTGTTGTTCCCTTTAAACCAGGATACTTGTATCTCTTGTGTACCTCCAATGTGACAACTAATGCAAACAGCATCCCCTTCTTTGACATCCTTTGGTGCCAATGTTTGAATGAAATATGGTGGTTCTACAGAGTAAAAATATTAGGGTATGTATGATGATTACTTATGTCTCAACAATATGTCATATATTATTGAACTGTAAAAATGTCATAGAAAAAGGACAAACCTAGCACAGTGATTTGAGAGTGACAGACATCAGTTGCAGCACCATTACTGATTTCACAAGAGTAAGTTCCTGAAGTCTCATGGTTGCTTTCAAAAAGGCATTCCAAGATACATGAGCTCCCTGTCACTTTTGTATTGTATCTGTAGGAAGCATATATCTGCTTGCCATCCTTCATCCATGTAACAAACATTTTTGGGCTTCCAACAAAGGTGCAATCAAGAATTAAATGCTTTCCCTTTTCAATAGAAATGTCCTTCAGTCTTTTCACAAAACGAGCAGGTTCTAAGAAGAAGACAAAAATCTCATTAAACTTAAACTGCAGTTTAGCAAATATGACTGTCTGCATGAAGGACGTGTATGCAAACTGACCTTTCACCGTCAAGTTGACCTGGCAACTTTCCTCTCCCACATCATTACTGATATGGCATAAGTATTCCCCAGAATGAGACTTGTCGATTTTATGCAATTTTAACATTGCTATGTTCTCTTTTAAAGATATTTCACAGCTCTTCCCTGGTAGTAGCTGTCTATTTCCCTTGAACCATTTCAACCTTAGTGGAACACTTCCTTGAACTGTGGCTGAAAACGTCACATTTGAGCATGGTAGTGCTTCCTGGTGTTGTGGTTTCACCACAAATGTTGGGGATTCTGCACATAAAACAAAATCTGATGTAAATGTCTTATTATGAAAAAGACAAATATCTTGATACCTAACCTGGCCCACACCACTGACCTTTTATAGTCAATGAGGCACTGGTTTCACTGGCTCCTGCTGAGTTTACAGTATGGCATTTGTATATTCCATCATCTGACAAACTCAGTTTAACGAGTTTTAGAGTGCAGATGTTATCAACATTTTCAATCTGATGGTTTTGCTGTCCATCTCTGATTTCAATTCCATTGTGATACCAAGAGATTTTTAAGGGTGAAGTGCCAGCAACTTTACAGTTCATTTCCATGGATTTACCCACAATGGCATGGCAGTCTCTCAATTTCCGGGTAAAGGTTGGTGCAATCATTTTGTCTGTAAGATAGGTATCACACATAATCTTAACTGGATGTAGAGTATAAGTATAGCTACTTTGTGCAAACAAGTGTTCATTAGGGAAATGTTCTTTAGAAGATAAAAAATGTACTAACCATGGACAGTCAGGTGAACTTTGCTAACATCTCTGCCAACACTGTTTTTCACCTCAAAAATGTACTCTCCAGTGTCATTGCTATTTGTTGAAAAAACCTTAAGACTTGAAATCATTTTTGAGAAGGTCATCTTGTACTTCTTGCCAGATGACAGCTCCACTCCATCTTTGAACCATTTTGCTATCAGCTCTGGCGTTCCAGTTACAGTGCATTCTAATGTTGCTGTCTCACCAGCAGTTACACTGAACGATTCTGGTCTGTCCAAAATGGCAGCAGGTTCTGTAAATTAGATGGGAACATGATGGGTCTGTAATTTGCAACATTCCCCAATGCCCCAAGAGTAAAGTAAATAAAAGATTAGAAGATTTCAACAAACCCAGCACGGTAACTGTTGAAACACTTTCTGCAGAACCAGCGTCATTTTTGAGATGGCAGGTATATTGCCCAGATGTGGGAGAGTGAGCCTTAAAGATTTTGAGGGTAACCTGGTTGTTCTCAAATGACATCTTGAAGTTGTCACCATCTCTGACAATGTGATCTTTGTCTTTTATCCAAGAAACAGTCATTGGCTGGGAACCTCTAACTGTAGCCTTCAGAGTTATTTCTTCACCGTGTTTGGCTGTAACATCTGTCAGTCTTTTAACAAAGTAAGGAGGGTCTATATTGTAAGAAACAGAAAAGGGGAGATTAAGTATCCCAGATGTCAGACTTCAAATATGAAATGTTGAAATACTCCTCTACAATGTGACTAACCTCTTAGAGTGACAAAGACACTGCATTTTGCAGTACCTACTTGGTTGTTTGCTTTACAAACATATTCACCAACATCAGATTTCTCCAATCCAAGAATGTAAAGAGTGACTGAGTTTTCCTTATTTGCCATTATATACCGTTTGCTTCCTGTCAGTTTTGTATTATCTTTAAACCAAGTTATCTCAAAAGGTCCTGTGCCATTAAATTCACAATTAAAACTGACATCTTTTCCTTCAATGCCTTCAGCTGGTTTAGGAGCATGAAGAACTGATGGAGGGTCTAAAAATAATAAGAAAGAATCAGTGAGATGCACTATAGATCTTGCCAATATCTTGCAGGCACTATATGTAGTTGCACTGTTCACGATCCACTATAAAACAAGGTAGGTGAGAACGTATGCATACTGCATACATTACATGAAGAAACAGCATGATATGTTTTATACCATGTGCTCCATGCAGACTCAAATGACAAACACCTTCAAAAGTTGCACGACTAAAGATGTTGATCTCATGATGCATTCAAAATGACAAAACTGCACCTCAGATGCCAGCTCAGCACAAAAGGCTCAACATCATATTGAGAATAAATGCTAAATTCTAACATCAGCATAACACAAGACATCCAGTATGAAGGGATTCATTCCTTATGTAGATATATAACATCCAGGATTTGAAATGTCAAAGTCCCTTGATACCATCCAAATGAAGTTGGATGTCAAAACATTCAGAATAAGCTCTGACCTTTGACAACAACGTTGCTGCTACAACTGGCAGTTCCTGTATCATTCTGTACTTCACAAGTAAAGACTCCGCTGTCTTCAAATCCAGTGGTCTTCGATTCAAGGACTGCTACTGAGTCAACGAATGATTTGCTGTAGTGTCCAGAATCAACCTTGTTGTTATATTTGTACCAGTTGATCCTTAAAGAGGGTGAGCCACTGACTTTGCATTCAAGACGCAGTGGCTCATGGAGCTTAAAAAATTGTGTGCTTGGCAGTTTCATTGTGAACTGGGGTGGTTCTGGAAATCAATAATGTGAGATACTCTCAGGTCATAATATAGACATTTTAGCACTGCAAAAAGGAGTGCATGATGAACATTAATTCACTCAATTAGCAAGATGTATTGCATTGTCACCTTTTTCGCTATTGCTATTATGGCATAATAGCAATAACATAATGGTTTTTGATGTCATAGATTCATTTCTGTCCATATTCACCATGACTGATATGTTGCAAGGTTTATATTGTCCTATGAGTAACAATATTTTTTCAAATTCAATAACATCATAGTCTAGATAGCATTATCCGACAACAATGCACAGCAGACACAATCTGAGAATGCTCCAAACAAAAAGTCAAGCTAAATCTCAAAGCCAATCTACCCCTCAGTAAAGGACAAGTACACTCTACAGTAACAACTTTTTGAAAATGTAATTTGAATGTGGAGCTGTAGGCCTATTCTGTTCACCACCAGACTATGGTCGGAATATTTTGTGTCTCTTGTAGTCTAACACAGCACACAGTAGCTACTACCAATCAATACATTAAAACAGAGTAACTGAAATCCAACTCATTGAAATTACAAATAATAATATTCTTTGTTGTATGGCTTACACATAACTTGACTTAATCATGATTTGCATGACAAGACTAATATGAAATGCCTGTAAGACCTGGGCTAATCATTTTAAATCTCATAAAACATACCATCTAACCTCTGACAAAATCCATCCAAGCAAAATCCTCACCCTTCAGGTAATCAAAATCCATCCAAGCAAAATCCTCACCCTTCAGGTAATCAAACTCATTCACGCATTTTGTGAAACCATTGTCATAGCATCCTTTTACATCTATGTACTTTATATCAGAATATAGCCTAATTAAAATCATTGTTTTTTGACACTGCCTTCCTTCAAACAATCAACCAACCAACCAACATGTGTTGTATCAGAAATAAATCATGCCATGCCATGTAACTCAGGAGTGTTACAGTACATCAAATCTATTACCTGTATACCCACTGACATATGAATCAGTGTTTCCCATACATTGACGTATTTGTGGCGGCCCACCACAATATCAACATTGACCACCACACAATGATTTTCCAGGTTGTACTAAATTGTGCTTAAATCTGGTTAGCATCATAACCACGCTGTGCTAGTTTGTTAAAACTGTTGTATTCAAGTTAATTCTGCAAACCAACCACCACAAATGGAATTCAATACTGTGGGAAACACTGATGCATTGTCCTTTGGAGCAATGTTGTTGTGTTTTGTACAGCAGTAGCATACAGTTTGCTCTTGAAAAATATAAACTCTTAGACATTTTACACAGTAGTAAAATAGTACGCTGGGCACGGATATGCACTTACCTTGGACCATAACCACGCAAGAGTATTCTGTGCTTCCAGCATCATTTGTTGCTGTACAAAGATATTTTCCAGTGTCTTTGAGGTTAGCCTGAAGAATGTCAAGACTGGCAATCTTGTCTTCAAAAGAGAGTTTACAGTTCACAGTGTTGTGAAGTCTCTTGTTATCCTTAGTCCAGGTAACAGTCACACCCATGTCTTCATCAACCTGACTCTCAAGATGCAGTGGGTTACCCACAGCTACATAAACTGAGTCAAAAGTTCTCACAAAATTCGGTTTGTTAATGACTGTTACTTCCGTAGTGCACATAGATGTACCGATGGTGTTTGAAGCTTTGCACACATACACACCACTGTCAGTTTGCCTAAGTCTTAAGATTTCAAGAGAATGCTTGTTCTTTTCATAAAATATTCTGTAGCTGGTGCTCTCTGAGATAGCAGCGTTGTTTTTGAGCCAGACAACATCCATAGGTGAAGCTCCTGTAACTAAGAGTTGAATCTGTACTCGTTTCCCAACAAAGACCGTCATAGGATCAGGCTTAGTAACAAAAGTTGGAGGGAGGAGTTCTACAAAAGATCAAAGCATAGGACAATAAACTGTATTTGTTGCACATAATCCTTTCTGTGAAAATCCTTCCCTTTCCCAAGAAAGATCAGAGTTTAACCCATTCAAATAAATCTGTGAGATGCCTCACAAAGACATTATGGCAAAGCACACACACACACTCCAAAAACTGCAACATGAACAGAATTGCCAACAATGCCAGACTATCCAGTATCCACAGCCTGCAAACACGGCGGCTTGCGTCAGAAAATACACACTTAACTTACCAGACACAGTGAGGTAAGCTGAACACCTGTCACTGCCATTCTGGTTGGTGGCTTTGCAGGTAAATTCACCGCTGTCAGCATTGGTGGTCTTCAGGACTTCCAGCGAGGACTTATGTTGAGTGCTGATGATCCTGTACTGCTCACCCTGACGAATCTCTGTGCTAGACTTGAACCATTTGAAGTTGACATTTGGAGCATCTTCAATATCGCAGTCAAACTTGGCAAGATCGCCAACATTGACCTCCAAGGGTTGGATCTTGCGCCTGAAAACAGGTGGCACTGTTTTGTGGAGGAAGAGAAAAAGCAAAGTTACCCAGGCTGTAATGGAAAGATGACATCTTGCATAACTGGGAAAGGAATGAATACACACTCTAGTAATCCAGGGTGACTGTGAAAAGAACTGTTATTGTGAGGGAATGAAGAAAATGAAGAGTTGATGAAGAGTAATGAAATTATATGAAACCTCAAAGCATGCTAAAATTGATGGGTGAAACAAAGTGATTTAGAGAGTGGCGAAGAGTGAAATCTAGGAGTGATGAATACCTGGCAGTGAAGAGAAATAGTGGGAAAAATTATATGAAATCAAGAGAGTAGGAATGTGAAGGTGATATGGATTTTCATCCATGAATTAGTGATGATCTAATGGTAAACGCCAAAGATTAAAGTAAAACCTTGAGAAACTGTGATATTAAAACATCTCCATAATCCAACCTCTTGATATAACTGTGAGCCTTGAGGATGTGGAGGTCTTGCCAGCTTCATTCTCGGCCTCACAGACATATTCTCCTTGATGCTTGTCCTTCTTAACTTTGTCGATTGCTAACATGTATGTGTCACGAAATTTGGAACATTTGAACTCGACGCCAGATTTAACCAATTTTCCATTGAAGAGCCAGTTTAGATTCTTAACACATTTTATAGTCACTGAAAATGTAACTTTACTGTCCTCCTCTACAGACATGTCATTCAGGGGTTTTTCAATGATAGGGTAATTTGCAATGTGCTCTACTGTCTTACTAATTGTAATTTCTTCAGAGAGAAATTCCTCTCTCAACTCTCTTTGTACAAAAACATCTACAGGTTGCTCAATGGGTATAGGGGCACATGGTACAGTTGTAGTTATATCTGCAGCACCTACATCTCTCTCACTGCCATTTACTGTCATTGATCTGATTTCTGGTTTAGAAATCTGCATGGCTTCCTGTACCAAAGGTTGTTCCTGAGCTACAATAGTTTCAAAGGAGGTTTTAGCTTCTGTCTTCACTGCAGCTGACTGCATTCTTGCAGATTTGATACCAGAGACACTCTCTGCGGTCTGCACCGTCCCCACCACAGATGTAAGCATCTCCTTCCTGGAAGCACTCTTGACCTGTAACCTTTGTGGTCTGTCCATTTCTAAGGCCCCAGGCTGTGCTGAGGTCAGAACCTGGTGTTCTTGATATACTATAGAATAAAATGCTGCCTGAAGTTCATTCTTCAGATCTGCAGTCTGAGGGTAGTCACCCTCAAATGCAAAACATATATCAATGGGTGTGCTTGTGGTAGTGATGAGATAGGTGAACATGGTGAATTTTGGCTCTTTGCGTATTATGGGTTCTTTAACCTCCACAACATCAAGTTTCTTCACAACATCGGCCAAAATAAGCTGTTGATCGCGAGCCACTGCCGACTGGAGGGCAGTCTTTAATTGATAACGGATGTCTAGGCTATGCGGTTTGGGTGCAGGAATGATAAATGTCAGCTCTTTGGGAAGAGTTTTGCTATCTCTGGACTCAGAGATAAACAGGGGTCTTTTGGGCTGCGTAGTAGCATGAATTTTTGTTGACTCAAACTCTGTGGTGTGCTTGGATATTTCCCCGATCATAACATGCTTTTCCTCCATTAATAATGACTGTCTCACTGACTGTCCCTCTTGAATCTGAACAGCAAAATCCTGCTCTGTAGACTCCAGTGCAACACTGCTCTCTGTGGAAACAGCCTTTTCTTCTATGTGTAAAGGTTGTGTTGGCATCTTGGGCTCTACTCCCAACTCACAAGTGCATTTTTCTGCTGTCTTCAGCTGGTCAGTGTGGCCCTCCTCAAGAACTTGTCTGTCTGAGATAGATGTTATGTGCACTATATTCCACCGATCTTCCTTTTGGCCTAAAGCTCTCTGTTGGTCAACGTCACAGGGAAATGGTGTTTCTTTCGGGAGCACCAAAGGCTCTGAAATTACTTGAAGAATATTTTGAGGTTTGGGTTCTTTTTTATAATTAGACTTAATGCCTGCAACTGATACATCAAGATCTTTGATGTAATCTGCTGTAAGCTCCATTTTTTCCTCTACATTTACGTAACGTTTCTGAGCTTTTTCTTGCCTTTTCCTTGCAGAGTGCTCATCTGGTTTCTCTGTTGTAAGTATAGCCTCTTTGGTTAATGGCCATTCTGCTTGAATAGACTGAAGATGTAAAGTCCCAGTGGGCTCTTTCTTAGGCTGCAGAGTCAAAGTGGTCCTTTCAGATGAAAACTCTGCCGAGTCCTCACAAATGGCAGTTTTCTGTTCGTTTGTACAAGCTGAGTGGCGCAGTGTAGGACTCTTCCTGATATCTGCCTGTTCTTGGGCTGGTTTCTCACAGGTAAACCTGCCCTCTGAAAGTAGAACGTCTTGATCACTAATCACCTGCAAGTGTAAAATCTGCTCTTTTTCCTTCTGTGTGGTAACTGATTCAGCACTTTCTATTCCTTGTATTTTGCCAACAGGGTCAGATTTGAGTTCTAGCTTCTCTTCTGCAGTTAAAGCTGATAGGAATAATTTGTCTTTAAAAAGACCAGCTATCTCCTCTTTTGGCCTATGTACCTCAAATCCCTCCTCTTTAGACAATACATGCTTTACCTCACTGACTCCTGCAAGTGTTGGCTTTTTTAACTCCTTACCAACTACACCTTGAGTGGTTTCCGAAGCAGTAAGGTCAGATGTATGGCCCTCTGAAACTGGCCAATTCTCTGAGGAAGTAGCAGAATATAACAATTTGACCCCTTCAGTAATTGTAAAACCTTTCTCTTCTTCGGGTTGAGGGATATTCTGATACTGTTCTCTCAATAAAGGAAATCTGGTTTCTACTTGACAGCCACTGACAGGGTATTTTGGTTCTTCTGTTGTTTCTGTTTGTTCCTCTTTGCTATCTGTAAAAGATTCAGCTCTTACCATTGAGAATCCAGTTATGTTCTCAGAGGTGGCAGACATCAACTTCGAAGGCAGTTCCCTCTCATACTCTAACTCAGTAACCTCAGGGCTTTTGATTCGTTCCGAGTGTTGTTCTATGAAACCTAGGTTTTCCTCAACGGCAGATGTGAGGGAAACAGTGTGCATCTGCTTAGCAGAGATGGCTACAGCTGGCTGTGGTATGGTTGGACCCATTGTCACTCTCTCTTGCACCTCATGAGACTGCAAGACTGCAGCCTGATGGGTCACTTGTTCCTTATGAATGGTGGCAGCAGAAAAATCTATCTCTCTTAAGGTGTCAACTTGCTCACTGGCAACAGCCTGTGTATCCTCAGTGCCAATGGTGTAGATCATCTGACGTCTTGCCTGCTGGTTTTCTCTGACTTCACCTGGTATATTTACCATGTACAGGCGAGACTCAGTCGATTGTTCAGTCACTGAAACTTTGTAACTTTTTTGTTTTTGAGTGACAACCTGTTCTTGATGCCATGGTACAGCAACAGTCTCTTGGAAGATAATAAGTTCAGCACTGCATGAAGCCTCTCCAAATAAGTTGAATGCCCTGCAAGTGTAGAGACCACTATCTTCCTGCTGAAGGCTTGTCATCATCATAAAACCAGAGCCATCTGGATTGTTCATTATTACACAGTACTTGCTAGGATGAATTTGATATCCACCTCTCAACCACTGAATTTCAGGCAGCGGTGTTCCTGTTACTGTGTACTGAAAATGTGCCTGGCCTCCAACTGTACACTGCACTGAGTCAATTTCTTTTGTAAAAGAGGGAGGTTGTCCTTTGGGTTTCTCTAACTGCCTTGAGTCTCTTACTTTCACATGCAAGTAAGTTGAACATTTTGAATCGCCATATTCATTGCGCATGATACATGAGTACTCTCCTTCGCTTTCTTCCTGCACCTTGGTTATTATTAATGTGTACTCATCTCTCTCTTGAATAAACTTGTAAACCGATGAAGAAACAATGACTTGGCCATCGTGCTGCCACTGAACGTCTGGTTTTGGGAATCCAGATACAATGACAGTAAACTTGGCAGTGTCCCCAACAGAAACAATTGCAGGTGAGAGTTTGGTTACAAATACTGGTTTCTCTATTTTTTGGGAAAGAGTACTAACATAGCTTTTTGACTCTGGCTCAAGTTCAAATGTTGTGTGTTTCTCTTTCATGCTTATGTGGTCGTGTTTTTCCTCTTCTGTTGAAACAGCCAAGCTAGAAAAGGCTGAGCAAAAAATAAATCTTTTAACACACATTATTCACTAAATGATGTAATAATCCATTCTGATATACAATTATGTCATGTAATCATGTTACATTCCAGCTAACATGCACAGATGTGAAGAATATCTTCTTTTTAAAAGAAGTATAACACAAATATACAAAATGAAATATCTGACACAAAATTGCATGATGTGTATTACACTGTCCTTGCAGTAGGGATTTAAATGTCATGTTTATAATATTGATGGTTATAAGTGTCAACTATGAATACAAATTTGTCAACACAGGATACACCATTCCTGTACATGTGAGCCCTTAACAACACATATTTAACACTGCAGTCACCGGAATCATTTTGAAAAGATAGCACTTAATACAAATGCAGACAATTATGTTTGCACAAAATGGTAATGTTTTAAATATGCAATTACCTCTTCCTTCTCCTTGGTCAGCCTCTTCCACTTTAGCTGCTGTAAAGAAAATAAAAAAACATTTTAGAGAAGACATGTAAGCCATTCATGCCACCTAAATTTAAGTGTGAACAAGTGAGTTTTGTCTATAATAGGAAATACATTATTCCAAAGGGGCCAACTATTCAACCAAGTATTCCTATGTGAACTGCTTACAGCCTGTGTTTTTGTGTGGGTTTATATCCATCCAAGATGTCACTACCAAAGATGTGAATAGTGAAGAAATCTAATGAGTGTCCAAGTTCAGAAATTGACTGGTAAGGACTAAAGCATGCAATTGCCAACCTGTCTTCAGTTTGAGGGGAATGCTGCACGCACAGTCTCCTGCTGCATTGATAATTTTGCAAGTGCAGGTCCCCCATTGACCAATGCCCCCATTCTTTACATTTAAGCAGCAGATGGGGCCATCATGTCTCATTGAAAAAGACAAAGGCTCTTCGAGAATTAACAGATCATGGAGCCAAAGAACAAATGGAGAGGGTGCTGCTTTTACAACATAAAATGGTGACACCACGTCATCTGTCTGTTTGGCAAGAGTTTCAGGGGCAAGTTTCAGAAGGAGCTCTGGTAGAATGGCACCATATATACCCCTTTCTTCATAGGGAACAACGTCAGGGAAATAATGGCTGCTTATATGCCACTGCATTCTTTGGGAGGGTGGAAGAGATCCAAGATTCTTTAAGGTCTCCTGTTTTTCTTGCTCAGAGGTCTGTATAGTGGACTCTCTGTCACTTTTAGGTGCCTTACTTTGAGAATCACAAGGTACAGGAGTTTCTGCACTGGGGTTTGCTTCTTTAGCTGGGTGAGAATAAAGTTAGGGAAATTTATTAGGTATTAAATCCACCAATGAGAGGGTATTTTAGCACTAAACAAGGAGTTAGTGTGATGGGGAAATGATGTTAAGCCAGGCTTGTCATGGATGATCCTGTATTTATTAAATTGGTTATTACATTAAAAATATTACAATAGGTTATAGCTTCAAGGAAAATATTAAATGTTTAAATAGCACCAGCAGGAAGCAGGATGGGATGGAATGGACCACAAAGGGAAAATATGAAAATATCCACCTTCCACTCTGAGCTGTGCAGAAGTTCTGTTTTCACCATTATTATTTTTTACTGAGCACCGATAGTTCCCCTCATCAGTCAGTTGGACATTGTGAATGGTAAGAGACAGCAAATCTCCATTTTGGGCACAGTTCACCCTCTCTGTGACTGTAACTTTGCGTCCATTATGATCCCACATAATATCAGTGAATGGCTGTCCATCAAAGGAACAGCTGAACTGAGCCAGGTCACCAGCGCTCACTCTGATATCACTCATTTTCAGAGTCAAGCTTGGACTTCCAGGAACCTTCTCCGCACTCTCCACAAGAGAGCTTCCAGTGCTCAACATAGTTTGCCTATCTAGAGCTTTGACATCTGAGCGGTGAAAAAAATGAAATTAGGCACTTCATAAAAATCATTTGTGAGTTTATGACTGGAGAGCTTTGATGAAAAGGAGGTCATGAATGAAGATGGAAGATGCATTGTAGCACCAAATCTGGTTGGTGCTTTTGATGATGAAAGATTATTTCACAGCATCAAATGAGTTATTAAGCAAACAGACTCAATTGCAATGTTGCAATATCAATGCAATGTCAAAATAAATGTCAAAATGTCTGAAATAACATCCAAAACACTGTTACACTGTTAATAAGAAACCATAAACAAAAAGAAGATGTCCCAGATATGTGAAGATTCAAAAGAGACGTCCTGATGAAGATGCGTTAATCTGACCACAATTCAGTTTAACAGCTTTTGTTTAGCGCAAGAGTAGCTGTGTAAATGGCCTGTCCAGCAATATTGATATGCATTCATTGTCTAGCATGCTTAGAAAAAGCACCGACTATGATTAGTCTGGCAGTGTTTGTCTTCTCATCGAAATGAAAGACAGCAGTCTTTGTTGACTTTAGAAGCATCTGGATTTAGCAACCAAGATACACCAGGGTGGAATCAGGCCACTTTTCCGAAAGGCATCAAGCAGCTTGAGGTGGGCTCAATGAAAGTCACCAATTAGCTTATTTTTTACTATCAATGTGCTATTTGGATAGACTTGGTGAGACATGCAGCACTTGAGCAGTTTTAATTTGTTTTGGGTTTTTGCCATGTAAAGAAGTTTCCCATTGGAAAACAACAATTTTGATCATAATGTCCAAACAGTGGAGTGAGATGCATTAATTTTTTTGCTTTCTTTTTCTCAGGTGCAACTTATCATGCAAATTCTTCCATGATTTGGGTGCAAGTCAGTACCTACACACTTGCAAAAATGAATATAAACAAAGAGTGATCTGTATATTTTACAGATGCAAAAGGAGGAACATTATGTATACTCAAGTAATTAAATAAATGTAAGATACCAGGAACTCACCCTGAACAGTTAACTTGGCAGAACATGAGGCTGTTCCTGCAGAGTTGCGGGCAACACATGTGTACTCTCCCTCATCATCGGGGAAAACTCTGGAAATTTCCAGCTGGATATAATCATCATACCGAGTCATTTTGAAGGAGGCTGACTTCTGGATCTCCTGGCCTTTGCACTGCCAGGTGATAATCAAGTCTACAGATATGAAAGAGGGAGAGGAGTCAGATCAGTAAACTTTCTCTGACTTTCCATGATTTTGTTAATTATTTAATAACATGCAATGTCTTACCATCTCCAGTAAAATTGCACTTGAATTTTGCACAATCTCCCTCATCAACAGTCATGTCGGAGATTGGGAAAACAAGTTGGGGAGGTGAAATAGGTGTAATCACCTCTGGCACTGAAAATAAATGACAAGAGGTAATTGATTAAAAAAATTCCACACAATTCTATATTTCTATACATTTATTTTAAATTCTGCATGCATTTTTTATCTGTTTGGCTATAAAGCTAGTATGACTAAACTGCTTACTTATTCTGCAGACAGAGACAGTGAAGCCATTTTAAATCTTACCTTCAACATGGAGAGCAGCAGAGCTTGTGGCCTCTCCAGCATCATTCTTTGCCACAATGCTGTAGACACCTGCGTCTTCTGGGAACACCTGACTGAGCATCAGAGTGTGCTCCCCACCATCTTTAAAGATGCTGCACTCAGCCCCATGATACATTTGCTGACTGTTCTTAAACCAGGTCACCTGGGGCTCTGGGGTGCCCTTGACCTCAACCGAGAAGCGTGCCATTCTGCCGGACACCACCTTCAGTGGGTGCATCTGCCTAACAACCTGGGGAAGCTCTGCGGCTAAATAAGAGGATATTAAAAGAAAAAAATCAGCAAAATATGACCTTTAAGAAAATATAATCATTCTCAGTAGCTGTGAAAGGCCAGGGATCATGCTGAGACCTGACCAAATAACTTTGAAGATGTTGAAGCTCACTTTTCATCATACTTACTCATGACATGAAGCGTGACCACACTCCTGTTCTTGCCAGCAATAAAGGTGTACTCTCCAGCATCAGTTCTGTATGTCTCAGTGATTGTCAGACGGTGGGTCTTTCTAATAGCCACATAGTTGAACCGCACCTCTGAGACAAAATTTATCTCAGTTCCATTCCTCAGCCAGCGTCCCTCAATGTCATCCTCACTGACTTCAAACTCAAATGTGCTTCTGTACTTCTCAACAACCTAAAACAAATAGTCAGATCTTAGAACAGTGCGAATGAAAAGAGCCTTTTTTAATAACTTTAGCTTGTACTGAAGTGATTATTACTGTGATGTCTGTCTCAGCGGGTTCTTTGATGACAACATCGCGGCCCTCCACGGTGAGGCGACCCTTTGACATGTTTGCACCAGCAACCACAGAGTACTCTCCAGCATCAGACATACGCACTGACTGAATTGTCAGGGAGTGCTGGAAGTTATCGGAGGCAGATCTGCACCTACACAAGAGATAACAATAACAATTAAAGAGGACTACTATTACTAAACAACAAATGTTCCTTTTTCCAAGACTACATATGGTGTGAAATACCTTTCAGACATTTCAAGTTCCTGTCCGTCTTTCATCCAAATCACATGGATATTCGGTTCAGACACTTCACATTCAAAAGTAGCCCTCTTCTTTTCAGTAATCTTGATGTCTTTGATGTGCTTTGTGAACTCAATCACACGAGCTGGGGCATAGAACACATAACATTACAAAATGCACGGCAGGTGCAAAATCTTCTATGAAATATTGTTTTAGATGTTACGTTACCTTCAACATAGAGTTTTGCAGATGTTTCAGCAGATCCGGCAACAAACTTGTAGTCTGCACTGTCACCAAAGTGCACGTTGCGTATGGTGAGAGAGTGAGTGAGTTGCTTGCTTCGGCTCTGGCACCTATCTGTGGACCGAATTTCCACACCATTCTTATACCATTTGTAAGAGATGTCTTCATGATTGACATTGACCTCGAATGTAATAGTGTCCTTCTCCTGGGCATTGAGGTCTTGAAGCATGGAACTGATAAGAATGGCTGGAAGGGAAAGGAAGAAAGGGATGTCAATTTTTGTCTAAAATCTGATCTATGATTTATATTTCGAAAAAAAAAAAACAATGGATGGCTTACGGCTAACTGTCAGTGTTGCAGAGACTCTGTCATTTCCACAGACAAACGTGTACTCTGCTACGTCATCTCTGCTGGTGTTCATGATCTTGAGCTGGTGGAGCTTTCCCTGCACCACAATTCTGAACTTCTCACTCATCTCGATCTCCACACCATTCTTCAGCCAAGTGGATGGGACATTGAAGTGTGACACTTCACACTCAAAGGTTGCCACATGAGTCTCAGGAACATCCAGATTCTTCAGGGGCTTGGTCACTCTCAAAGCTGGAGGAATAGAAAATGCTTAATAATCTGTCCATTGGTGTGAAAAAAATTGTTGCCCATATACAGTACATATTATTATTTCTTTGAAAAACTTACATTCAACATGTAGGTTTGTACTACACTGCAATTTTCCAACAACAGCTGAATACTCTCCAGCTCTGTTTGAAGTCACATTCTGCACGACCAATTTGTGAGATTTCCTTTCAGACAGAATCTGGTAGTCTGCGCTGGGCTTGATTTCAGTGTTGTTAAACATCCATTTCACAGGGATGTCATCGTGGGACAGACTCAGCTCAAAGGAGGCAGTGCCACCCAAGAGAGAGGTTGCATCCTTGGGCTTCTTTACAAATTTGATTGCTAAAGAAAATTAACAATAAGCAGGTTATACATAACTTCAAGCTCCACATTTTACCCACATTGTATAGCTAACATACAGCATGCCTGTTTATCCTTCCGTAAAAGGCAGAAAATGAGGGAGCAAAGTTCTGTTAGTCATTTAGCCACTTAGTCATTAAACTTGGTCACTTAGCTAATGCATCACCACTTTTTTAAGGAAAGCAGAGGCTACCCACAGCCAGCTTTACCAATCGGGTATTTTCACAACAACCAAACAGCTAACAGAAGTAAAGACTGATGACCTAAATATTTGATTGCTGCATTCTGTTGCACAGAAGATAATTTAGATTAAGTTTCATAAGAAACTGTAAGGTGTGAAGGTATACTTGTCTAGCCTTTGCATATTGGTAGCAAAATCTTTCTTTTCATCTTTCTTTTTACAATTACAAGTACTTTATTATAGTACTTCTATTCTGCCATAATAGCGTGTAATTTCTGGAAACATAGAATAGCAATAGTATCTGATGTGCCGAGCAAATTACCAGGACTACACAACCTAGGTTGTGTAGGGAAAGTAGGCATTGCTGATTGCTGGGGGGGGGGGGGGTTGGGGTTGTGTGTTGGAGAAGCTTCCTGATGAAATAATGTGCTGTGTATGTAGGGGAGAGGGGTGGTGGGGCAGTGTACTGCAAGTATGGTGAAGGGACTTACTATTGCAAGCAGAGTACTGTATGTATGATGTATGTGAGTGATGACAGTGAAGATATGTGTGTGGGCGGGAGGGGAGTGGAGCAGTGACTGTGTGTGTGTGTGTGTGTGTGTGTGGGTAGGTGGGGGCAGTGTGCTGTAAGTATGTAGAGGATGTGTGTTGGAGAAGATCCTGAAGACAATGTGCTGTGTATGTAGGGGGGGGCAGTGTGCAGCAAGTATGTAGAGGAGGCTTACTGTAACAAGCAGTGTGTTGTATGTATGTGAGGTGATGACAGTGATGATGTAAGTGTGTGTGTTTTTTGTGTGTGTGTTGGGGATGGGGGTGGGGGGGGCGGGGGGCAGAAAGGCTAGGCAATCAAGGACAAATAAATAAAAAGTTCTATGGAGATGTGCAAAAGTTGGTATGTGTGTATGTGTGTGTGTTTTGACGTGTGATGAAATAAGAAAATAAATAAAAGGTCTGTAGCATAGGGAGAGGGATGTAAAAGTGCTAAAAGCCATGTAGGTGTGTGTGTGTGTGTGTGTGGGGGGGGGGGGGGTCATGAGTGCTGAGTGGTGAATGTGTGCAAAGTCAGTATAGTGTGAGTTCAGAGTTCGGATGGCCTGGGGATAAAAACTTCTCCTGAGTCTCTCAGTACTACATAGGCGTCTTCTTGATTTCAGTGGTAGGAATAATCAATTGTTAGGATGAGAAGAGTCCTTCAGAATCTTTTGGGCTCTTAGGAGTACTCTTCTGGAATAGATATCTTGTAGAGCAGGGAGTTGAGTTCTTATAGTACGTTCAGCTGAGCGCACTACTCTCTGCAGAGTACTACAATCTCTAACTGTGGAGTTCCCATACCAGGTGATAATGCTACCTAGCCCTGGCAGCAAATGTAATTCGCTGCCGCTAGGGGCGCGTCTAGATTTCTAGGCTAGATGCTACCAGTTAGAACACTCTCAACCGCTGAAGTGTAGAAGCCCTTCATGATGGATGTAGAAACTTTGAATTTCCTTAGCTGACGAAGGAAGTAGAGTCGTTGTCTGGACTTCTTCAGAACATATTGAGTGTTAACAGTCCATGTTAAGTCTTCAGTAATGTGGACACCAAGGTATTTAAAACTTGTGACTCTCACTACAGGTTGCCCGCTGATCATTAGTGGGGTGTAACTGTAGTTCTGCTGCTGCCTTCTGTAATCCACTACCATTTCCTTGGTTTTATTGACAAATATGCTCCTGTTTTTATTTGACCAAATTTGTAACGTTGTAGGCTACACCGCTTGTTTGTGTATCAAATAGGCCATGGCTACGTTTTCATTCTATGCTCCTGATTCTTACGTAGCCTAAGTAAACACTATCACGGTATGCTATCATAGTTCGTCTATTGATGGGTTTCATCAGGTCTCTTTCCACAGGTGTATACAATCAAGCACCTAGATTATGAATGCATTGGTGCTTGATTAATACTCCTGTGGAAAGGGACCTTATGAAAGCCATGGATAGGCTACTGTTGGACAATTGCAGACATTCCTTGTATTGTTTTGGTATAACTGTTAAACTTGTTTGCTTTTGCCTTTTAGGTTCCAGACCAGACCAGACCAGTGGTGATGACCGTGTATGACATTACATGTGTGCCTGTCTGTGTGCACACCTGTCAACCATACATCTCTGACAATGTTGCTAGCAACATACCTACTGACATACATTCTTACAAACATGTGACCATATCTCAACATATCTGTGCACATTACATTTAACCATACTGAGACTTATCCGAGAACTACACTGAGACATTCTGAGAACTATATTGTTGTGTGAGGACTATACTATATGGAACTTGTATACTTGTGAATCATATTTGTCAACCATTCATACCTTTGAATCATACCTGTGCTGTAACATCTGTGAAACTTAGCTGTGCTGTTAGACCTCTGTTTTTAGACCTGAGCTGTGCTGTGGGAAAATTAAGATTCTAACCTAAGTTCTGTCTAAAACTGATCATGTGAAGGGCTGACTCTTTTATTCTTCAGTATATATCACCATCAAATTTGACCTATTATCATTAACCGAGGCCTCTAGCTGTTGCTGCCAGTTCAGAATTAAAACTGATAAATAGATCTGTCTTAGGATAATATGATTGGCATCATCAAGTTCTGTAAGAATGCAAATTCAGTAGACATCTTGTTTCTCCCTTATCATTATTGGTTAACTTTAAAATTGGTTTCAACAACTTTGATTTTTTTGACTTCAAGCTTGCTTGTTAAGTGTTCATTAGTGTGTTCTGAGTATCATTCTGCAGTACTGTATTAAAACAAAGAATGTTGATCAATATTGAATTGACAATGTATTTATACTGACTGTCATATACTCTAAGCTAACATCTAACCAAGTAAGTGGTTTTCAACTTGAATACTGTAAGTCTATGTAATCTAAATAATCATGCTGTAAGTAATGTTATACACAGCAGTTTTTTGCATTTACATGCAATGGTAATTCCCTGGAATTACATTTTCTAGTTTGTTATAGTATTTATTTATTTTATCAAATACATTTTTTGAATCTTGAATCTACTATAATGCTATTGTTCTACTTACTGTCAACATTCAGCCTGGCATTAGCAGTGAGTTTTCCCAGTTTGAATGCATAGACCGATTCATCTTGAAGGTTGCAGTTTTTGATCTTCAGGGAGTGCATCATGCCATCCATTGTGATTTCATATTTGTCGCCTGGAATAATTTCCACGCCATTCTTGGTCCACTGAGAACCTTTCACATTTTCGTGGGTGAGTTCAAGGTTAAACTCTGCTTCCTGTGTTTCAATAACGTTCACATTCTTCATAGTCTTCTTGACTTTCACAGCTATTGAAAGATATTAAGCATTAGGACCAGCGCCTAAACAACAACAAAAATATCAACTCACATTGATGATGAATGAAAGTCTACAAGTACCTTCAACTTTGAGATGTGCAGATGTCTTAGAGTTGGCCACCTGGTAGGTGTATTCACCAACGTCCTGTGGTCTGGTGATGACTATCACAAGGCGCCTCACAGCACCCTTGTCCTCGCTGTGGACATTATCACTGTAGTCAACAGGCTGGCCATCCTTCAGCCATTTGCCCTTAGCACTGGCATTGGCGACTTCACACTCAAACTCAGCACTCTGAGATTCTGCCACAGTCTGGTCACAAAGGGGTCTGTTGATAGCACCACCTGTATAATCACAGTAGTGCATGGAATGTTAGTCAAGCATTATCTGAAACACATCTGCGGTAATCCAAAAGAAATCAAATTAAAAGCACTAAACAAAAACAACTCAAAACTCATTTTCAGTTAGCTGGACTGTCAAATCAGTAGTGAAAATGTTATTTTGATTCAATGTGTTAACCCAAAGTACCTGAAACAATAAGCTTTGCACTGGATGTCTTTTCACCAGCTGCAAAGGTATATTCCCCTTCCTCGTCTTTCATGGCATTGATGATTGTAAGGCTGTAACGTTTGCCTTTGGACTCCATCTTGTATTTGGCACCTGCTTTGAGTTGCTGTTTTTTCAGAGTCCAGAGGGCATCAATACCAGGGTGGGACAACTCCACCGCAAAAGTCACATTCTGGGTCTCAGTGCAAACACGTTCCTCCATATGCTTCACAATGGAAATTTCTACAAAGTAAAAAAGGTTATACATTCAATTACCATTAAGCCAAAAGTTGATTGAGTTTATGGAGTGAAAGTGTGTAAAAAAACATAGGTGCATACTTTGAACAGTAAGATTGCAGCTTGTGTCAGCCTTGCCAACAAACAGCTTATAGTGTCCCTCATCAGATGCATATGTCCTGCTAAACACCAGACGTTGTTTGGTTCCCTTAGCCACCATGTGGACTCTGTCACTTGCTGCCATCTTATTCTCGTTTTGGTACCATTTCACAGAGGTGATGTCAGCTGCAGAGATCTTGGTCTCCAGGACGGCTTTTGTGCCCTCAACTACAGTAACGTCCTTGAGTGGGGCCACAATGCCAATGGCTGTAATATAAATAAATAAATAAATAATGTTAACATTTAAAACAGTGAACTTATGTAGTTAAAAGGATAGACAGGGCTCTTCTTTGAAATCTTAATGCATACCGCAAACACCGCTTCAGCCACGTATCAATCATGCACAAAGTACAAGCTGTGATACCGATATTCACTAATTTACTGATACAACATAAGGTGCAATCAAACAAAAATGGGTTAAGTAGTTAAAGAATTGTGAGCATACTAAAGTAGTAGTTAGTAAAATTATTTTGCCTTGTGATAAAATTAGCTTTACTTCATGTGCAATGAACTGGGCCTGATGTGTTGCATGTCATACATATAAGAGACCAGTAGTTTAAGTATTACAAGACAACACATGAAGGATTCTTTAAGAAAACTTACTTTGAATGTTAAGTTTTCCTGATGTAGAAATATCCTGGGCTGGAACAACAAATGAATACGTCCCACCATCATCTCTGTTAGTGTCTTCAATAAGCAGCTTGTGAATGAGTTTGTCAATGACGATGTGAATTTTGTTGGAAGCAGACAGAGGTTGTCCATTTTTCATCCATGTTCCCTCAACATTCTCTTGTGAGAAGCGCACCTCAAACTGAGCAATATCACCCTCACAGACAGTCAGGTCAGTGAGGCCCTGCATCAGTGTAACAGGACGCACTAGAACAAAGCAAAAGTACCATAATTAATGAGTGTATGAATTAAAAAATATCATTGGTTCATCTCCTAATTGTGGTTACTCACATTTCATCTTCAGAGAAGCACTTGTGCTCAAATCTCCAACTTTAAAAGAGTATTTGCCCTGATCTTCCTTCTTGACATCTTTTACAGACAAACTGTGACGTCCACGGCGAGAGGACACTACATATTTCATGCTGGGAGTGATCTCCTTGTTTTCAAAGTACCATGTTCCCTCAGCATCTTCACGAGACACTTCAACCTCAAATTCTCCAGAATATGTTTCAGGGACTTCAACACTCTCCAGTTTCTTCAGAAGTTCAAGTGGGGCACCTGCAACATGGAATTTAAATAACCTTAACAAACCGCCAGTGCTAGACATAAATATTCAATTTTACAATATTACATAAAATACACGAATTGAATATTGAGACTGACCTTCTACGTGGAGTCTGGCAGTAGTTTTCACTTGGTCATCCTCGATAACAACACAGGAATAGTCATCGTCGTCTTTCATGGTGATCACCAGAACAGACAGGAAATGTACGTTTCTGTCAGAGTGTGTCCTGTATTTGTCACCAGCAAAAATCTCAGCATTGTTCTTCAGCCATTTGACTTTAACAAAAGGCTCATTTGTTTCACATTCAAATGTCACAACTGTGTCTTTCTCTTTGGCATAGGCATCTTCCAGTGGTTGAGAGAAGGAAACAACTTGCTTTGCTAAAAGTAGGAAGACATTAAAAATCAGCATTTTTACATACCTTTGAATGAACTAAAACTGAAAAGTATCTTTACTGAAAAGCTACAAAATGCACATTACCTTGGACCAAAAGGAATGCGTGGCTTGAGGCCTCTCCAGCTATATTTGTAGCTTTGACCATGATGCTAGCAGAGTCTTCTGCAGAGACATCTCTGATCACCAGCTCACAGACATGGTTTTCAGGCCAATGCCAGTAAATTCTGTCAGATTTCTCCAGCAAGACACCATTTTTGAACCACTGGCATTCTGGGTCTGGCCTTCCGACAACTCTTATGCGGAAACGCACCTCTTCAGTCTGAGCAACTGTCTGGCTTTGAATGCGCTCCTGGATCTTAGGAGCTTCCATACTGGGTGACAGAGCCAACTTTTCCGGTTTGATTGTGGGAATCTTGACTGTACCTTCTTCTAGCTTCTTCTTCTCAGCCTCAGACAATTGTTTGGTCCGGTGAAGAAGCTCCTCTTTCCTCTTCTTCAGCATACCCTCATAGGATTCATCCTTTTTGCGCGCTTTCAGCTCGACTGCAGTAATGGCTTCATAGTAGCCTTCTTGTGTTCTGCGCTTGAATTTGCCTCTCAGCTCCGCTGTCTCCTCTGTTGATTTCTCATGCACAACTCTCTCAACCTTCCTAAGTTTGACAACCTCTTTTTGCTGTGAAACATCAGCTGGTTTATCAACTTTGACAACTTCAAAGGATACTCTGCCATGCTCAACAGAGGGAACGACAGGTGCTGGTGCCTTAACTTCAGGGGCACGTCGCAAGATCGTTCTGAAGTCTTCCTTTTGTTCGATCTCCAGCTTCACAACATGCTCAGCTGTACCCTCTGGGTTTTCTGCCACAACTTTGACCTCTCCTGAATCGTAGGACTTGATGTCTACTATCTCAAGGTAGTAAATGCCATCATAGCGAAGTCTGAATCTCTTGCTCTTGCGAATGAGCTGACCATTAATGTACCAGTTCACCTTTGGAGTGGGATAACCGGTTACCCTGCAACGGAACCTGGCGGTCTCACCCTCGAGAACTCTTGCTGGCTCGGGGAGAAGCACGATATCTGGCTTTGTCTTCTCAGTATAGTCATCACCAGAAACTCCTGCAGGTGCTCCCTCATGGGCAATGCGCTCCATCTCTTCTATTCTCTGTCCCCTCCTGCCTTCTGGCAGCTGGGTTTCCTCAACAAGGCCCTTCTCGTCCTTCACAATCAGTGTTGCTGAGGTCTGGTCAACTCCATACTTGTTAGTGGCCCTGCAAGTGACCACACCACTGTCCCTGGGATATGCAGCTTCATAGTCAAGACTGCAATAGCCAAATTCATTCACCATGCGCAGCCTGTTGGCAGCAGCCAGGGGTTTCCCATCATGTAGCCACTCCACCATCATAGTGGGGTCACCAATAGGGGTCAATCTGCACTCAAAGTGCACAGGTCCAACGCGCTTCAGTCTGACTGATGTCAGCTTCTTCTTGAAATGAGGCTTCTGTTGTTTCTCCTTGTCATAAAGGTCGCCATCCTCCCATTGCTCTTGGCCATAGCGAAGATGCAGTGGCTCCAATTCTGGAGCAGCAATCTCTTTGGCCTTGTAGGTTCCCTTGGGAATAACAAGCCTTCTAGCCTCTGGAGGAGGCTCAGTGAACTCAACCTCAACATTGACCCTGCAGCGAGTGGTATCTCTACCAGCTCTGTTAATGGCTGTAGCAGTATACCAGGCAGTGTCCGTACCTGCTCCTGAGGGAATTTGGAATCGAGACTCTCCTTTGTTGCCATCAATCCTAAAAAGAATCGTTTCAATATATTACTTTTAACGTTTTAGCTTTTCACATTTCAGCTTGTTGTACCAAACATCAATTAACCATTTTGTGATGTCAAAAATACTAAAAATGTAGCACTCACTTAATATTAGGATGCTTGTGAGGAGAAATAATGTCACTATTTTTCAACCAGACAATATCAGGGAGAGGGTTTCCAATGGCTTTGACAGCAAGCTCAACCAAAGTGCCCTCCTTG
This sequence comes from Alosa pseudoharengus, assembly GCF_046254945.1. Lineage (NCBI taxonomy): Eukaryota > Metazoa > Chordata > Actinopteri > Clupeiformes > Clupeidae > Alosa > Alosa pseudoharengus. Next base: position 41,770,730 of record NW_027468718.1, on the reverse strand, counting down.
ACAGTGATGTTCTTCAGCTTCTCAATAAATTGAGGCTTAATCAAGTGTTCCTTGGCTATGAAAGACAAACATGTCAAGCAAAGGTGTGAGGATCAAAATAACATCTCAATTACCTAGATAGCAATGTGAAAATGTAAACTTTGACAAAACCTACCATCAACTGTCAGTGTCATGGAGACAGACGTCTTTCCAGCTCTGTTCTGAGCAACAACTGTCCATTCACCAGAGTCACCTGGCATGGCTGGGACCACAATTAAGGACTGAGTTCCATCTTCCTTGACGACAATTTTGTGGGTGTAGTCACTGACCACTTGTTGTCCTGTGTCAAGAAATAAACAGTGATTAAGGGAATTGTGAAATTAAATAAAATAATAATTCCCTCATTAAAGCAAACCTATTAATCCTGTTTAATTTTAATTACATTTTGTTACTCACCATTGTGGAACCAGAATGTATCTGGCATGGGTCTGCCAACAACTTTCAAGTCAAATCTTGCTGTCTGTCCCTCAGAACACTTGAAGGAGGAAGGCTTCTGGACAAAAACAGGTTTGTACAACCTCTCAAGTTGGCTCTCATCAGTCTCATCAAGCCTACGTGCTGGGGAACGACCGGGAGAACGACCGGGGGAGCGGCTTGTGGAGCGAGGAGAGGTAGACCTACAAAACCAAAAAAAAATATTTTTTGAGTGAATCTAAGTAACCTTAAAGAAATTAGGAGTTAGATAAGAGGATGCATACCATTTTCTTCTCTGTGTGTGTAGTAACCTAGTTTGACACCGTTTGCCTAAGTGGGTTACATTAGCCAGCAAGTGGGTTATCACATTAGCCAGCGGCAAGCAGCAGGTTTCCTATTGTTCTCTATGGTTCGGCAGCCGAACAGTGGCAACGCTGGCGTAACGCTAGCGTTGAACAAGCTGAGCGTTGAACGCGAGCATATTCAATTGACAAATTGTTTGTGTTGCTTAGAAACGAGACAAAACTTATTATGGTCTGAGCGTTTGCCGCTTGCCGCTGGCTGATGTGATCCTCGCCTTACACCTGTTAGCTTATAGCTTCTTATTGCACACGCAGAGAAGAGAAGGGTGTCATCCCCTTATCTAACTCTGGGGTAGACGGTAGATAAGCTAATTTCCAAAAAAGCTGGCACATTTCCTTAAGGTACACTAATATATTAATCATAATATCTGGTCTAAATTGCAATATTTGTCATCTCAGTAAGAGACTTACCGGATTCTCTTCATGGCCTCTGGCTGTGGGTACTGTGGCTGAGCAGCAGCAGCGGTGGGCTCAATGTACAGCTTCCCAGAGCTCACAGCAGTGCCCTTCATGTTGCAAGCATAAGCAGTGTAGACACCCTCATCCTCTGGCAGCACCACGGGCAGACGCAGACTGGCTCTTCCGTCCTGGAGAAACTCCATCTGGTAACGGCCTCCGTGTCTGATGCGGTTGCCATCTTTGAACCAAGCAATCTATGATAATAAAGAATTACATGTTAGAAGTCTTATGAAATATTAAATCCTGGTCAGATATATGTATTCATTGCAAATGAATGTTGCCATTAAAGTTTGGTTTGCTGGTTGCACCTTGGGGAGGGGAGTGCCAGCCATTTTGCAGTGGAAGGTGACTCCCATTCCTTCCATGATTCTGTAGCTTTTCACGGGTGTGTCAAAGGTTGGTTGTGTGGCCTGATCTTCTGCAATCATAACCATCTCTTCTCTGTCTTCAGTGACAAGTATTTGATAGGTAATCCTCAAAATGCGAAGTTCAATCTCTTGGATTATTTTTTGCTCAAAGGCAGATATTTGGAATTCCTTATAAAAGAAACATCATATACAACATTAATACACAAAAATAAAAAATCACACTTCCACATCTCTTCTTGTACTGTAGTATGTCTTACCTGTCCAGTAACAAAGGTCATTGTCTGTGTTCTCTTCTCATATTCACTGACAACCACAGGAGGAACATCACCAACTCTGGGTTCCTGCACCATGGTCGTGGTCACTGTCGTCATTGTTGCTTCATATTTCTTCATGTATACTTCATATTCCTCTGTGAAGATAAAGACAGTGTAAGATTTTAACAAGAGGATTACGTAAAGCAGGTATTACTTATTTTACTGTTACATCCAAGGAAATATGGCCTGGATGCATCTTTGGATTATACTGACCTTCAGAGAGAAGCTGGGCTGAGGCAGATGCCTCTCCAAGCTGATTCTTGGCAATGATGGAGTACTCTCCAGCATCATCAGCAAAAGTCATGGAGATCTCCAGCTTGCAGTCTCCAGTCTCCTTATTGTAGGCCACTCTGTACCTGTATTCCCAAAAGTGAATGGAAATGTATCAAAGCAACAATATAACAAATTATAGACATCAGCTACACAAACATATGAAAAGTTTCCTAACAAGCACCTGTATCCTGTAGTAAGGGGCACTCCACTCTTCTTCCAGTAAATGTGAGGTTTGGGGCTGCCTCCGATCTGACACTCGAAGACAACACTTCCACCCTCCACAAGCTTCTGGACGGTGGGTTTCTTGATAAAGAATGGGGCTACAGTGGCTGCAGCTTCAACAGTCTCAGAAAAGCCGCTGGTCACAGACATAGTCTCTTCTTTTGCTTCAGTAACAGTAATCCTGAAAGCATTTAAATCACTTTTCATACTCTTGTCTTTCAATATTCTCTGATCATGAAATGAGGCAAAGAATAAATATGTACTTGGATTAAAAAGAGAGAGTGAGGAAAAATCCACTTACTGTGCCTCTTCATGGGCAGTTTCAATTTCCTCAGAAACAGTAGTTAACTCCTCTCTGCTCTCAATCTCTTCAGACACTAAAAGATAAGCTTGGTTTTAGTTTTGCTGGATGTGTTACATATAAAGACTAAAATTGCAATTAAACTAAATTCTGCCATTTTACCTTTCACAAGCAGGTAGCAAGATGTGCTGATTGTTCCAGCCTCGTTGGTAGCAGTGCAAGTGAAGCGACCACTGTCCTCAGCAAAGGCCTCGCGGATCACCAGACGTGCATATCCACCCTCATATGTAATTTGGAAATCAATGGAGCTCTCAATTCTGTAATCCTCCCTGAACCACATAATGCCTGGGGCCGGGTGGCCAGAAATCTGGCACTCCAATGTAACAGATTCTCCCTCAGTAACTGTCATATTTTTCAATCCCTATAAATAAAACATAGAATAGTTGTCATATTTGAAGCCCATTCTTTAAATCGGAAGCTTCTGCACATCAATGCTATGCACATAGACTGTACTTACAGCCACAAGTGTAGGAGGAACAGTAGCCTCTTTAGCTTCTGAGGGAACCATTGCCATCTCAACAACCTGTTAAAAAAAATCACAATTTTTATTATTTACCCAAAATGGAACATTTGAGTTAATTACTAGCAATTCAGTGGGATGGAGGAAGAGGTGATGATAATGGTTAAGATGGAGCTTCTGAAAGAGTATGCAGGGGATCAATAAGATTCAAAAGAACACAAGATGGTCAGAGGGAGGAGAAGGCAGGCAGACAGGTATCCTGGGTGTAAAGCGTTGTTGGTAAGCTCGTTAGGCTGGAAGAATGAGTGATAATTAAGGACGCTGTTAAACCAAGAGCGGTGGCATATCCAGACAAAGACAAACCTGAATGTCCCAATCGCCGTACTTTTGATCCATGCCACCTGTCAGTGAAGTGCCTATCTCTTTTTGTAACTGTGTTTCAAAACTGGTCTGATATCTGTCACCGACATCTTTAAACGGAGATGAGATTGGCTCAGGAGTCAGTCTTGCCTCCACGATCCTATGAGATGGTGGCTGGACATGCCTGATGATTGTTTGAGCAGCAGCGGTAGTGGACAACTCTTTCTGCAGAGTGGCAATAGCAGACCCTGCAATCGAAACCTAACCGACCCAAGAAGAATAGCATTACCATAACAGAATAACATGAAGACCGATTAGTCTCTGCTGTCCTAGAGAGTTAGTTGCGTTAAAGCTATGCCTGCCATTTGAAAAAGCCCTGTGGATTAAAATATTAGTTCTATAGAAATATTTTGTAGAGCTAAATAAAGTTTATATAAATAAAGTTTATATAGGTTATTCATATTATGAAGGCACTAATGTTTCTAATGCAAAACAAATTTGTTAACTTGCAAACTAGATTAGATAGGGAATATGCACTCATTTCCCCCTAAAAAAACACTTTGATAGAAAAGGTTGTATGTCAGGCAAGCAGTAACCTACACTTGGCAATGTTCTCCACGTTCTATAATAAGATCATCACATGGCATCTGTTCACACTAAATCAGGAGACTGGCATTTGTACCGATCACTCCTGCTGCCTCTTATGAAGGCACTGCAAAGAACTTTTATGCTCAACGGCATTTCATATGGTATATGTGTTGCATTTGGGATTTGGAGTATTTTTGATCATGGGGTTATTATTTTCAAATTGTTATAGACAAATGTTTATGAATCAAACATTTTCAAAATGTTCACATTCTTGAAATTAAATTAGGACCAGACAAAGCTAAATAATACTACTGACCACACTTAGGCAACTATTCTCAGACAAGGCCCTGTCAGAATACTGTGAGCCATTCACCATTTTGGTAATTTTCATCTGATTATTGTTATTGATTAGCTCTTTTCTTTCTCAGTAACAGATGTCTTATACCATATGATGTGTACTATAAATACATTCCTGCTTGCCTGATTTTACCTACGCTTACCTCATAACTATGGTCAGGTTTAGGAACAGTAACTTTTGAAACTGTGAAATGTGGAACTGGAGATGGGGCAAGGCCAGTATCCATTTGGGTCTGAATCTAAATCAACAGAATCAAAGTTTTGTTGGAAACTCCAGGGGGAAACGATACACACACTTCTGAAATCATAAAAGCTGAACAAGGTAATTCTCATTTGTTTCCTCTAACCTGGGAGACATGAACTGTCTGTGCAGAGGAACCCATTTGCATAGCAGTGGGCATTGCCACAGCCTCTGTCGTGGTTCTGACTTGTTGCTCTGAGAAGAGCATGGCTTGCTGATTTAAGTCATGTTCTATGGCTTCCTCTTCAGTAAGGCCACCCTCAGAGTACATGGGCTTTCGGACACGCGCTTGATCAACAGCAGCTAGTACTGTTGCCACAGCTGCCTTTTTCCCAACCTCACCCTATAGACAACAAGCGGTTAACTGTCATTTTTTGCACACAGATTGCATATAATCCATGGCATCAGGCACAACCAAACATAAATTGACGAACAACAGCATATTTCTACAAGTACTGCAGCAGCAAAATGGTAGTGACATGTTCAAACGCCAATTTCAATACATCTTTCTAAACATCTCCCCCCAAGCAGTGTCAGCAAGGCAGAAGTGTTTCAATTGTTTGTTTTCAATGTCGGTGAACTGCTTTCCTTGACGTGAGGCCACTTCATTCATGCTTTCCTGAAAGACAAACATGCCAACGCCGATCGTGTGAAGCGTAATAAAAGTAGTGTGATGAACCATGCAGAGATGATGGAAACTCAGTGACACTCGTGTTGACAAAGCTGCTCAACCTCCTCCTGTTCAGCAGCCTCACATGTGGTCGCATCGAAGAGAGTGCTATGAGAGTGCTATCAGAGGTGTGTTCAAATTCGGGAAACATTGGCAAACATTTGTGGCGAATAAGTTTTCTCTGAACAGTAACTCCATTGTAATGGTAACTGCATTGTTACCTTTGTCCAGCTCCACTAAATGTTCGCAGAGAACTACCTCCTCGTATACCCTCTCAAATGTTCGCCTACGTTGCCGAATTTGAACGCACCTCTGGTTTAACCTCTGTCACCACAGTATACCTCACTGAGAAGTTCTTCATCATCTTTTGATTCAGTAGGACTTTCTCCATTAAAACTTTCACTACTGGCTGCATTGGAGGGACAAGCCATATAATCTGAATTCATATCATCATCAGTTTCCACAATCTGTGTTTCGCCGTCAGATGCATCCATTTCCTGAGTGTTTGTATTAACAACATAGTCAGAATATCCCAAAAACAATATATATGATCAAAGGCAAAACCCTGACAAAAAAACATACTCAATGACAAAAATGACTTAAAAAGGTCAAGGCAAAAGTGAGTTTGAACAAAGCAACTCAACTAACTGCTCTTGTACAGTGTCTACATGTGTTGTAGAATTGGTCTCTGTTATGAACTGCTGAGCTGAATCATCCTGTGGTTCACAGTTGGGAGCCTGATCAACTGTTGCTAATACAGTAGCACCTGCCACTGCATTCTCATCCACATCATGCAGGTCCTACCATTAGTGCCACGGGAGAGCAACCATAAGCATTGCATAAAATGTATGTAAAGACAATCACCATTTCAAAAGGACAAGAACAAAAATACACACACGAGGAAAGGAATATGCCACTGGATAAGAATAGGCCCCTGGACAGCATACCAAAAATACACAGTACACTCCATTAAAAAAAAAAGACTGCCCAACTTTTGCCACTAGGTGACACTGCTACCTCTCTTTTAGTGAGAGCTAGATGACTCACCTCCATGGCAACAGCACCACTGACTTGCTGGCGTGTGGAGTAAGAGGCCTCCCAGTGCTGTTCCATATGCATCTGGCTGGAGGAAGTGGTCTGGACGTGGGTGGCTCCCGAGGTCATAGTGGTGTAGCTGCCCTCAGCCACGTAGCCCTCCTGCTTCCAAGGTGGAGGTACGTCCACGCCCGGGATGAGCTGCTTGCGGCCTGTGATGGGAGACTTCACCGGTCTGATTGGGGACACTGAGAGTCTCGAGGACGGGGACACAGGTCTGGGAATACAACGGCCAGGGTAGAAATGTTTAGACAAGAGTTTCAGTGAGAGATCCACAGGCATGGAATGCTAAAATATATCGTGTGTTCTGCCCACAGTGTCAACTGGTATACCAGAACAATGTCAGATTATTCACATGTAGTACAATGAACCACACATTAACATGGGGAATTATACCAGGACACACACATAAGACATTAACATAAAAATCAGTTTACCTGACAGGGGTGGGGGTGGGTGCCTTCACGTGTCTCACGGGGGAGGGGGACTGGTGACGAGTGGCTGCAACTTTTGACACCATTGATGGGGGGGACCTTGAGGTTGGCTTGGGAGGCACACGTGGGGGAGTCTTGTGTGCCAGGTGCTGCTGGGTGACTTCCCCTCCCTCCATTTGCATTTGCATCATAGAGGACTCGAAACGAGCCTCCACTCTCTGGAAGTGGAGAACATGGGGGAGAGAAAAATCACTACCTCTTTAACTTAACTCAAGTATGAGGTTGATACAAATTTATTGAAATATCTTTTACCTTCTCCACTCTAGTCTGACGAGTCTGTGAAGAAGAAGAAATCTGTGAAGATGAGACAACGGTCTTGGTCTTCTTAGCAGGCACTGCAACCTCTTCACCTGGTCATGAATTAAGAGATTCCATTAGACACCAATGGCTAAAGAACTCTGTGAACCTTTCTTATTCACTTATGGTATATGTAAATTGTATTTTTAGAATAAATGTTTACATCAAAGCATAATTATACACACAACTTTGTTCAAATTAGTGAAGTATTAATACATGGGAAAAAAGTTACAGTGTGGCTACTAAGCAAAAATGGTACAAATAAACAAACAAAATGTATCATGCTACCCCTCAACTTACCCTGAACGAGCAGTTCAGCAGTAGAGGTGGCACGGCCACTGCTGTTGGAGGCACTGACAGAGTAGGTCCCAGAATCCTCTGGGAAGGCTTCAGCAATCAACAAACTGTAAAGATCTCCCTCTTGTACAATCTGAAAGTCAGCGGAGCTTTGAATCTCAGCTCCCTCCCTGAGGAACTTCACCACAGGTGTAGGGATTCCTGTCACACGAACATCCAGTCTCACTTGGCTTCCTTGTCTCACCGTAACACTCTGAAGTCTCTGAATGAAGTTGGGTGGCGCGGTCTCAGCTACAAACACACAAAAACACAACCCCCAAAAAAGAACATTTAAGTTTTGCTTAACTGGTAACTGGTTACTGGTTCATATTTTGCACTCAGTTAACGGGCAGTCTCATAGTACTGATCTATTGATAGCTTGTGTATTTATCACCCTATATTGTACATAGTGCTAAAATGATCACCTGTAACAAGAAGTTCAGCGGTGCTAGTGGCTTGTCCAGCGCCATTGGTGGCTCTCACGGAAAATCTTCCACTGTGTGCGGCTGTCACAGCAGGGATCTTCAGAACAGCGCGGCCATCGCTGAACGAGATCTGAACGCCGGGCAGAGCGGCAGCGGAAAGAACCTGGCCATCACGAAACCAGCTCACCTCAGGAACTGGATTACCTGTGAGCATGAGTTGATATAAATTCATGTTAATGCACAATGACAGTTGCAGATATTGTAAGGATTTTTTTTTTTTTTAAATGGTAGAATTTTGTATTTCATTAGGTGAGACATGGAAACCCATTCACTGTAAATGACTGTGTAAGATACTGTTTTCCATGCACTGTATTCCCTGTAATGAACTGGACATCTGCAATGTGATATGTGAGAGCAGCTGAGAGGCCTTCTCCTTACCACTAACTTGAGCCTCGAACGTTGCGGCACTACCCTCAAGTGCCACAACGCTCTGAAGCGGCTGTGTAAACGTTGGCGCCTGTGTTGACATGTTGGTAGGCACCCTGGCAAAGAAATTGGAAATGAATATCAACAAAAAGCAAATGACAACAAAAACATAAACACCATTAACTATACCATTCCAGTTAATCCGGCTGACACAGTTAACAATGAGAACATAAGTGGATTATATATAGCCTTGCTGTGGGGGAATTGAACTGACTAATGACTTATGTCACCCCCCAGCACCTGGCCCTTTACAGCCTGTCATCTGAGAGACCCGTGGTTCCATGGGGTCTAAGTGTTAAAACAAGCAGCAATTGACAGCTTATAGACATATTGGTAGCAACTGGAAACTATGACCTCAAGCTTGGGAACAAATCAAAAATCCATATGGGTACAGGTACAGGTACAAATGTACAAAACATAAACATAAAAATGAATCAAACTCAATGAAAAATAAGAACATATGATTCAGTTTCTGAATATAGGCAACATTTTCAAACAAGAGCTAGTGCCAGCAACAACACTGTTTGGTAATGTAAAACTGTGTTGATATAAGTAATGCACTGCCATGTGTCCACATTTACATAGGCTACTGCATACAGAGAGTAACATTTTATCTCTATTCTCACTTATAAGTCAACTCTAAGAACTTTGCAGCATCCCACATTATTCCTACTTTTTCCATTAATTTAATTTCTACCTTTGCAAATGTTCAGCAATTTTCACTATCTGCATGCGTATAGTAGAACATATTTTAAATATTTGCAACAACAAAAACATATCAATGATGAGGATGACCAAACTGTACTGATTAATGCATACATTTTGCTATTGTGAAAGATTTCAATACATAACTTTACAATAGCACATCCTTTCTTAATGGCTAGGATAGAAAGTTGTTTATGCAGGCAAACTCTTAATATATCTAGGGGGAAAGCCAATAGCTTCTGAGACGCACTGAAGTTATTGGGTAACAGAGCAGATCAGATGTACCTCTCAGAGATGGCAATGTGTGTCTTTTCACACATATGCTGTATTTAAGACAAGTTCTGTTTGTTTTCTACAGAGACAAATCATCATCACTTTCATGTGATCTTACTAAAGATAATGCAACTGTCACTGATCTCAACTGAAAAAATAAATAAAATAGAACTACTCATATACTTCAAATATTTACTCCAGCCAATAAGCTCTTTGTTATGGGTGATTTTTTTAAATATCCACATTATTATATTAAGCAAGATCTTACAGTAAAGAAGCAAACAACCAATAGGGAGAGCTTAGAGAGCCGACAATGAATCAGGGAAAAGCAGGGCTGTGTCTGGCACAGCCTGTGAAGTTATAATTAAACACAGAGCAATGCTGTGGAAAATGCAGTCCAAAATGGCTGGGTTTACTGAGAGGCCACTCCATGGAAGACACAAGATTAACATATTTTACAACATGTCACTAAATGTTTTATTAACAAAAACCTATCAAGCACTGATGCTCTTACATCAAAGACAGGTATTGCATATATTTGGTAAATAAATGATTTTAGTCCAAATATAAAAATGAAAATTAATAAAACAGCGACTACACTGAAAACCTCCAATACTTAAAAAATACATTAAAATCCTGATTCTTGAAATTATATTAACTGACACTAAATGCTTGCAATGAACAGGCCAACCCTGTCTGTATCCAATTACTTAGAACCAGTATCTATAATTAATATCTTCTAATGTCTTTTAATATCTCCAAATAGCAGGCCTTTATTAGATTGAACCCAATGGTCTAAAGACAACATATTTTCAAAAAACATCAGCAACATATCTGAGAAACTGGAACTAGCCAAGTGGAATAAAATTTAATTGATCAAGTTTCAATTTAAAATGTCTGAGGTTGGTACCGCAGGTAAACACACGCTTCCGCCCAAAACACCTCAGCATTACAGAGCATTTCTACAACCATGTCACTTCGAGAGCAGAAGTCATTAGCAAAATGTAAAACGTTAACCATAAAAACAGATTCTATGGCTGAAGAATGATATTCACTATGACAGAAATGGCAGTCTCCAAAAATAAGTAGTCCCTCACTTGATTGACAGTCACCATGTGGCACATAGCTGAAGGTGCAACTGATAGCCCTACCACTGATTCCCTTAAAAAGACATTGCGGCCCAGCTGGGACACCACTCTAATGCTATCAGGGTCTATTCTTGGCTTTTCTGAATCATAGCACCAAATAATAACCTTGAAAGTTCAAAAACTTCTCATCTCTTCATTGTACTTTTTATCTAAATCATATTGTGATGAACATGTGTTTTCAACATGCCTCTCACATTTGCACATGCAACAGTTTAACAACTGCATAGGCATTCCCATAGAGCACAGGAGGCTGAAGTTGTCAACTCTATTTTAACAGTTTTCTGACATTGTGGATTAAAAGCCACTTACTTGTGTCACAAGGATGCCTGTCACTGATGGGACTTTGCCCAGAAGTCTATAGCTTCTGAAACAATCTCTTTATCCAAATGTGTTTCCAGAAATCCAAGGTGAGAACGGTTGAGCCTCGAAATATCCCCCAAAAACAAAACTACACAGAGTCACCGTGTAGTTTTGCTTTTTACCTTGCAATCCCTACACCCGAGGCAAGGCTGGGAATGCTCCAACTGCTCAGAAGTGCTAACATGGTTGTTTTACTTTTTATACCCCTGGTGAAAGCAGCATCACAACTGCCCTACCCTTGCCTATTGGTGGCCTGAGCAGATGCATGATGGGAAAGAGATGCCTTTTATGCAAGCTCACACCTGCTACTAACCACAGTTACTTTGATGCCGGCACTGTTAATAGTAGCTTGATACACCCATGAACCCACACTGTGTCAGAGGTGTTCTACTGAAGAAAAAGTTTTATTCCCTCACTGCTACATTTCACCATGCTTCAGTCTTTTGAAAGACACATTCAAGGAAGCATTCAGTAACCTGTGGATGACCAAAAGGAGAGAGAGGCTGTCCCTGTCAGTCAAATGGAAGACAACCCCCCACTGCCAGAAAGGGGCAGATACGGTTGTTACAGAATGGTGCTTCTCATGCTTGTTTTGTGTCCATTATCATTATTATACAGTGTTGATGCCTCTTGGGCAGAAACATTATGTCTAAAATGGGTGGCTATTGATTAGTCTTAGTTTTGCTTTGGCAGCAATAGATGCTTTATTTAAAAAAATATACAATATTGACACACTTCCTGGTTTCACAACACAGTTTTATAACATGGCTTTGGAAGACAACTAATACGTCTGGACACTTGCTCTTGCATTCCACACAAACCAGAGGATAGCATGGAATTCATTAGTTAAGTGACTTGGATACAGTTGAAAGTTTTTGGTTGATCATAAACTTAAGACACTGTGCACCAACACACATACTTACTGTACTATCCAGTGAAATGCAAAACAAACATTTTGTAACATAATAGTGTTTAAAGGAATAGTACCTTCCTTAATAATAAATGCATTGCAAAATGCAAATTAACCTAATTAACAATGCAGGTTAGCTTAAAACGATTGTTGATGTTGATATACTGTATATGGCCATGCATTCTTTGGAGCTTTCTTTTTTTTTCTCATTCTCATAAATGTTTTTTTTTACATTTATTTACTTTTTGGTGTGATCTAGTTGTTCGGGATGGGGCCAACAAGGGGGGGGGGGGGGGTAACTGTCCATATTTCAGCTTATCTACAAAGATGAGCAATACCAATAACTATAAGATCAACAACAATGATAATATGTATCCTCATTGTTATTGTTGCTGTTGTGAAATTTTCCTTTGACCTCCCATTCATCTTGTGAACTACATGGTCATCATTCACTTGTTGCACAAGTGTTCACTTCCTGAGGGGGTGTGGTCCAGTCAAGCAGATATGTCTGTCAGCTTGCGAGCCTGATTCAAGCCTACAGTTATGCAGACTCAGCCCTTGAGCCAAATCAAGGGTTCAAAGGTCTCTCCTTATTTGTCAAAATGTCCCACAAGACGGTATCCATGGTCCCAGTCAATTAAGCTGGTCACAAAGTTGTGAAACCTGGACTTTATTTTCACATCTTTAAGAGATGCATAAGCAATCAAAATAGTGCCAAGGATGTTACATTTCCTGTTCACAAGTTCACTGGTAATATCAGAGGATGCAGGACTGACTCTAGTGAAGGATAAGAAAGACATCTCCGGATGAGACTAAAAAAATAACCAGAGAGTCAGAGACACCAAGTAATTCAGATGGACAAGCCAAATCATGCATTATAAAATTCTTTTATAAACTGTATTAACAGCGGGGGATATAAGTATTGAACACGTAAAACATTTTTTCAGTAAGTACACTTCAAGTGAGGCTATTCGCATGACATTTTGTTACCAGTCTATGAGTGTGACCTCACTCCCAAAATTTAGTAATAGTGTCCGCCATTTTTCGCCTTTTTCCACGTTACCTCAGTCCATTTTAAACAAGCTCAGGCCCAGATAAGAGGGTGGTATTTTCTGTATCATGTCTCAATACAATTTTAGCTGTTACAATGTTGGCTGCAGTTTTTGAATTGATATTAAACTTTGCACATAGACAAAGGTTATCAGAGATTTTCCTGAGCCCATACAATGACAGGTTTGTTAACAGGTCTGGTATTGATGCAGTGCCATCTGAGGTCCAAAAGACCACGGCCATCCAATGCGTTTTTTAGCTCTTTCCCTTGTTTGCAAAGATTTCTCTGGATTCTCTGAATGTTTTAATAATATTATGTCCTGTAGATGATTAACTCCCCAAATAATCCACAATTTCATGTTAAGAAGCATTAAAATGACATTGTTTCATCATTTGTGCACGCAGGTTTACACATAGTGATGAATACCCCTACATCTTTACTTCTAAGAGTCCCTGCCTCTCTAGGATGCTCTTTTTCATACCCAATTGTGTTGCCACTTACCCTAATTAGTTGCGAAACATTCTTCCTTTTGTTTTCTTTATCATTACACAACTTTTCCAGCATTTTATTACCCCGTCCCAACTTTTTTTGAAACATGTTGCTGGTATCAAATTCAAAATTAGCATATATTTTCCACAAAATAGTAAAATTTGTCATTTTCAACATTTGATATGTTGTCTGTGTTCTTTTTGCAACTAAATATGAGTTTAAGAGATTTGCAGATTATTAGATTCTCTTTTTATTCATATTTTACACAACGTCCCAACTTTTAATGTTTTGGGGTTGTACATTAATGAGTCCCTCTGTGTGCTTGTTCCTGGGGGGAATGGCTTGGTAGGACAGCGAAGAGCAGTGAAAGGCAGGAAATTCTGGGAGTTGTTTGGGGCTTTCATTCACATGAGTACAAAATACATATTTGGCTTTTTCTCGGTCAAGAAGGCACCGACTTCAAGGATGACTCCACATTTCTACTACATAAATGAACCAATTTAAATACACATTCATCTTCCCAGTGGTGAAATGCTCCTTTAACTCAGGTAATCCACACATATAAAACAATCCAAACATTAAAGTCCATAAGTAGAGTTATTTGTGAAGTGGAATGACACAGGAAAAAAGTATTGAACACACTAAGAAAAAGCAGTACACCGAGGCAAGGAATGAGCTGGAATCTATAAGTAGTTAGAGTGATTATCCCTCCTATCTGTGCGAATTATTATAAGATGGGTTAGTACATATTGGTGTGCTATATTGGGGCCATTATATACTGATTGGGGCCATTATCTGCTAGTGGAAGGAACATCACTGCATCATCAACCGGCCATTCACAGGATCTCCACACAATTGATTTCTGACCAGATAGTCAGAAGGATAGTCAGAAGAGAAGCCCAAGAGCCAAGGACCACTCAGAGAAAGCTCCAGAAAGACTTGGAGGCAGCAGGTACAATTGTTGCAGAGAAAATCATAGGCAATGCACTCCACCACCATGGCCTCTATGCACTCTCACCCCACATGACTCCATTACTGAAGAAAAACATGTTGAAGCTTGTTTAAAGTTTGCTACAAGTATCTGTGTCTCCACCTGGACAATAAACTGGACTGGTCAGCCAACACTGATACACTCTACAAGAAAGGGCAGAGCAGGCTGTACTTCCTGAGGAGGCTACGGTCCTTCAATGTGTGCAGCAAGCTCCTAAGGATGTTCTACCAGTCTGTTGTTGCCAGCGTCCTCTTCTATGCAGTGGTATGCTGGGGAGGAAGCACAAGGAAGAAGGATGCGGGGCGACTTGACAGGCTGGTAAGGAAAGCTGGCTCTGTAGTGGGAGCTGAACTGAAGTGCATCACTTCAATATCTGACAAAAGGACCCTGAACAAACTGATCAATGAGTGTCATCCACTCCACAGCACTATTGTAAAGCAGAAGTGCCTGATCAGCTGGAGACTTCGCTCACTGCCTTGCACAACAGACAGACTGAGGAAGTCATTTGTCCCCAGGGCCATTGAACTGTTCAATGTTTCACTTAAGGGAAGAGGAGAGATAGACTTCTCCGCATAGTCTGTCTGCCTCTTCACCCCCTCCATGTTTGGATACTGTCTGTCCACTAGCCACTTTTTACCACTGTCTTTCTGCCTCACTGTTTGCATGCTATATTAGCACATATGCATAACCCCTCCCCCAATGCCACAGCCTAACTGTGGCCACCCTTATACCTTTTCTTAATATAGTTATATAGATATATATTGACTTTATTCTTGCACTGTTGCACTTACTCATTTGCACCATCACCATGACATTCACTCACACAGAGCAACTTGCGTTACCTTACTATGCACAGAGAATCACAGGCTCAGTCCCTGCCTCAGTCATTGGCGCCTCTTGATTGATTAATCATCCACTATGTGGATACTGTTTTTAGAATTGATTTAGATTAAGTGTTATTTAGTATAATTTGTATTTTAGTATATTCTTTATCTTCTACCGTCCTTATTGCTTAGTTGTGTTTTTTATATTACATACTTTGAATTACATTTTTTTTCCGCTGTTAGTGAATGTGTGTGTGATGTCTGTATGCTACTGAGACCTTGAATTTCCCCTGGGGATCAATAAAGTATCTATCTATCTATCTACCTATCTGCTACACAACATTTGGACAAGCCTATGAAATACTGAGAGAATGTTGTCTGGTCAGGCGAAAGCAAAATTGATACCAACAGTGAGGTTTAGAGGTGGAGGCATCATGGTGTGGGGCTGTTTTTCATCTCATAGTACTGGCAGACTTTTTCCGGGAGAATCTTGGCATCCACCAGGATGATGAGGATGAGACATGGCTAAACTTCCCAGCAGGACAATGATCCAAAGCATTCAGCAAAAGAAACTCTCAATGGTTGTCAGAGAAAGGAAATCAAGGCCCTGGCTTAAATCCAATGGAACAGTTCACAAGAGGGACCACTGGAATCATCAAGATTTATAGACTATCTGTTTAAAATAATCAGCCAAAATCACACTTGAATACTGCGACTGATTAGTTTCGTCATATAGATTAATTACAGATATAGCGGTAATTACAGATAAAGGCTTTTCCACAAAGTATTTAAGAAATTTCAGTAGGCGCGTTCAATTCCTGTGTCATTCCACTTTATTACACATAACTCTACTTGTGGATCTTAATGTTTGGATTTTTTTATATGGGTGGATTAACTGAGTTAATATTAATGTACTGTGAAAATGTCATGCAAATAGCCTCACTGGAAGTATACTTACTGAAAAAAATGTTGACGCGTTCAATACTTATTTCCCCTGCTGTACATTGTTATGTTATTTCATGTTTAAAGCGTAACTTTCGCCAAAATGCATCCTAGGATGTTTTTGTGAATGTACCCGAGTAAAACGTTCGTTTAAAAGCATAATTACGTCCAAATGGCCTTCTGAATGGGACACTAAGAAGGCTCGACACAACATGAAACCTTGATCGGAGTCAGTGTCTCTACACGTGAACTCGAGCATTGAGAACATTGTTCGTGTACACAGAGTTTACTAAAAGAAAGGTTTCTGCCTGGCGATGCCCAAAAGACATTGGCCAAATCTCAAGTCATTGTAAGAGGTGCAAGTAGAGATTTGAGTTTGTGTAAACAGAGCATTCAATTTCGGAGGAACATTATGGAAACACTGTCAATTGTACACCTATATAGGGCTACTGAATATCCCAGTTTTTAACATGTTTGTCTAAAATCTTTTAGAAAATGTTCTTCAATTCAGACTGCAAAATGCCTGTTGTCACAAGATGGTCTGGTAGTAGACATGGTGTTGACATACTTTGTAATATCTGCCACATTCAGTACGCAATCAGTTCATCTAGTAGATGCTGTGCAAGGTTTGATGAGAATTATTCAATGTGTTCAGGAGAAGACTTCAAAGTGTTCACCCAAACAGTGTGTGGGAGGAATATTTGATGTTTGACTACACATGACCTTGACTGTTGTGTGACTTTGAGTACATAATCAGCTCATCTGGCTATCATAAGGATTTGTGCCAGTTTGATGAAATTCCTTCAAAGTGCCCTGGAAATATTGTACTTAATTAGCTGCAATTTCTTTAATCATCATTATATATACATACATATATATATATATATATATATATGATAGCGCAGATTAATCGATTCCGTATGACCTTTGACCCCGAGCCGTTCTAGTCAGTAACCATTAGACTGTCTAGCTCATTGATTGGAACATTTACTTTTAAAAAACGGCCTGATGGTGTTGATAATAATAAAGTGTTGATTAAAATAAAGTCCTCTGCAATGTCTGCAGCAAGGAATTTGCATATCACCGGAGTTCATCAACTCGCACATCAATGCAAAGAAATAGTGTTGACATTGAGGGGAGTGTTAATTTATTTTCATTGTGTCCCCTAGGTTATATCTGTGGCCTGAAATGCCTTGTATGTGAAAAAAAAAAACTTATTCCCGAAGCACTTTTGAATTTATTTCCTCAGCATATTAGGTCATATATCATAGATTATTATGGCCATTATTTGAACAGTGAAAATAATAATAAAAACGTTTTTGAACTTTAATGTCACTAATGCTGATTATTCAATGATTCATTTGAATTGAAATATTTAAAATAGGTTCACAGCAAAAATTATATATGCAATTCATTTAGATTAATTAATCACAGAGTATGTAATTAATTTGATTAAATGTTTTAATCGATTGACAGCCCTAATACATATATATATATATATATATATATATATGTAACCCTGCAAGGCGAAACCAGTTGTTTTGGTAAAATTAACAAAATTAAGTTAATGTGCTCACAAGAACGGCCATTGACTAAGCTTTCCAACGATATGTATATCGAGGGTATTGCAAAAAGTATCGCTAAGATAACAGCATCCAAATTTGGCATGGTTCTCCTGTCACGATACGCCAGAAGAGGAGAAAATCACCTTTTTAAAGGACAATTCCGGCGCAAAATGAACCTAGGGGTTAATAACACATGTGTACCGAGTTCGACCGTTCGCTGGGATTTGTTTTCATGCTAGTCGAATGTGACCAGTTTTATTGCAAACCGCTTATTAGCGGTTAACGCTAGCCTTCGGGGCACACGTACAGTAGAAATAAATCACTATTTCTATACCACTAACAAGGCTCAAAATAGCACCACACTTACACAGTAGCATAATGAGGGTCTCTACATGTAAACCGAAGCATTGAGAACTTTGTAAGTGTACAGGCAGTTTATTAAAAAGAAACACATTACCGTTCACGTCTGGTTCACATATACAGGCAGGCGATGTGAACTAAAATCAAACGTAATTTGCTCAATATAGGCCTATCAGAAATAATAGCTCCGATGTAACATAACTTGTGTAGTGTAGGCTACTTACTTAGTGGATCCATGTCCCTCTGGTAGCCTATGGATCGCCGCCGCCTGTGTGTGGTATTGACTACAGCTTCTAGCTCTCTCTCTCATAGCCCTTTCACGGAGCTCCCGCAGCTCTTCGTTGGTATTCCGACTCGAAAAGATAAGGACGTCCAATAAGGGTTCATCCTTGATGTCTTCAAATTCGTTCAAATAACCTGCCATCTCTTATGTCTCCTGTTGCGTTCAGTGCTTCTCTTTTGCACAGTCCTTCTGCAACAACGTTTCACCCGAGATTCACTTCACATCCCAGTTGTAACCAAGGCGCCTGCCTGTATGTGAACCAGACGTCAACGGTAATGTGTTTCTTTTTAATAAACTGCCTGTACACTTACAAAGTTCTCAATGCTTCGGTTTACATGTAGAGACCCTCATTATGCTACTGTGTAAGTGTGGGGCTATTTTGAGCCTTGTTAATGGTATAGAAATAGCGATTTCTTTCTCTGTACGTGTGCCCCGAAGGCTAGCGTTAACGCTAATAAGCGGTTTGCAATAAAACTGGTCACATTCGACTAGCATGAAAACAAATCCCAGCGAACGGTCGAACTCGGTACACATGTGTTATTAACCCCTAGGTTCATTTTGCGCCGGAATTGTCCTTTAAGTAAATTGTCATGTGCGATAGTGTGAGGACACAGCTATTATTAGCCTTACGGTAGCGTGACTTTGAAGCGGATGACTGACTATGTCCAGTTTTATCAACCGAGTCAGTGTCTTTTTCTGCCCCCTAGTTAATACCTGGGACGGTCATAAGGTGTCACTATAGAATATAGTTAATGTATTTCGGGGGAAGTAAGGGGAGAAGAATTTCTATATACACAGATTGTGTAGGCTATAGGCCCACTTTTAAAATGTGCTACTGCTACGTCAATGGAAAACTTCTCCTGATCCGTAAAATGACGCCAGGATATTTCTAAAAGTTTGTGCTTTTGACCGTTCGTGCCCTGAAAGGCAAGTCTTTCACATTCATATTCGGTTACATCTGCCAAGAGCGATAGAGAGCTTACACATTGAATAACGAGTAGCCTATGAGTAGGCTACATTTTAGCTCTACCGTAAAACCTTATAGCGGCGTGGACAAATGCAATGACTGCTAATGTGTTTAATCTTCACCTAAGTAAATAAAGTCAGGGTTTAACAGTCAAAACGTATGTTTATCCGTGAAATTTGTTCACAATATGAAAGAGTAGACTGAATACTGCCGAATTATGCGAAAACGTGAAATTCGACATTTTAATCTGTACGTTTGTTTATCGTGGATTTTCTCAAAATAATTCGGGGTACATTTCGCATCTCCATGATAAAGATTTAGTTATTTTCCAAAAAAGAAATCTTTATGAAATCAATTTTGAACAATTATGCTAATTTAAACAACCTTTCACCAATAACAATGTTTTATATTTATTTTACAAAATATTAACTAAATGACTTGTAGATCCCATATTATTGACTGTCTTCGACTACAGATTTATGCATCCAACTTGACTAAACATAATGTTCTAAAAGTCTAACAATCTATTTTTTGGAGATTAATTTTCTATTGCAGGGGGAGTGTGTGCATCAGTTACATAGAATGTATTATGCAAGATTTAAGTTTTTAAAAAATATAATTGTTGTCCATCTCAAAGTTCTTGTCAACACTGTTAACTCTGTTATAAAACCGCTTACGGCTCCCACACACAGCTGCGTTCCGTCAACGCATGCCAGTGGGTGTTCCCGACGGTAGCTATGCAAATGACTTGAAGTAAAACCGTAATGTGATTGGTTGGTGCCGTCCGTAGATTGGCTTGATTGGCCGGCGCCGTCTGTCGGTGCAGCAACAGCTGAACTCCTCAACGCGAGCGGCGGGAGAAACGCGACGCAACGGACCCACAATTCAGTTCGGCAACGGATCACGTGAGCCCATGTAAAGTGAATGGGATGCGTCTCCAGCAACGCGATGCACGCAGCTGTGTGTGGGAGCCGTAACAGCTCATACACACAGCATTGCAGTGCTGGAGACGCATCCCATTCATTTTACATGGGCTTACGTCATCCGTTGCCGAACTGAATTGTGGGTCCATTGCGTCGTGTTGCCAATCAGCCAATCAAATTACCGTTATACCTTAAGTAATTTGCATAGCTACCGTCGGGAACGCAACTGTGTGCATGAGCCATCAAAATCCACAAAGATTTTTAATATGAAGCATGAACTTTAATATGAACTTTGGAAAGGCAGTGAAATATGCTAAGCTTCTTCTCTCATTAATTTGAACAAAATGTTGAGGATACACCAACAGTAGATTAATTTTTTGTCAACTCGTCAATGTTATTTGAGTGAAACTCTCGTTAATTTTTTTTACAAAATATAGCATTTTACAACAAAGTCACGTGTTCAATAGCATTTAATGATAGTGTCAACTCTGTGTGTTTAAGATTTTGCTCTTAAAATTATTACTAAATATGTATTTATTTTTAATGTATCAGATGTGTCACAACTAATATTTTTACCACAGGATTTCTTTTTCTCTTTTTAGAAAATATGCACCTCTTGGAAACTTGCCAGTGGAATGTGTTTTTTTTTTATAATTGTATTATTATTTCAGGACAAAAAGTTGTAATCTTATCGAATTTAAAGTTGCTTCAGTGACTGTAAAGACAAAAGTTCTCTTGTGCAAGACATAATTTAAAAAAGGTATCACATTTGCTAAATATATATAATTTACCGAGTTTTGTCTCAGTAAATTATATATATTTCACGACATTGTGTCATGTAAGGTCATTGCAAAATCTAGAGAAATGTGTGAGGTGGTCAGTGGGGTACAGTTGAGACACACATGTATTTGATAGTGTTATTACTTGAACATTCCATTTACTGTTCGCCATATGTTCCTGTGTCACATATTTTGTTCATGATGTATTCTTTTAACCAATGCTAATGACATGAACGAATTTGCACTAAAAACACTTTGCAATGTTTTTATTTATTCAATTTTGCAACAAACGGTTAGTTAACTATACATCATTAAAATGGGTGTCTCAACTGTACCAGGTAGGCTGTCTCAACTGTACTCAACATGGGTACAGTTGAGACACTGTCGAGACAAAAATGCACCTTATGTTTATGAGCTAATTGTGATCAAAAATCACTTCTTTTCAGAATTTTGTTTGATTTTGTGGGCAAAAAGTGTCTGTGTCAACTGTACTCAGTCTAGCCTACCCATGATGTGCTACATTTTTACAAAAGGGTTCTCGACTGTTGTAGAAAGACTGGTACAGAACTAGTTCTGTACATGGTCCCTGTCAACTAAGAAAGAAATGGCTGATCTTCAATGCAATATCAACATTGGTCATTATCAGCAACCATTCATCAAGTGTTGCAAAGGCACATTCTGTTGTTTACTAATCTGATATCATTTTAAGGCTAACTGAGAAAACATTGGAGAACCCTTTTGCCATTATGTAAGCATATAGTGTAGCCTAATCTGAAAACTACTAGGCCTACAAATAACAGATGCTAGCCTACTATTGCTTAGTAGGCCTAACATGGGCGTCGGAGGCATTCTGAAAGTGGGCGGGACATTTCAGCGGGGGGGTATGGGCGTCCTCCCCCAGAATTTTTTTTTTGGACTAGATGCAATTTCCTGAATTCTGGTACATTTTAACAGGTTATTTAGATACTTCTATATAACAAAATAAAGCTATTAATTCAATGACTAATTCGGACCTTATTAACCTCATGGTATAGTTAACCATGCAGTTGCAATATCTGTTAATTTAAGTTATTTAATGCTTTGAATGCAACCCCGGAGTGGCTATCGGGACCTTCGGGAGGATTCCCGGTGGGCCGTTAACTTTTTATGCCAGTCTAAATGTCGTGAGCTTAAATATATTGTTTCTGAAGTTAATTTGCTGCACCCTCGCGGCACTTCAGCAGCCTACATGTAGAACGGTCGCAGCCCCTTACTCGCAGTTTCCCCAAATATCAACAAAGTAGCACTCACAAAAACTGTTCGGAAGTCGCAACTATACCTAGTTTATATTTGCAACAATTAAGGGGAGTTTATGAGCGGTCCCTCCTCCAGTGGTACGGTCCTAACGAACGCCAGGGTGACACACAGTTACAGTAATTGAGAGTTAAAAAAAATCGTTATTCTTCTACCGTCCAGTCCAGCAGCTGTGCAACAATGGAAAACAGGGGATTTTAGAAGGTGTGTAGCCTATCTGCTTTAACTTTTTTAATCTAGGCGGCATTCCACCAAGTCCACCCAGAGTCAGAGGCCTACCCTCTGTGATATGAATGAATGTTCTGCCTTCATATGCTCAAGCAGGCCTTTATGTCCATGTCGCAAATGTCCGACTTGCTGCAGCCACAATCATCTTGAAAGTAGCCTATAGGCCTGACAGGAGATAACATTCTACAATTTACACGGATTTTTTCTCCTCTGTTGATCTCGCGACGTTGTTGGCTAATTTGTATATGCTTATAAAAACAAAATACCACTTAATTTCGGGTTAAAATGCATTACGCGCGTTACCTATGTACCAATTTTTTTGTAATGCCTTACATTAGCCTACCACGTTACAGCAAATTAGGCCCATTAGGCCTACATTATCAAAGTCAAAGTCAAAGTCAGCTTTATTGTCAATTTCTTCACATGTTCCAGACATACAAAGAGATCGAAATTACGTTTCTCACTATCCCACGGTGGAGACAAGACATATTTTACCAATTTTTAGTCCACAGACAAACATAACATTCAAGTAAACAAAAAAGTAAGTAAATAAGTAAATAAGAGGGCACATATAATGAAAAAATAAGAGCAGCAAAATTTGGTTGAAATTGTGCATAGACAGTCAATAAAATAAAATACTAGTGCAAAGTCAGGCCAATAAGAGGCTGAGGTAGTTCTGTTTGACCTAAGTAAGAAATAAAGTGGCATAGTGGTGCAAGTTATGTAAGAGCAGCAGAAGTGTTGTGTTTACAGGACAACAGCAACAAGTTGCAAAGTGTACAAGTGTGCAAGTGGAGTGGTGCAGGCGGCCATTTGGGTCCAATGTCCAGGATGTTATGTAGCTGAGGGTGGAGGGGGGAGAGGAGGGAGAGAGTTCAGCATCCTAACAGCTTGGTGTATGAAGCTGTTGGTGAGTCTGGTAGTGCGGGAGCGCAGGCTTCTGTACCTCTTCCCAGAGGGCAGTAGATCAAACAGATTGTGAGCGGGGTGACTTGCATCACTCACAATTTTGGTAATTTTGTAAATGTCCTTCAGGGAGGGGAGTGAAGCACCAATAATCCTTCCAGCTGTGTTCACTATGCGCTGCAGGGCTTTCCTGTTGTATTCAGTGCAGCTTCCGCCCCACACAGCGATACAGCTGGAGAGGATGCTCTCAATGGTGCCTCGGTAGAATGTGGTCATGATGGCTGGTGGAGCACTTGCTCGCCTGAGTTTCCGCAGGAAGTACAGGCGGCGCTGAGCTCTCTTCGCCAGTGATGCTGTGTTGGTGGTCCAGGAGAGGTCTTCACTGATGTGCACCCCCAGGAATTTGGTGCTGCTCGCTCTCTCCACCACAGCACCGTCGATGGTCAGTGGCAGGTGTTGGGTGTGACCTCTCCGGAAGTCAACAACAATCTCTTTGGTCTTGCTGACGTTCAGCAGGAGGTTGTTGTCCCTGCACCACGTGGTCAGATGGTCGACCTCCAACCTGTATTGAGTCTCGTCGCCCTTGGTGATGAGACCCACCAGAGTTGTGTCGTCAGCAAATTTCACTATGTGATTGTTGCTGTAGGTTGCAGTGCAGTCATGCGTCAGCAGGGTGAAGAGCAGCGGACTGAGCACGCAGCCTTGGGGGGCCCCTGTGCTCAGTGTGATGCTGCTTGAGGTATTGTTGCCAACACGTACTACTTGAGGCCTCTGACAGAGGAGGTCCAGTAGCCAGTTGCAGAGGTAGGTACTGAGTCCCAGTTTGTCAAGTTTGCAGATGAGTTGTTGTGGTATTATGGTGTTGAATGCAGAACTGAAGTCTATAAACAGCAATCTCACATATGAGTCTCCATTTTTATAACGCGTTACTCCCAACACTGTATAGGCACAACAAAACACTAAGCGGGGAATTAACCCAAGTGCGTGCGTAAAGTCAAAACACACGTAACTACGCATATTTCACCCTGCCAGAATTCTCCCGTGTCATTTACGCGCGATAGAGGGAGTTACGCGTTTTGGCACCCCTAAACTCTGGGTGTTTCTTATGTATACAACTCTTGCGTGCATTCGGCCACTGACTTTCCAGCTGGGTCTCCAACATGTCGCTCTCAAGCTCAGTCGCTTGCCGCCTTGCCAGAGCTTGCCACAGGCTGAAACACGCTACTACATTTAAACACAATTGTTGCCGCGACTCGAGGCATTCCAGCCTACGAAATTAATAAAAAGTAAATTATGCATAATTTAAAAATAACTCAATAGGCTACTTGGCTACGTAATAAGGTTTCCATTACAGCACCGTGGACTGAACGCATGAAAGCGGATGGTTTGTTTGAAATTCCGACAGTCTTTCAACTACATGGAACGTAATAGTGATCATCAAATACCTCCCCAGATTTCAGTGCCCATCAGTCCCAACATTTAACAATATAATTAAACAGTCCAAAAGTAAATTAAATATCAAACTAAACCGAAAATGTCATGCTTTTGAAGGCCTAGTAGGCAAAAGTGGGGGGGGGGTCCAAACTAACAATTTGGCTCCGACGCCCATGAGGCCTAATATATGCTATCCATGTCTAGGGAGGATGTGCATTTCTGGCAGTTCAGCTTCAAAGAAATTGAAATGTAAATCCAATGTATTAAATGTACGTATTATTAAGATTGCCCTGGGCAATCGTGCGAAATTTGATGAAATATGTCAACGTGGCAGGCAAACCAGAAATGTGCGCCGAATGTGTTCACACATTATGCATGCACATTAGCAGAAGCTACATAACCTTAGCTAACATTAACCCTAACCATCCCTGAGGGTTTGACTTGGTGAGTGAGCTATTTTAGTTTGTTTAGACAGCAGAACTAAAAGGCATGACGTTCACACACTAGCTAACTTGAACTAACTATCATTTAGACTGAAATATCCCATTACACAACACGGTCCTCGAGGAGATCTTACCTGGCTTTGAATAGTAAGTTGTCGCTTAGTTTTTGTCATATTCAAGCCAATTGTAATCAACACTTGGGCGAGGCAGGGTGCTTCGCGTGCATAATGTCATGATATCCAAAATATTTGCGTGTGACCTAGCTACTGATTTTCTATTCTGTTTGTGTTTGCCAATTGAACCACATAACCTAGGCTGCTGGAGAAAGTTCTTCTGATATGAGCTGACCGGTATGCTGTGTGAACCGACTGACTGCTAAACGCCGTCATGGTGACTTGATCAAGTACTACTGTAGCCTAGTCAGGAGAACACATATTCTGCATTAGGCATTTATTGTCTGACTCGCAAATTAACAAATGCAACTAGTAGGCTAACACAACAAACCAATTATTTCTTTATTCCTTAAATATATACAACCGTAGGCCTACCTAGGCTACAATTAAAACTTTAACACGCCCCCAAGACTTAAAAACTAGGCCTACGATTTAAAAAAAAGAGAAAAAAAGACCAAATTAGAACAAATTTCTAATACGATCAATCTCCTATGGATATTTCTATTCAATACAAATTCAGGTTAGATAGCAAACTCATTATAGCCCAAATTTGGTTTCCCATTTGGCAGAGTTGTCGAAGGATAGCCTATATGGCCCAAATCCAGCCAAAAAGTAGCTAAAACTTACCCAAAGTTGTATCAATATAGATCTTTACTAAAATAAACAACAACACAAAGGTTATATACATTCATTGTGATTTGTATTTATTTACCAAGTCATATCAGCATTTGCATTAACTAAGGCTATTACTGTAAACTGACTGGCTGGCATTTATGTACAAAGGTAGGGCCTATGCCTACTGTAGGCTATATTGTTTCCAGACTGCCATTGTGGTTTATCATCAGTTTGTAAAGCTTAAATAGGGAAGTTGAAAGTAACATTAGGAATCCCTGATCAGTCTACGCCCATGATGATGTTGGGAAAACATTTGCAGTGTTTCCCAATCATTAGAGGCTAAAGTCTTTTCACAAAGTCAAACAAAGTTGTGAGTCTGGTATTACCAGGCCAGAAAAAAATTCCCTCATGGCTTAAATGTAACTTTACTCCTTCTCATTTTGGGAATTTCTATCTTGCCCCACCCCCTCTCCACACACTGTTCACCTGCTACTGGCTGCTGCAGCCGACAGATTAGCTAGCTTCTTTGCATTATTATGAAGAATTGTCCCACCCCAAGGTACATTTGGTTCTGTACCCTTACACTCATGGACTGATGCCTGAATTGGCCCACCTGGGCTGGGATTGGTCGAAATGTAGATCCAAAGCAAAAATCCCAATCCAAATGTTCTTGTATCCAGATCTGTGTCTTCACACAACCCTGTCTCGCAGGTCTACGGACAATTCTCCTGACCTTGTGGCTTGGTTTTCACTCTGACATACACCATCAACTGTGAGACCTTATATAAAGAGACGTGTGCCTCTCCTGCTAGTGTCCAGTGAATTAATTTAGGCAGGTGGACTCCAATCAAGTTGTAGAAGCATCTCAAGGACCACTGATAGAAGTAGGATGCACCCGAGCTCAACTGCAAGTGTCATAACAAAGGGTCTGAATACTTACAGTATGTAAATGGTATATTTCAGTCTTTTATTTTTTATAAATTTACGAAACACTCCAAACACCTGTTTTTTGTGGAGTGTCGGACTATTGTGTGTAGATTGATGAGAAAAAAATGAATTGAATCCATTTTAAGATCAGTTTGAAAAATAACAAAATGTGGAAAACTTGAAAGGGTCTGAAAACTTTCCAGTTGCACTGTATAGTACAGGCCAAAAGTTTGGACACACCTATTTCAATGCGGTTTCTTTATTTTCATGACTATTTACATTGTAGATTCTCACTGAAGGCATCAAAACTATAAATGAATGCAAAGTTATTTGGCCCAGATGAATATTTGTCAAGTTATGGCTTGCTGAATATGGTATTAAATTAAAAAAAAAAAGAAACTAGAATATAAGACATGTTTTCAGTTATTTCACACTTTTTTGTTAAGTACATAATTCCGTATGTGTTTTGATGAATCTACAATGTAAATAGTCATGAAAATAAAGGAAACGCATTGAATGAGAAAGTGTGTCCAAACTTTTGGCCTGTACTGTACATGACATAACATAAGAAATGTGAAGGGACTCTTTCTGGACAGACTTTAATTTGGAATATGTTGATTTTTACAGACTTTGCAGACTACCAACTGCCATTAAACCTTTCAACATCAAAAGGTTGAAAATACAAAAGAACAGTTACATTTTCAACAGTCTAACTATCATGAAGAGTAACAAAACTGAAGCTTAACCCAGATTAAAAACATTGGCAGTGTAAACAGGGGTTGATCCATCCTCCACAGCATTACGTATCCTTTTTCTCTTGTCTAGACATGCTTTCTCCCATTGCCCTAGAGAGTCTGAAGGCTTTCAGGCTTGTTTTTTAATCACTGCTGAGCTTTGCGGAGATGAGCATTTTATGACTGTCTCAACAGGTGTTTTGTTAATTTTTTGTCATGACTGGTGAATGTATTAAAATAACGGTTTGTTGACCCATAGAATTAGCTCCATGGCTTGTCTCTCTCTACTGTATGCATATCAGCGCAGAACAGCCTGTTGTAAACAGTGGGTGTTTCGTTGTGAGTTGTGTTCTAGGAGCATTATTAGAAAATATAGAGTGGGAGGGGGCAGGTTAAGGAGACCTCTCATAATGATGTCAGGCAGCTCTGAAAAAAACAGCTCTTCAGATGTCTCATGTGCAGCTCTGGTATACCCTGGTTAGAAGTGTACAACAGTGTTCTACTTTCTGTTATGTTTTCACTGTAATAAGACATAAAACATTATGAAAAACTGAATGATAGTTTCTGAACAGTAATAAAAGGCATAGTGATACCAAACTCCTTCAAACGTCTGTATTACAGTCTAACCAAAAATAAACAGCTACATATAAAAGTGATGCGCCTATTGGTGCAACTTTGAACATCCAAACAGTATGTTGCTTTGCCATATTTACATGGAGGTTATTTTGGTAGAGTGGCAGTGGGAGCTTGAGATGTGATTTATACAAGAGGCCATTTCTGTCGCGCTAGCCGGGGTTTTGCAATGGTGTAGAGTCTCTGAGGGGGATGGCTCATGTGTCAACCAGGGACAGCTGCTGGTCACTAAATCCAGGCCTGGGAAGCCTATAACAGCCTCCCTGATCATTTCCTAAGGAAAGGCAGAGGGGCTTGGACTGATAGTGAAGAGCAATAAAGGTGGAGAGGGAAACAACCAAATGTGGTCAGGGTGTCGATTAACTGGAATATCAATTTGGCTTTTGGTAGCAACCAATGCAGTTTGTTTTGCAAATCAGTTCTTCAAGAGAAAGGGTCTTATAGTGTATAGTTAATATAGGCACGATATTAGAAGTTTAACAATGAATAGTCTATATGTTTCTATACTTTACATAAATGCAC
The DNA here is from genome assembly GCF_046254945.1 of Alosa pseudoharengus. Taxonomy (NCBI): domain Eukaryota; kingdom Metazoa; phylum Chordata; class Actinopteri; order Clupeiformes; family Clupeidae; genus Alosa; species Alosa pseudoharengus. Next base: position 41,741,631 of record NW_027468718.1, on the reverse strand, counting down.
AGTTACTTTACAACTTCACAAACATTACAGGGTATTATTGTTATCTGTATGTTGTCTTAATGCAAAAAAGTCATGACAGTGACACATACCCAACTGACAGGCAGCAGCAACTGCGCCTCCCTAGATGTCAGCATGTTTACTCATGAATATTCAGTAGGCGATTCAAGGGGCAGTAAGTCAAGCTGGGCCTGGCAGGATGGAAAGTCTGTTTTACCACCATATCAAAAAAAAATAAAAATATTACGTCCAAGGTAGACTTGGCTGCACAAAAGCAAAAACATGGTATTGCCACCCTAATTTTATCCTAACTCATATTATAGGCACCGATATGTGAGTTGAAGCTCACAAATGGCCTATCGTACCATAATGGATTCATACGATTTAGGATCTTATATGCTGTAAAATGTTTGGAGTGGCCTATGAGAAGATAATGAATCTATGCTAAGTTAATGTTTTTTAATTTCAGTTTTTTTATTAACATTCTAACATATAATATATTAGGTTAGATGAAGGTCAATTAGACAGTGTTTCTCACCATAGGATTTTCCTTATTTTAGTGAGGAAAATGTGTCGTAAATGGAAAAACTGCATTTAGGGAATAAAAGCCTCTAAATAAAAGCAAAAGCCTCTAAATGCCACCTACGTCAAAAATGAGATAAAGATGGTGAGTGAATGCTCTACACACATAGTATACGTTAATCAAATAATTTAACTTCAAAATCCACTAAATAACACTCTTCCTGTTCTGAAATATCGCTTTCTAGGCAAAAACCTATAGAAACCGGATTTTAAATGCTCATTTAAAAGAAAAGTTTAGAGGGTTTTGCATCTGAACTATTCAAATGTATAGTGTATCTGGATTCTTGTCTTACTGTTTCAAAAATTCCATTGGAATATATATTCAATACCATTGTATGCCTCTTTTTTTGTTACAGAAAACAACAACTTTTACCAGAACATTTATCGGTCTGCAGTTGCATCAGCATTTAAAGAGGGGCACTGTTTTTACAGCAGTCCTTCACCACCATCTGCTGGAAATACAGAGTGATTGAAGAGTGGGCAAGGCAAGGTATGCTATGTACAGTAATACAACATGAGTGGAAGTGGGGTTGGTAAAGATGATCATCATGGCTGTAGACACAAGGGTGGAAGTAATCAGCCATGGTAGAATATCCTTCACCAACCCTAACCATAAGTGTCATTGCTTTTAACTGCAGAAATGAAGAAATGTTAATGTCATTCAGTGGTTCTTGCCCTGCCTATACTTCAAAGACTGCTTATCACATTCAAGTAACACCCTTCTCAATATGTGGTATTTTCCTAAACACAGCCCTTCCACAGATGTGGCAAGTAAGAGATATATCACTTTACCTCTCCCAGTTGCCCTGTGTATCACAGACACCTTCATACATCTACATGAGGCTACATGACATGAGGCTTTTAATTTGGTACAGAATCTGATGTGCATGAGTCGGTGTGTGTGTGTGTTGGGGGTGGGGTTCTGTTTTGGGGGAGGTGGTTGTAACTAACATGTCCATATTTAGACTCATTTAGATCAGTTTATCAAATATAACATAAATTGATATGATACTGAATGTTCAGTAGTATCATTGGGAGACTGGTAGCACAATGCATACCCTTCATGACTATGATATTTATAGTCAAACTTCATGCCTCATTCTAACGTGTACTATATCTTAACGTCATTTAGATATCACATGCCTAACTTTAAATGCATGGGGTGATTAAGCAATTATAATATATTTCATAAAATAAATACAGTACATAGGTGGATCTAAAAAAATGTGAACATCATGGAAAGGTTCCTTTTCCCCATGTAATTTATTTAAAAAAGTACAACTTTCATATAATCTACATTATTATACATAAACTGAAATATGTAAACCTGAGAAGAGCTCTAATCAGCTAATCAAGTAAAAACTCCGACAATGATTTCCTGAGCCTTTAATCTCTCCACAATTATTACTGTTGGATGTTCTGCCATATGCAGATCATAATGAAACAAAGAAATTATGCCTGAAGAAATAACTTTAATAAAAGTACATTTCAAAAATAGTTATATACATCACACATCATCACTGCTTAAAATACAGATGGAAACATTCAGTATTTTTTAAACGCATTTGTATTCGTTTTTTCAATTTTTTTATTAGTCTTATTTCAATATACACAGAAAACACCAACATATCGTCTGTCAATTTATGACATACCATTAGTGTCAGATATGTTTATATTGCACATTTACATTAACCCAAAGTGCTTTACAAGCAAAGTTGAGGTTGAACCTCACTTCAACCACCTATCCGGGTGTTGTATGGCAGACATTTTGTATCAGAAGGCCTGAGGTGGAGAGTGAGAGAATCACAATGGGGGATGAGGTGACGGATGGATGGAATGGGCCAGTTTGGGAATTTAGCCAGGGCATGGGATGGGGGAACTCCCTGCTCTTAACAATGAGTGCCATGGGACCTTTTTTGACGTGAGTCACAATCTCAGTTTAACATCTCATACGTCGAAGGACATCTACAGCAGTTGTTCTAAACCTTTTAACACCACCACCACCATCACCATCATCAGGTTGGTATTCAACCCCCCCCCCCCCCCCACCCCCCAGCCTCAACCTACATGCTTCCTGCACATTTAGTTTTTTTAGCTTTAAAGCTGTGCTTAAGAGTCTTGAGTAAGAATAACGTTACTTTTCTCTGAGATCTCCATAAGTGGTTGATGAGACTTCTGCTTTACCAGCTATCATAGGCATTCCAAATATGTAGGACAATGTTATCATGTTCATAACAGCAATTCCTGACCATACACAACAATGCAGAGCTGTAGCAACATAGTCACAGTGAACTAGCCTATATTATCATGTCTTAAATATATTAGTCCACAAAGGCTGCTATATCACTACGGACATTTTCAAAATTACTATTGTTAATTTATTGACACTATCCTTGAACAGTCTAATGTGAACAACAACACTATTTGTATATATATGTGTTATCATTTAATGTAGAATGAAATTATGTTATTTTTTCACCCAATCTGGCACCTCAAAAGAAATTTTCATGGCCCCTGTGGGAATCCCAACCAGCAGGTTGAGAACCATTGATCTACAGCACAGTGCTCCCATCACTGCACTTGGGCTTTGGGGTTGTTATGACAGGAGGGAAGACTGCCATCTACTGGCTCACCAGCACCACCTCAAGCTGCAACTTTGTTTTCCCAGGTTTCCCATCCATGTACTAAGCCCACTCCTGTTTTGGTCATTTAACAGAGACAGAGTATCTATGGGTATGGCAGATGGTTACCTCAGATCTCTACCGTTGTCTGACCCAGTCTCATTTCAGGAGGAAATTAATCCACAAGTCTGAGGAAACCTTACAGTATATTACTATTCTGTCATAAAGTATTAATGGATCATTTTTAAACATTTTACTTGTACTCATTCTGACAGTATTGACCTATGAGTAAGCAGTGTATTTACAAACTCGCTCAGACCAGTGGGCTAATGTTAATCCACTGTCTATGTGATCCACTAAGCTACAGCCATCCATTTCATGAGTCATGAGAGTTACTTTTGCACCCCTACAGTCCTGTTTGCATACAGTATGGTTTATAGTTATATGGAATTATGAAACAGACAGACAACCAGAACTATATGCTGAAATCATGTTTTATTAAATCAATAATGATAAAACTCAAAAGTTTGCATACGGTATGTAAGTATTAAATTGCTAAATCAAACCTGACCTAACTTGACTTGTTAAGTCTTTTCACAGCATATGTTGTTGCTATGGTAAAATAGTTTCCCAAACGACTAAAAGGTTGAAATTGTACACGTAACACACACACATGCATGCACGCACGCACACACACAAGCATGCACACACACAGAGAGAGAGAGAGAGAGAGAGAGAGAGAGAGAGGATGCACATAAGGCTCTGCAAGTAAGTACAAGATATACTTTCTCAATCTATGGCCCAGTGATGTTTTTCAAAGCATAACTGCAGCATTTTCAAGCATACAGATATTCCTTTGCCAGAAACCTTTGCTCAGGAAGTGTGAGCCGTCACATTTTGAGCATGTCATCAAAATGGCGGTAGGACAGTCAGCCTCAACACAGGGGGATTCTACTTGTTGATTTTGTTTTTTTAGGCTTAGGATTCATGTCATGCTAAACATTCTGTTATAAAACAAAGTTATTTTTGTTTCAGTTAATGTGGTCATACATGACCATTTATACATTTCCCATAACAGTTAAACTGGGCTGTACAGTGTGTGCACATCACAGAAAAAAATGATCCAAAGTCATAATAATCCAATGTGGCAGATTTTATAACAACTCTGGAGTTTAGTCTTTGGTATACAGTCATGTCAAGCTCATATTTACAAGAACAGTGATCCAGCTATTTATCAATCACACAACTTGAACAAAGCCATAATTTTTTAAACAATGTTTGCATTCAGCATCTCTGATAAACAGGCTGCTTGGTCCAACATTGGCTGTAATGTCAACCAGCAGCTTGTCAAGCTCCTTTCCATCTTTGTATGATGTAAAGAGGTAAGGGCATAGAGATCCTCGGTATTTTCAATAATGCTATGCTAAAGTTTGATGTTTTCACTTGATTTGATAGTAAAGGTAATAGTTTTGCTGAGGACAATTTCAGGTGTGGCTAAAAGGAAAGTAGAAAATAGATGTTTGATAAAATACTCTTTTACAGTGGATCAATGTATGAAATTCATTAAAATTTTGAAATATTTTAGCATATTCAAGTGCATATTTTTGAAAAACTTACCACGTTCATCCTTTGATGTGGCCAGAAGACTAGGAAGGTGGACTGACTGTGCCAATGGCATTTCTTGCAATCACTCTGAATACAAAGCAATCACCAGCAGACAGCCCTGTGACCCTGAACTGGGATTCACAGATGTCAATGAAGTTACACCTTAGCCATGGTTCATCCTTGGCACTTCTCAACACTTCGACTCTTACTGCAATTCCCATTTGAGGATGACAAGTAGACCTGAAACCAACACCTGATTAAGATTTTTAACATTTGTGTTTCCAAAATGCATGATTGAAAAAAACAAATGGTGCTATAACTTACCAACAGGAGAGATGGCCAGTCTGCACTTGCTTTCCTCACTGACAGGACTGAGGCCAGCATTGTTCTCAGCATAAACTCTGAAGGAGTATTCCAGACCCTCAATCAGACCAATGGCTCTGCATTCTCTTTTTTCAATAACTGTTGCATTGACCTTCAGCCATAAAAGGCTATGTCCTTTTCAGGGTGGTAGTCAGAGATGGGAGAGTCTCCAATGAAGCTTGTTGCATATACAGCCATACTAACATTTGTCCTGTGCTGAGTGGACCTGGTGGTTTGTATTGATGCTGGGCAACCATATACTCAGAATGTATTTTGCAATCACAGATAGACCCAGTGGTTAAGGGTTACTCTTGCCTTTGTCATTGAGCTGTGATTCTGAATGAAAACTCTCCTGCAATGAGTCCATCATTGGTTACCTCCAATTCTTTTCACTGTAGTAAACAAAGAACATTTATCAGCTCCCTTTGGTCAGTATTTCCACAGTGTAGCCTGTGATTTTATTGCATAATGGTCTGATTTTTCCAAGAGTTGCAGTGTGACAAGTTCAACAAGTGAGATATGCCTGGGGTTATAGGTGCTTGGGATACTTTGACTGATTCAGGAGTTACTGAAGCTCTTGAAGATCAGAAACAATTACAAAATGCTTCATACAATTATACACAATATACAAGTATATTTTTTGGGCGTTTTGCCTTCATTTGTATAGGACAGTGAAGAGTGAGACAGGAAGTAAGTGGGAGAGAGAGATGGGGTGGGACCGGGATATGACCGCAGGTCGGATTCAAACCTGGGTCCCCGTGGGCACTTGGACCCTTATATGGTATGAGCGCTGCAGCCTGTTGTGCCACAGCGCCCCCCTGCTTCACACAATTATGTGTAATAGTTGTACATGTCATTATTATAGACTCATTCTTCTCCATAATGAAGGTGCTTCCCATGATAGTTGCACAGAATCTGTTTCCTTGACCTCAAGCTCTCAGGTGCACTTGGTGAATCCAAAACTCTCACAATAACAAAGGCTGATTTGGTGGTCCAGTTATTTTTGAGAGTCAAAACATATTTACCACTTTTGAAGTATGTCAACATTGTGAATGACGAGCATTGGCTATGAGTTCAAGAGTTAAATTAGGGCATGCTCTGTCAAGGTACCAATAGCCTGGCTCCCCCTTAACCAAGGTTAGGTATTCCTCTGATGGTGACAAATGGTCTCAATGATGCACTTGGACAGACATTGGCCATATGTCTATTGTCTGCATCCAGTTCAGTGGATTCTGAACTGGATGCAGTTTTTTTCTGCAGTAATCACACTTGAAGGGTTCCTCTCCAACTCTTTCAATATTTACAGTAAAGATGTGGGAGTTGTCCTTTGCATTGTGCTTCAGTTCATTCAATGACTATAATAGGTTGGTTTGTTTGCACTGAAGGGTAGGGTGACAATGGTACGTTACTCTTCTGAGACTTCTTTCACTTCAACCATATATATAGACACATCTGGATCTGATGCAAAACCATCAGAGTAGTGCTTGAGTGGTGAGTCACTGGGATTATTTAGAGAACGAAGAGGACATGCTGCAGCACACAGTTGTTATAGTCTGATGGTGACTTGGTGTTCACGCTCTCAGCATTCTCAGTAGATACTCTGAATTTATAAGAATGTCCATGTGTTAATCTGGCAGACAAATTAATGAGTTGTTTACAGTTGCATTTTGTCCAAAAGATTCCTTCATGTCACATTTTTCCAGGACGATCTTTGAACTTCCCTCATCTTCGGGGCAGAGACACAGTGATTGAATCCCTTGTTATAGTACTTGCCTTCGGCTCAGATTCCATAAGTTCAACTATATGTATTCACTGCCATAACTGTAAAGATGTTGCCTACTTGTTTTGCCAAGAGTTTGGTCACTTAGTAAATAATAGATTTTGGATTCCACAATGGTCCAAGAAAGAAGATATATCTCCCTCCTCTCAATAATATTATTGGGTATGCTTGAACAAACATCATAGGTTAATTCTTAAAAGCATTTCTTTGCTGTGATAAAGTAACGCTCAAATGGCACTCAGTTGATCCAAATGTATCACTGATTTTAACATTAACTGGGTCAGCTTTTGTGCCTTCAATTTAGCTGAGATTAAGCGCAAAATGTCCAACATCTACCAACTACTACTGCTACTATTGACACCACTACTACCACTATCCTACTACCACATAGGAAAGTAATGGTCTTGGATCACTTTTTCCTATTTCATTGTAGGCTGAAACTCTGAAAAGATATTCCTGACCTGCACTAAGCCCAGTGACTACTCCCTCACAAATCCTACTTGTTGTTGCCAAAATCCACTCCCCAGATTCTTTAGGCTGCATTTCAACATAGTATCCTAGAATCCTACTGCCTCCATCGAAGTCTGGTTTCTCCCATGACAATGAGACAGTGTGTTTAGTGACATCAGTTAGGGTCACCTTACCCACAGACAGAGGAGCCTCTGCTATTTTGACTGCATCCTGTGTTTCAGCAGGTAAACCAACTCCAAATTCATTTTCAGCCATGACTCTGAAGTAATAAAAGTCACCCTCAACAAGATCTCCTATACAGAAAGTTGTCTTAGTGCACGTGGTTGTGGTATTGGTATAACATTTTCTGGTTGAATCACGCTTGTCCACAACATAGTTCTTGATTTTGGCTCCACCATCAATAGCTGGGGGCTCCCAAGTCAGAGTGACATAATTCGTTGTTACGTCTTTGACCATGAGATTCAATGGTGGTCCTGGAGTGTCCAACACTTTAACATGAACAAATGCTGATTTAGTTCCACTGTTATTTTCCAAATGTAGGGTATATTTCCCAGCATCACTTCTATCACATATGTCAATTGATACCACAGTGTAATCAAGGCCTTTTTCAACTTGAGCCCTCTCAGGAAGGTCCCCAGAATCTTTGGTCCAGTTAATTTCTGGAGTAGGGCGTCCTTTGAAAGGTATCTTGATTTTCATAGATCCCCCAGCACGAACAACAATGCCCTTCCTTAGATCTCCATCAAGCTCGATCTCCGGCACAAACATTTTGTCTACAGGTTTCACTGTTTCAGGTAGGGCAACTGGTTCACCAACTCCTTCTTTGTTAATAGCATGTATCTGAACCTTATACTCCTGGTGCTCTATGAGCTTAGTGATAGTAAATGTAGTGGCATCCAGCCCACTTGCTGGTGTGCAGATGGTCCAATCCTCCTCATCTGCTTTGCAGATCTCCACAGCATATCCTTGAATTTCACAGCCACCATCATAGATTGGTTTACTCCATGCCAGGGAGACAGATTTTTTGGTGGTATCAAGAACATAAGCATTTGTGGGTGGACCAGGTTTAAATGTGGGGTCACAGGCCTTGAAATAAATTGTTTCTTTGCTTGGTTGTCCAGGTCCAGCTGCATTTTCTGCTGAGACTCTGAACTCATACTCATGATCTTCTGTGAGTCCTGTCACTCTGAAACGAAGATCTGTTACTCTGCGTTTGTTGCATTTTGTCCATCTAACTCCAGCTCTGTCTCTCTTTTCCACGATGTACCCAGTTATTTCGCTGCCACCATTATTCTCTGATCGGCTCCAGCACACTGTCATGGAATCTTTTGAGATGCTGGTGATTGTGATATCTTTAGGTGGATCAGGAGCGACAAATGGATTTCTTATAATCACTGGTGCAGATTCCAGAGGTTCACCAACACCATACTTGTTAACAGCCATGACACGGAAAATGTATTCATTTCCTTCTATGAGCTTGGCTACTTTCAACAGAGTTGCTTCCCAGTCACTAGAAACTTCAGTCCATGCAAGATGACTGGTTTCTCTCTTTTGGATGATATAGTGAGAAATACTACTGCCACCATCATGTTCTGGTGGAAGCCAAGACAGTGAACATTTTTCACATGTTACACCAGAGACAATCAGAGGTCCTTTTGGAGGCCCTGGTCTGTCAAGAACTTTCACATTGTATGATATAGTTTTAGTTCCAGCTTCATTGGATAGACGGAGAGTGTATTGTCCTCCATCAATTCTAATGGCATCTTTAACCACAAGTACTGCTTTAAAGTCTGAGTTCTTGGTTTCACATCTAGCAGACATTTCAACTTCCACATCACCCTTGAACCACTGAATTGTGGGTAATGGCTTACCTAGCACATTCGCTTCTAGTGTGAATGTGTCATCTGCATTTACAACCATGATCTGGCTGAACTTGGAGTCAATATTGTATGTTGGTGGTTCAACCTCATCCTTTGCTGTGATTGACCCAGTGCTCTCAGACGGTTTGCTGATAGTACCAGCTGCATTTTTGGCAATTACCCTGAAGTCATACCTAGAATCTTCTGCCAGTTCTTCAACATTAAATTCTGTTTCTGTAACATTTGTGAAACTTGCCTTCATCCAGTGACCATCTGGAAGGTTCTGTTTCTCCACAACATATCCAGTGATCATGCTGCCGCCATCATACTCTGGAGGAGTCCAGCGCAATCTCACTGAGTGTCTGGTCACAACAATGGCCACAGGTGTACCAGGTGGATAGCAAGGGTCACATGCTACACATCCCTCTGAAACTTTGCTGCATTTGCTAATACCGGCAATGTTCTCAGCATAAACTCTGAACTCATACTCTATACCCTCTTCCAATGGGGATGTTTTGAATTTAGTGTCTTTGATAAGGCTTTTGTTAACCTTTGTCCATAGAATGCTATTCTTCTCCTTTCTTTCAAGATGATAGCCAAGAATAACACTGCCACCATCTGAGATGGGTTTGTGCCATTCCACAGTCATGGAATCTTTAGTATATGTTGACACATATGGAGTACCTGGAGGTACAGGCTCATTGAATGGGTACTGGGCGAGAACAGGTTCTGAATCAATAGCATTACTTTTGCCATATCTGTTTTCAGCATAAATTCTGAATTGATATTCAGCACCAGTTTTCAGATTTGTGACCTTTAATGTTGTTCTTGCAACTGTAGCAGACACTGTAACCCAGTCGGTGGTGGTTGTGTCTCTCTTCTGAACAACGTAATTTGAAATTGGGCAACCTCCAGTGTACACTGGTGGGTCCCAAGACAGGGTAACACTTTCTATACTGATATCCTCTAGCCTCACTGGGCCTGTTGGTGGACCAGGTTTGTCAAGTGTTATGACTTCAATACTGGCATCAGCCTGTCCCAGAGAATTGGCTACAGAAATATTGTACATGCCATCATCATCTCTTGTTGCTTCTTTAAGGTTGAGAATTGTATGGTGTTCACTGTCTGTAACATTCACTCTTGTGGTCTGTTTCAGAGCTGCACCATCTTTAGTCCAGGTGATGGTTGGCTTTGGATGTCCAGCAATTGGAACTTCTATTTGGAGATCACGGCCAATTTGTACACTGTAAGTGCTCAATCTGGGAAGGACAGCAGGTAGAATGACTAGGTCCTTTGCTTCAACAAAACTGCCAAGGATTCTGGGATCACTCTTACCTTTATCATTAACAGCAATGACCCTAAATGTGTATACCTGACCCTGAGGCAAATCAGTAACTAGAGTTTCAAGTGCCTTTACTTGAGCACACAAAGACCATTTGTCAGTGTCCTTTACTTGCATCTCAACTTCATAGTGGCTTATCTTGCTGCCTCCATCATGATTAGGTTTCTCCCAGGCAAGTGAAATACCTCTCCTTGTAACATCCACAATGGTTATTCGGCCAGGTGGTTCTGGGACCTCTGAAATCTTGAGAGGCTCAGGAGTTTCAGCTGGTAACCCAATGCCCAGTTCAGTTTCAGCAAGAACTCGGAAGAAATAGCTGCAACCCTCTTGAAGTTGATCTACCTTCCATGACATTTTGTTGCAAGTCACAACTGGAGAGTATGCCTTTCTTGTGCTCTCCCTCTTCTCTACTATGTAATGCTTTATCTTAGCTCCACTATCTAAAGCAGGTGACTCCCAAGTAAGAGTGATGGAATTCTTGGTGATTTCCTTGACAGTTAAGTTCTGAGGTGGACTAGGTGTGTCAAGCACTCCCACACGGATAAAGGCAGATTTAACACCACTTGCATTCTCAACAATCACTATGTATTTTCCACTGTCAAATCTATCAACGTTTTCAATAACAAGGGAGGTATAACTGCTTGTTGTGTTGATTTGAGCGGTTTTATTCATTTTATCATCAGCTTTTCTCCATTTCACTTCAGGCGCAGGACGACCTCTGATTGGAATCAATACTTGCAAGGTACTTCCAGCTTTGATATTGATCATCTTTCTGAGGCCAGCACCAAGGTCAAGGTCTGGTGCCTCTAGTTTTTCCTCAAGAAGGACTGGTGTAGGCAGATTAGCAAACTCACCGGCACCCATCTTATTTATGGCACAGATTCTGAATTTGTATTCATGTTTTTCTAAAAGTTTTGTCACCTCAAATGTTGTCTGTGTGATTCCTGTAGGTGGGGTACACACTGTCCATTCATCTGCGGTCGATTCACAGGCTTCCACAATGTATGCTTCAATTTCACAATCACCATCATAGATGGGTTTACCCCATGAAAGTACTACAGATGATTGTGATATGTCAATTACTTTAGGATTATTTGGAGGTCCTGGTTTGAAAACCGGATCCACTGCCTCCTGGTAAGAAGTTGCCTCACTAGGTGGTCCAACTCCAGCTGCATTTTCAGGCGACACTCTGAATTCATAGCTTCGGCTATCAGTCAGCCCTGTAACTCTGAAGCGGAGGTCAGTCACAACACGCTTGTTGCATCTTGTCCAGCGCACCCCATCTTTGTCACGTTTTTCAACAACAAATCCAGTAATTGGGCTGCCACCATCATTATTTGGTCTTTCCCAGGTGATAACCATGGAATCTTTTGTGATATTGGACACTTCAACACCTGTTGGTGCACTTGGTACAACAAATGAATTAGTAGCAATGACTGGATCTGATTCCAAAGGCTCACCAATTCCATACCTGTTAATAGGAATTACTCTAAAGATGTACTCATTACCTGGGTGAAGTTTTGTGATTTTCAGATTAAGAGTCTGAACTTCAGAGTCCACTACAGTCCAGACTAGTCTGCTTGTCTCTCTTCTTTCAACAATATAATGGGATACATTAGCTCCCCCATCTTGTTGAGGTGGTTTCCAAGAAATGCAGCATTTTTCACTTGTCACTGCATAGATTTGAATTGGTCCTTCGGGTGGACCAGGTCTGTCTAAAACTTTGACATTGATATTCACAGACCTTTCTCCACCAATATTCTTTAATAAAAGGGTATATTGACCTCCATCTACACGAATCGCCTCCTTTAAGTACAGAGAAGCAGTGATGTCTGTGTTTTTAATCTTAAGACGTGCTGCATTTGTAAGCTCTTCACCACCCTTTAGCCAGTGGACTGTAGGCACAGGTTTTCCTTGAATACCAGCATCAATTCTGAATGACTCTCCAGCATTTACCACAAGGACTGAAGCGTATTTAGAGTCAATGTCTATCTGAGGTGGATCAACTTCATCCTTTGCTGTGATTTCTCCAGTGCTTGGAGAAGGCACACTTGCCACTCCAGCAGCATTTTTTGAAATGACACGGAATTCATATGTCTTCTCCTCATCAAGGCCAGTGACTGTGAATTCTGTTTCAATAATGTTATTAAAATTGGCTTTCATCCAGCGACCATCAGGACACTCTTTTTTCTCAACCAAGTAGCCAATGATTTTGATACCACCAATATAATCTGGCTTGGTCCATCTGAGGGTCACATCACTTTTGGTAACAATGACTGCTTCAGGCTTGCCGGGAGGTTCACAAGGATCTCTGGCAACTTGTATTTCTGACACTTTGCTGGCTTTGCTCAAACCAACAATATTTTCTGCATACACTCTGAATTCATATTCAATACCTTCTTCAAGGCCGGAAACTTTGAATTTTGTTTCAGTAATAATTTGTCTGTTCTGCTTCACCCAAAGAATATTGTTTTTCTCCTTACTTTCAAGGTGATATCCAAGAATCTTGCTTCCACCATCACTGTCTGGTGTGTCCCACAAAACAAGCATGCTGTCCTTTGTTGCAGATTGTACAAAGGGAGTGCCAGGAGAACTTGGTACAACAAATGGATACTGAGCAACCACTGCTTCAGACACCAGTACAGAACTCTTTCCATATCTGTTTTCTGCAGCAATTCTGAACTGATACTCACAGCCAGTCTTAAGCCTGGCTGCTTTAATAGTTGTTCTTGCTACAGTTGAAGACACAGTCTGCCAGTATGTTGTTGAGGTGTCTCTCTTTTCCACAATGTAGTTATTGATAGTGCAGCCACCATCATATTCAGGAGGTTGCCATGTCAGGGTCATGCTATCAGCTGTCACTTCATCAATCTGGATGGGACCAGTTGGAGGACCAGGTTTGTCCATAACAGCAACGTAAATGTCTGTTGCAGCCTCACCTGCTGTGTTTGTAAGTTTAATGGTGTACTTGCCAACATCATCTCTAGTTGCCTCCTTGACTACAAGATGTAGGTTGTTATCAGTGAATTCTGCATTTACTCTTGTGGTTTCTTTTAGAGTAAGACCATCTTTGAGCCAAGTGACAGAAGCCTTTGGTTGAGCTGCATATGGCACATCAATTTTAAGGTCATCACCAGCCAAAATACTGAATGTGCTGAACAATAGCTTGAATGTTGGTGTGATAACAATATCTTTAGCCACTACAGGCACTCCTAATAGGCAGGGATCACTTATTCCTTTGTCATTGGTTGCTAAAATGCGAAACGAGTACTCTTCCCCTTGTATCAGTCCAGTCACTACAACTTCTGTTACTTTTACGACTGTGTACTGTGTCCATTTTTCTTTGCCTTTTCCTTGCATCTCAACAATGTATCCAGTGATACGACTGCCTCCATCATGATCAGGCTTCTCCCAAGAGAATGTAATACTGGTGCTTGTGACCTCTTTAAGAGTAATTTTGCCAGGTGGAAGAGGTTTTTCAGAAACTTTAATAGAATCATCAGTTTCCACTGGCAGACCAATACCAAATTCATTCTCTGCCATCACCCTGAAGAAGTAGCTGCAACCCTCTATCAAATTTCCGATTCTCCAACTTGTCTTGGCACAGCAGGAATTTACAGTACAGTATGCCCTCCTTGTAGATTCACGCTTTTCCACAACATAGTGTGTTATCACTGAACTGCCATCAATAATGGGAGGGTCCCATGCAAGGGAGACAGAATCTTTTGTAATCTCCTTAATAGTAAGATTTTGAGGGGCACCAGGAGCGTCAAGGATCCTGACATTTACAAATGCTGTTTTTTCTCCAGCGTAGTTTTTCACAGTCAACATGTATTTTCCACTGTCAAACAGGTTAACATTTTCAACCATGACCGATGTAAATGACGGTGTGTTTTCAATACTGGCTCTCTCCAGTGGTTCACCATTCTCTCTGGACCAACAGATCTCAGGAGTGGGTCTTCCTTTAATGGGAACAAACAGTCGGAGTGTGCTGCAAGCACGGAGGCAAACAATCTTTCTAAGCTCTGCACCCAGCTCAATTTCAGGAGGAATGGGCCTGTCCTCTGCTTTTGGTGTTCCTGGCACAGATGCAGGCTCACCCACCCCTTCACTGTTAAGTGCTGCAATGTTGATTTTGTATTCCTGATTTTCCTTAAGGCCTGTAATGGTAAATAAAGTTGAAGTTAATCTATCCCTTGGAGAGACAATTGTCCATTTGTCTTCCTCAGGTAAGCAGGTTTCCACCATGTATCCTGTAACGTCAGATCCACCATCATAGACAGGCTTGTTCCAAGCAATTGTAATGGAGGACTTTGTTGTATCCAGAATTCTTGGATTGCCAACTGGTCCAGGTGGGAACACTGGGTCACATGCCTTATAGAATCGACTTTCTGGACTTGGCAAACTAAAACCTGCATCATTCTCTGCCAGAATTCTAAACTCATATTCATGTTCTGGAGTAAGTCCAGACACTTTAAATCGTAGATCAGTCACACTCCTCTTATTGCATTTGACCCAACGAAAACCATTCTTATCTCTCCTTTCAATTACATAGGTAGAGATATTGCTTCCACCATTATTCTCAGGGTGACCCCAACAGACAACCATTGAATCTTTAGTAATGGTAGTCACCTCAGGTTGTTTTGGAGGATCAGATGGTACATATGGATTGGTAGCAAGTGTTGGCACTGATTCAATGGGTTCACCAACTCCATAGGTGTTCACAGCCATTACTCTGAAAATGTACTCTTTGCCGTTTAGCAGTTTAGTTACCTTGTAACGGTTCATCTCTAAATCTGATGCCACATTTGTCCATGTAACTTTACTTGTTTCACGCTTCTCAATTATATAGTGCTCTACCTTGGCACCACCATCATGTGAGGGTGGTAACCAGTTCAAGACACATTTCTCAGAAGACACATCAGAAACTTTGAGTTCATCAGGAGGCCCTGGTCTGTCAAGTACCTTAACGTTAAACCCTTGCTGAGCAAAGCCACCAGGGTTTCTGGCTGTCAGCAGAAACACACCACCATCTCTTCTCAAAGAGTTTCTGTTACTCAGTGTTGTGGCAAAGTCTGTACTTTTGATTTCTATTTTTGCTGCGTCGTCCAACTTTTCTCCATCTTTGGTCCAGGCTACAGATGGTATGGGTCTTCCTGTGACAGTGGCAGCCAAGGTGAAGACATCACCTGCTTTCACCACCACCACATTATTGTAAATAGTTTCAATGTCAATCCTAGGCTTTTGGATATCTTCTTTGCATGTGATGACCTCAGAAGCTTGAGATGGCTTGCTGATAGCACCAGCAGAATTTCTTGCCAGAACATGGAATTCATAGGATTCATCCTCAATGAGATCACTAACAGTGAATGTTGTTTCCATGATGGTGCCGAAATTAGCTTTAACCCAGGAACCATTTGGCAACTGCTTCTTTTCTACTGTATAACCAGTGATTGAATAACCACCATCGTCTTCAGGTTTTTCCCAGCGAAGGGTCACTTCGTTTCTGGTAATATTAATAGCCAATGGTTGACTTGGAGGATCCACTGGGTCCAAGGCAAATGTCATGTCTGATAGTTTGCTTGGTTTGCTCAAACCAGCCATGTTCTCAGCTATGACACGGAACTCATAGGCAATTCCACCCACAAGACCAAATGATTTGTAGAGGTTTCCGACCACAAGGGCCTTGTTAACCTTCTTCCAGAGGATACTGTTTTTCTCTTTCCTCTCAATGTGATAACCCAAAATTGGGCTTCCACCATCAGATGGAGGCTCGTTCCAACTAATGGTCATTGCAAGTTTAGTACAGGTAACAACCTGGGGTGTTCCTGGTCTTCCTGGGACATCAAATGGATGAGTTGCAATAACTGGCTCTGATGTTATGTAGGGACCAACACCATACCTGTTCTGGGCTTTAACACGGAACTGATATTCAATTCCTGTTGTCAGACGAGCGGCCTTAAATGTTGTACGCATAACTGTTGCTGATAGCTTTACCCATGATGTTTCTGTGGTCTCTCTCATCTCAACAATGTAATTGTTGATTGGAACTCCGCCCTCAATTTCTGGGGCCTCCCAGGAAAATAGAACGTAATCACAAGAAACTTCATCCAACTTAATTGGTCCTTTAGGGGGTCCAGGAATATCATGTATTTGAACAGTGATAGTGTCTGTGACTGTTTCAATGATGTTTTTTCCAATCATAATGTACTCTCCACCATCATCTGTCTTGATCTCTTTGATGCTCAAGATAGTTGAGGTTGCTGTGTTGTCAATGTTAATTCTCTGTGTCTGTTTAATTTCTTCACCCCCCTTCTTCCACACAACTGAGGGTCTTGGACGGCCCAGCACAGGAATTTCAACCTTCAAGTTATCTCCTGCCCTGATGACCACTGTCTTCTGGTAGACTGATCTGAGGTCAAACTGAGGTGCGGCAGTTTGTTCCCTAATTATGATTAGCCGACTTTCAAATGGGTCGCTCTTTCCGGACTCGTTCACAGCCATGATTCTCAATGCATACTCTGTATTTTCTTTTGTAGATTTGCAGATCTGTTTCAACAAAGAATATAATTACTTTTATATAATTAATATGTATCTATCAAATTGACTGCTAAAATATGCATAAATACTCTTTATTGTGACTTTTTGCTTTCAATAGACAATGTTTCAGAAGAAGCGAACAACAATTAGAGAGCTTATAAAGCCAAATGGGTTAGAAAGAAGTAATGTCTAGTAAGCTATATTTAAACACAGAGTAATGCTGTGGAAATGCAGTCTACAATGGGTAGTCTTTTTGGCTCTTCAAGGCCAGCGTATGGAAGACAGAAGTATGAAATGAATCTTTGTTAATGTGCTCAAGTCATTTTATATATTTTATTCATGTTTAAATATTTATAAATGTTGGCCTATAATGTACAGATATAATAAGATAGTTATTCCATATATTCGGTAGGTAAATACATAGACAAGCTGTATAAAAAAAACCCATTAAAGAACACAAACTATCAAGTCAAATCCAAATTATTCAGACACAACATGCTTGTAATGAGCTGGTCAAATCTGTATCTGATTACTTAGTAGGCCTAACAACAGACATCTATATTTAGCATTACGCATTTAAAACTAAGGTACACTATTTATTATCATAAGACTATCTCCAATGATGTGCCTTCATTAGATTGAACCCTGTGGTAGCATTTTCTTAATACATGAAAAAGTCAAAAGCCAATATGTTCAAAAAACATATGTGAACATATCTAAAAACAGGAACTAGCTAAGTCTTATAAAACGTAATTGACATAGATTCCATATAAAAATGTCTGACGCACCAGTAGACCTATGTGTAAAAAGTTCCACCTAGAATGCCTCAACAATACTAAGTCATTAGTATTCTGTGGCTAACAGACAGCTATGGCTGGGGAATGACTATTCACTGTGACAAAAATGGCACGCTGTCACTTGATTGACAGTCACCATGTGGCACATAGCAGAAGGTGCCACTGATATCCCTACCACTGACTCACTTAAAAACTGGGACACCACTCTAATGCCACCACGGTCTATTCTCGGCTTTTCTGAAACATTGTCCCAAATACAAACACTGAAAAATCAAAATCTGAGAAATCATTGTAATTTTTAGAAATAATCTCTGGGTTAGCATGCATTGTATTCAACATGCGTCTCACATTTGCAAATGTAACAGTTCAGTAACTACACAGCTATAGAGCCCAGGAAGCTGAATGAACTTTACTTTAACATACTTTATCTATGAGATTGGTAAAAGTTTCTTACTTGTATCACAAGGATGTCAGACCTGCTCTCCTTATCCAAAAGTGTTTCGAGAAATCCAATGTTTAAATAATATATAAAGATAAAGGAAATAAGTAAGTTAAAATAATAATTATTGTTTTGAGTATTGTTTTGTTTTTTACCTTGCTCTATACACCTGAGGCAAGGCTGGCCTGGGAATACGCACTGCCCTAAAGTGCTGGTTGTATTTAGGCTACACCCCTGAGAGCAGCATCACAGCTGCCCGACTCTGTCCTATTGGTGGTTTGGGGCAGATGCATCATGGGAGAAGTGTGTCTTTTATGTGTGTCATGTCACGCTTGTTACTAAGTACCTACTTTCATGCCAGCCCTGTAAAAGCTATAAATCCTTGAGTGTCATATCTGAACAGGAAAACAACGACTGATGAATTCTTGTTTTTCTGTTATAGGTCATGCCTAAATTAGACTACTTCCCAACTCAAGCATTTCAGGTATCATTTCAGCATGAACTGTTCATTCTAATGTTTACTGATGTCATTGTCTTGTTGGAGAAAAACATGAACCATAAACATAAACTTACCGTAAACATCCAAAAATTCCTAAATGTCACACAAGGTCAAAGTCAAGGCTCTTTTCTTCTGTGACCCCTCATTGGTGGAATAATGTACCCACTCTTTGTTTTGGCAACAGTGTTAAAAGTGTTAAAGACGTATCTGTTTATGTAGGTCTAAATTAATTGTTATGGTTTGTATGATTATTGTGTTTATTCTGTTAAATGTCATCTATTCTAGTATAGGTCTGCTAATATCGGGATTTTTTTCATTATTATGACCTTATACTTTAAACTGTTAATTTTAATGTTAATGTAAGGTGTATGTCATTTTAAGGGGCTTCGGACAAAAGTAATGAAATCCCTAATGTATCAGTCGCATCATGTTGGCATTTGCCCCTTCTCACCTGTTTGTCCTCTCTCTAGGCTACTTTTAGAATATTTTAACAAAGCCAGATTTAAAAATAGTATCCTAGGCTACTCTTTACACATTTTCTGTAGGCATATAACTGTTGTCTAATATTTAAATTAGAAGCATTTATTGGTGGATTAATAGGTCATTTATAAGTTATTTTCATAATTTCTCTTTTTAAGTAAGCCTACCGTTTTTAACAATGGCAAATTAATGAAATATTTTATTACTTTTTCAATGACACCTGCGGTCCACTTGAACAGTGATATAGCCTACTGTATCTTTATTCAGCCGACAGACTCGTAAGCTGTTATAGCTTGCTTGATTTTGAAGTCCACAGAATTATTTGGTTACCTACTAGTGAATTAAGTTGTAGGCCTAGCCTAGTTTCATTTGTTTGTGTTTGTTGAACAATCCTGGAAAGCTTGTTTGGCTACAGTCATTCCTGAAGATTCGGGGTCCATAACATCTTTTCCTGATGAAAAGTGCTTGATATAAACATGTGGTAAACACAAACACTAACCAAAATGTTTAGGACCTTCCCAATTTAATCCTAAAATAAATATTGGTGATAGTTTCCCTGTCGTGACTCGTGTCTTGCCTCATCTCATTGCTGCTCTGGCAGCATGCTGAATGCATTTCAATAGCATTGGTCCACTTGAGAATGTATTTTTTTTCAGCGGTGCTTTGGTGCCACCTCTTGGAGACTAGCCTAGCCTACTGTCAGTCACTCACTGAAGTCACTGAGAGTAGGATAGCCTAATGTTTATAACATTACATCACGTAAAATCAAAACTATACGCGGAATAGAGAAGTTGCATTGCATCTCACTGGTGGTGAGCAACAGACCAATATGTTTTGCGTGTGTGGTGTCAAATCCACATTAAACAATAATATTACACAGAATAAAGATACTACATAAAAGATATATAAACTAAAGGATATATTTCAATAAAGGCCACGACACGTGCTGTTGGAGATTGCACGTCAGTTGTCATTGATGAACTACAGATTGATGAACTAAGCTGTACCAACTTAATATCATGCTTATCATTGTTTATATTGTGCTAGCCATAGGCTATGGAGCTGTAAAAAAGGATAATTTTAAGAACCAATGCGCTTAAAGTGACAGTGCACCTTATAAAGTGTTTTACTTTTACCTTTGTGGTTACTCATTAACTTTGTGATTTATGTTATATTTAATATGCCTTTAACTTCATATGGGATGGGCATTTTTAGGCTTTTCCCCCGAATTCTTGAATTTCCCCTTGGGGATCAATAAAGTATCTATCTATCTATCTATCTATAAATTGTGCTGTGCCTACTGTTCCCAACTAGTTTGGCCTGCCATCAAATGCTTGGTCTCTTTAGTAAGCTGAGACCTTGCAGTTTCTTAGGGAACAATCAGAATAGCTGTGGGAAGTACTGGCACAGAGGTACAGAGGCTAGAATATTGTTTTTTATTTCAAGCATCTCTGAACTGACTTCATTTCAGCTCTCCAGGTCACTTGAGATGACATAGAAACACAACTGAGCCCTAGCACCAGGTCTTGTAAAGCTGTGTGCAAAAGTAGATCAATATAGAATAAAAAATGAGTGCTTTGGACCATTTTTTGCCAAGGTAAGCTCATGCGTTTTGTAAAATGCCCTATGGAAACTCCTCATAGGACTTTTGGGTTGCCAAAATGCAAACTGACAATAAAAGCCTTACTGTGTGACAACCTCTTGGTGTAGAAGCATACTGTAATCCTGGTCTCATATGAAAGGTAACACTGTGTGGTTTCTTGTAGGCTATTTGGATTGCATGGCAGGGGTTATGATATAGAATGACTAGGGCTGTAACGATACACCAACCTTATAAACATATATGCATAAATATGCAAATATTTAACCTTATACTGAGGGTGAAAAACTACATTTCTTTCAAATATCCAGTCCACTCCAACACATATTTGACACTGGAATTATACATATCTAAGAATTGTCAATGACCAGTTGCATTAAACAAACAAAAAACATAAATACTTATATTTCAAAAGGGTTTAATTTGTAGGTCGCATTAAAGAAACAGTTTACCCTGACTGTGAAACTACCAAAATAATCATATTGCCTTTACACTGATCAGATCACTAATGGTGACTGTTGTTCTTTCAGATCCATGCTCATTGGAAAGTTTGAGGATGTATGTGCCAGCATCGCTTTCTTTGACACCAGTGATGATGAGTGTGGTGAGGTCTTGTGGTCTCAATGTGGAATCTGCCACTTTGCTCCTCACCAGGCAGTTTCTTTCCTGAGCGGGACCACTCAATGTGAGGGATGGGCTCTCCAGAGAAAGCACAGGCAACGGTAAGGACTTTCCCTGTTTCACTGTTGATATCCTCAGGGAGGGCTTCAATTCTAGGTGCTGAACCTGGATTGTTAGAAGAAAAAGTGATCGTATTACTAGATAGAGTAGTAACAATGTTGGTGGCACACATGGCACAACTGGAAACATGACCTTAGCTGTCTTACTGACAAATCATCTCTCCTTGCCCACTGTGCAGCATGGCTCTCATGGAGGACCCCTCTACATGTGAGTGACTTGACATTATACTGCTTTAACTCATGGCGTAAATTTACTCTGATGTCATTGAGGACATGCTGGATTGAGACATAGTATTGAACTTCCTCTCAGCCATGCTGGAACTGCTGAATGAGGTATCTTGAACAGGACTCTCTGTGTGGATAGATTTGGATGAGAAAGTGGAGCTTTATTTCATGATCATCATTTCAGATGACTCTTGGAATCCATGGGTCATGACCTCGGACATTTTAACAGATTTTGCCATGTAAGTGAATTAATGTTAAACTACAGGTCTATTAAAATGTTTAAAGCAATAGAGTTGATTTGAATTATAGTATTATTAAAAATATAGTAGTAAATATGTAACTTACGTTGAATTGCCATGTGCGTTGCTACAAAAGCTGTTACTTTGGAGTATGCTCTGGAACACTTGGCCAGTGAAAGAGAATAATGTTTTGGACATGTCTCCCTTCTGTAGTAATCTCACAGGTGTATTCACCTTGGTCACTCTCAGAGACGTCATAGATACTGCCTTGTGTCATTTTTTTCCTGCCTTTGTACCACACAACTTCCTTCACCACCATGTTTTCAGCAACACAGTACATTTTCACTTTGTCCTCAGAAGCCTCTGCTATAAGCTGCTGAACAATCTTTGGTGGGGCAGTTTTGGTTGGGGACTTTACCCATTTAGGTGACAGGATAGGATCTAGTGATTTGACTGTGGGTGGGGATTTCACCCTTCGTGGTGAAAGAATTGGTTCAGGAGATTTGATGATCGTTGGAGATTTCACCCTTGGTGGTGATGTAATGGGCTCTGGAGATTTAACAGTTGGGGGGGATGCCATCCTCTGTGGTGGAGTCACTGGCTCTGAAGACTTGACTGGGCTTGGTGACTTCACTTCTGATGGTGAAGTAAATGGTTCTGGTGACTTCACACTCTCAGGTGATTTGACTCGGGGCTCTGGTGAGGTTACTTGAGAAAGTTCTGGGGATTTTACCTCAGGCTCAGGGGACTTCACACTTGGAAGTGGGGCAGGAACCTCCTGTTTACGTTGTGGTTTACGGAAGGGCAAGGAAAATCTTGCCTCTTGTGTGCCTTCTGAGTTCTCCACTATCACTATGTAGTTGCCCTCATGAGAAATCTCAACCGAGATGATTTCAAATGTAGACTTGTACTGTGGTGTAGTCACCAGGTAACGGTGAGAGGAAACAATGGTGGTTCCTTCGTGTAACCATGTCAATCTTGATGCTGGTTCACCATCAATATCACATGTGAATCTGGCTGTCTCCCCAATAGAAACTGTGGTTGACTGAGACTTTGTGATTATTTTTGCAGATAAAGTGGCCTTAATCTCTTTGACTTCTTCAACTACTTTTGTCTTTGTCTTTGTAGCAACACATTTTTCTGGTGATGAGTAAGATGCAGAATACAAGTATTCAATTAAAGCATGTCTAATAGGTAAACTTTCTGCTGCAGCATACTCTAAAGCCGATACCTCATGTCATTCCACAAAGTTTGTTGAGGTTTCTTTGACCTCAAGGTGAGTTCTGGAAGAGGAAGAAGCTCTAACTGATGATATATGGTAGTAGTCAGTAGTTGTGACGTCTGGGATAAATGTTGCAGGCGCCTCTTCATCTTTCCGGCGAGAGGAATATGTGGAAAATTCTCCACCTGAAACATCAAGGGTGGCATAGTCGGATGCCTCTCCCTTTGAATTTGTGGCGACAACACGGTATGTTCCACTGTCCTCTGCAATGCACTCAAGGACTTTTAGAGACAGAACTCCACTCATATCTGTGAACTGGTACTTGCTGCTCTCTTGAATTTCCTTTCCATTATGAAACCATTTGATTTCTGCATCTGGCTTGGCTTGGACATTCAACATGAACTTTGTATCCTGACCACATGGCACACGATGAGAACGCATTCTCACAGTAATACGTGGAGCATGATCAAGGCTGAATGGTGCCTGTGTAACAACCTGGTATTTTATCTCAGAATTAAGAGCTACTTTTCTTGATTCATATCTTGACATGATGTCAAATCTGGCAGATCTCTCAAACCTTGAGGATGACCTGGATGACCTCTCTGTTGAAACAGGGCTAGGAGAGCGAGGACGTGTTCTGTCAGGGGTTGGTGATCTTCTCTCGATAGCCTCTCCATCAACCTCCACTGTGGGACAAGCTCGAGGAGGTCTTATGAATTCAGACACTGGACGCATCAGCTCAATGTATGTTGGTGACAATGATCTTCTTCTTCTCAGAAACTTTGCAATGGTAGTATGCTCTTTCTTATCCTCATGCTTCACTTCAGCCATTTTCTCAGCTTTTGGTGATGCACAATGCAGTGAAGATAGCATACTGGACTGCCAGTTGGTTTGGGAGGGTGAGAAGCCTAGTTCAAGCTCCTCCTCAAGCATCTGCTTCTCCTCTTCAGTTCTCTTCGAGCTGGAACTAGCTAAGTGTAATAACATTTAATTCAATATAAAAATATCTGATGTACTTATTGGCCTATGTGCCAATGGTTCCACATAGAATCACTCAACAATACTAGGTCATTAGCACTCTTTGACTAACAGCATATTCACTGTGACAGAAATGGCACACTGTCACTTGATTGACAGTCACCATGTGGCACATAGCAGAAGGTGCCACTGATATCCTACCACTGACTCACTTCAAAACTGGGACACTACTCTAATGCTATCACTGTCTATTCTAGACGTTTTTGGAACATTGTGCCAAATAATAACATTGAAAGTTAAAAATCTGAGACTGAATTAAATTGTTATCTAAATCATCTCTGGATGAATGTGTGTTACATTCAACATACTTCTGACGGCAAATGTAATAGTTTAATAGTTAACACAGACACTATAAAGGTCAGAAGGCTGAACCTATGAACCTCACTTTGACATATCTCTGAAATTGGTGGAGTTTCTTACTTGTGTCACTGATGTATCTTTGCAGAAGTCTACAGGCTCAGTAACAATCTCTTTAGTAAAATGTGTCCCAAGAAATCCAATGTGAGACCTGTTGAGCCTGAAAATTTAAATACATGACATAAGTAAATAAAATAGCTCAGATTCACAATATTGTTTTGCTTTTTACCTTGCAATCTCTACATCTTAGGTAAGGCTGACCTGGGAAAATTCACTGCTCAGAAGTGCTGGCTGCATTGGCGGAGTCAGGTTATATGCTTTCCCTCCCCCCTCACTCACAGTCTGCATTCATGACATACTGTGTCATGTATGCAACTCTGGATGACCCACAACTTCCTCAAATTAAACACTGACAAAACAGAACTTGTCCTGATTGGCCCCAAACCCCTCCTTTCCAAATATGCCCATCTAAGTCTGGAAATCCATGGCTCCCACATCAAACCCTCCACAACAGTACGCAATGTTGGTATCATTCTAGACCCCTCACTCAGCTTCGAACTCCACATCCACTCACTCACCAAAAGTGCTTTCTTCCAGCTGTGTAACATCACACACATCACTCCACCTGAAAGATGCAGAAACTCTGGTCCACACATTCATCATCTCCTATCTTGACTACTGTAACTCCCTACTCTCTGGTATCTTAAAAAAAAAAAGCAATAAATAAACTCAGTATTTTCAGAACTCATCCACTAGAGTCCCCACACACACCAAACACTCTGCCCACATCACTCCCATCCTCTGTGAACTCCACTGTTTACCCATCTCCTCACGTATCCAATACAACACCTACTGACAACAGAAAGGGCATCCTTGAGGGTGATTATACAAAACACTGATACAATTTTTCCCCATTGTGAATGTCACCCCCCACTTTCTGTAGATATCATTATCTAGAGTGCACTTTTTTGTAAAGTAAAGGTTGTATCAGTGATTTCAGGCCCAAAAAAGCCCAAACATAAATGATCACATTCATCTAATCTTTCCTAACGACCCCGCTAGCTGCCTGTACCATAAGCAGGCCGTCAAAAAAAATGTGTCTCTGTAGGCAGCATAGGCTCCGAGATCTGTACACAAAAACAATTGCTACCAACAAGGGTTGGCAACTAGCCTGGAAAATCTAGACCCTGGTAATCTAGAAAGATTAAGGGTCTGGCCACGGCCCCATCTGTGGTGCAACTGGCTGGGGCACCTGCACCGTACGCCGGCGACCCGTGTTCGATTCCGGCCCCGTGGTCCTTTTCGGATCCAACCCCTGCTCTCTCTCCCATTCGCTTCCTGTCACTCTCCACTGTCCTATCATTAAAGGCATAAAGAGCCCCAAAAAAAAAATATATACTTTAAAAAAAAGGGTCTGGCCACGAACAATGTAATGGCCCAACTCGAGGGGCAGCACCAAGCATGCATTTGAAAATCTCACTGCACGCAATTGGATAAAACTACGACCAATGTTTACTGACCTCCAACGTTGCAACGCTGTCGTCATCAGTTTAGCTCGCCTCTGGCCCGCCTGTATCAGATACGCCGATTTGATTGGTTCCCCGGGATGCAAAGTAACGTGCATCATTGCTCATTGCCAGAGTGTTTTGCAGAGACAATTCCATTGTGCTTTCGCGAGAACTCTGGATTTCCAGGGTAGTTGGCAACCACTCAAAGGCAAAATAAAGTGTTTCAACCAATAACCGACGAGATGCGCGTTTAGGAGAGTTTCAATTGCACGGGAGGGAGGGGGAGGGAGTAGCGAGCTAGCTCTATGTTTTGTTTGAACATCAACAGAAGTGACGTATCCCCGTTATCGCTGATACAACCTTTAATACTACACCCAATTAGCAGAATCCCTTGGCTCTTTTGCAAAATGAAACACTTCAGTCCATTCCAGTATTTTTTTCTCTCCACTACACTACAGTTTTCCTTCAACATCTTACACACAAAATATTTGCATATCATAACATCACCCATTTACAGCACCCATTACGTCATATAATACCATAACCCCATACCAAATCTGCAAAACCATAGGCCTACACTAATTCTCAGCTTTTGAATCAGTTTTCAATTTCATAAAAACACTTTTTGCAAAACAGTGTCTCTTCCTCTTTTTCCTCTCTGTCCTACATTGCCTTCAAGGATACAAGGGCTCACCTGTTGCCAAGTCTTTAGGACTGATTGTTGAGTTTATAATTGAGCACCTAAGTATCTTCACACCTGGTTGTGTTTAAACAATTAGTTCATGGGTGTGTATTTTTAAAGGTAGTGCCTTGACATGGCAAAGAGGACATTGTTTAATTTTTCTGTCTGAAGTAGAGAAATGTGTTTAGTGTTTTGTAAATCAATGTGTGTAGTGTCTTGCAAAAAGTTTGATGCTGATAATGTGCTTATATTTGAGCAAATCTGGGCTGATGTTTTGCCACTTGAGCGTAAGGTTTCTCTAACTGTGGGATATTTTTGATTTTAGTGTTTAAGCAATTGTAAAAAAAACTGTAAGCAACCACGTGGGCACCAAGGGGCCTGATAGAGAACGTAGAGGGACCCCCATATCATATAAAATGATTATACCTGATGATTATCATCTTTCAAACTGGTCTTTTTTTAACTGTGAAGCACTTTGGAAGGAAATGTGCTATACAATTATTTAGTGACTTACTAGTCAAAGTCCAAGGAGTTCTGTGTGGGTGTGATCACATTGAAAACTGACCAGTCACAAGAGGGCCAATGCCTCCCTTGGTTCCCTCCCCCAAACTGTCCAAGTTGACACATGAGAGTGCAGAAATAAATTGTGCAAGCAGATCTAATCTGGGAGGAAACGTGTGCCCTCCGGTGGTTGTTTTGTGCACTTGCAACTACCTGTACTGTCCCCAGCTGTTGAATTTGTGCAAAGATAGAATTTGTGCGTATTCCAGTTACCGGTATACCTGCAATTGTAAAATAATATTATTTTCTTGTGACCATATTTTATCACTTGGGTCTTTTGACTTGATGTTGATGCCATATCTAGTGAGTTGAGTTTTTACTAGAAGATTATTCAGAAGAATTAGAATAATTTCAAGTATTTCCACTTATGATTTCCAAGTGTGGTCCAAGAATGATCAGAATTTGCATGGGAAACAAATGATGGACACCCAGCTATAAAAATACAAGAGTATTATTATTAGAGTGCATGAAAATGCACTCTACTGTTATCCGATTTATTCTTCTCATTATTATTATTCTAACGCTTTTTCTGTGTTTAATGTGGCTTCAACCGCTTAACATAAAAACTTCATTCAAACTGTGCTGCTTAGGTCTTACTTATAGGACAGGTGTGCAATGTGTTTTTCATCTTTATAACTTTTATACTTTTTGAACTATTAATAAAAACTATTATTCCACTGCTTGGTTGAATTTCCCATTGTCCTACATAATTCAGAACGACCATTAACCGTATGTTATTTGCACACCTATGAAGTAGATCCATTTTTTGCCCATATCACTCTCAGGGGCGCAGCTACCCATTTTTTGAGGGGTATGCAACAACAAATTGCCCCCCCCCCCCCAAAAAAAAAAAAAAACACAATCAACTTAAGTAAAAAAAAAGGCCAATAATTTACACTATTAGTTAAAAAAAATGTTTTTTTAAAGAAATTCTGCCAATTTGAACTTGAAGTATTGTTAAATGGTGCATTGTTGTCATTTTACGAGAGTCTAAAAGGTTCTCATAACATTATTTTGCCAGTTGTTGCTCACGAAGGTTAAGGCTGATCCAACTCTAGCCTTTGTTTGCCACATTATCAGCACAATATTAAGCTAATAATATTAGGATTGTTAGGAAATGGAAATATGTAATGAGTTGTTGCTAGAGTGACATTTCTGTTTGCAGTTTGCCATTAAAAGTTCAGTATGAGCATGGTAGCCACCTAGCTATCTTCATTGAATAGGTTGTTTTAATCGGCATATGCTTAGCAAACGCTAGTCTGTTAACATGAATATTTGCAAGCCTCCAAGCACAGACGTCACACTTTAAATCCTACCTGTTGCTTTTCACCATCCACTTATTTAACTACTGTCGCATCCCTTGACATGCCATCTCATTTTCCCTCTTTCTTTTTCTATGTTTAGCCCCCGACAGCTTTTTTTGCTGTATCCATCTTTTTCCATAGATGGCAACTCACTACTCCCTGCTCACTCAGCACTCATCTTAAATCTTATGAGATAGGGCGCCTACTCTATCCTGTTAGTCCTCTAAAATGTTATTTAACATTGAGGAAATGCAGAAATGATTTAGAAACGTATAACAGTAGTTACATATAGAATATACCAAATATTTTATTATTATTATCATTATTATTATTTATTTATTTTTTTACCACCGCTTTTGGCGCCCCCACGGTGCTGCGCCCCTATGCGCCGCATATAGCGCATACCCACTTTTTGCGCCACTGATCACACTTGTATATTACAGTTTTTTTCAACTGCTTACACACTAAATCTTTGCTTGTCACACAATTTTCTAAACATGTCCTCCAAACATCATAACCCGACACCAAATCTGCAAAACCATACACTAATTCTCAGTGTTTGACTCAGTTTTCAATTGACTAAAACACATTTTGCAAAACACCACACACAATTTTCTACCTACACACAAAAATCTAACAGGAAGTAACTTGATTTCGTTCTTCAAACACAACCCATCAAAATGCCACACTAAATCACCAGTGCTTCACTCTTTCTCTTCACATGTGCAAACACTCTTTACTTTACTGAACACCATCCAATCATTGCCTTAGTATAGGTCTATGAATAGATATACTCTCTATATAGGTATAGACCCTTTCAATCTGCTCCTAGAGGATTTCCGGTTGAAATATTCAGAACCTATGCAGATACTTTGAAAATTACAGTAATCGGACTTTAGCTTACAGTAATGTTCTACAAAAAGTTGACTATGTAAAATTTGTCTTTTTACTCTATTTTTGTTTGTCCCCATGTTACAGTATACCATTAGCTCAATAAATTTTTCTGTGCCTCCAGAAATGCCTTAGGAACGCTTACTGTAGAATTGTTTGTTTCTGCAGTTGAAAGGGTCTATAGGCCTATGAATATACTGTACACGACCCCCCCTCCCACACACACACACACTTGTCTTTAGAAAAAAACAAAATCAGTGTTTTCAAAACTCCATGTACATCTGGTGGTCACTGTATTCTTCTTTGCTTTTTTTCTTGTTTGCTGTAAAATACTGTATTCACAACAGCAAATTATTTGGGAAAAATCACTATTTTTGGTTTCAATATTGCTTGCATTTTTACTGTGTATTTCTACTTCTCTTTGTTGATACCGTAACTTTCACTCTTGTATGGAAATACATATAGAAAGCCTAAAGCGTATGGTACGCTCCCGCGTCTGCGTCCCGCGCACGCGGCACTGGTGAGCGCGTGACGAGATTTGCGTCATTTTTACAGCATGCGTCGCGTCTTTGAGTCGACCGAATTTTAAGACCGCGCGTCAAAGTGACGCGTAGACTGCGCATGTGTGAAACGGAACTGCTGTAAACACTCCCCTCCAGTAGGTGGACCACATAGAAGAAGAACACTTAAACCTACAAACAAACCTAGACAGAAGAAGACTTGTTTGGTTACCATAATGACGATGGAACAGAGAGAGCGCCTGTCCTCAGCTTGCCTGGTTTGAGTTACGTGAGACACCACGAAATGGAGTCAACTTCGACCGATTAAAGCCACAATTATCCACAGATACATTCTTTAACATTATATTTAACGGTCACTTTATGTCGTTGAACCCAAAGTATTTCAAGACACCACATTTTAGATTAGTTGGGGACGTAATTATCTGCTGGCCGTTCTGTACGTCACCTGATGGTCGAAACAGGGTGGCTGCATATGGCTCATTGTGGCTACTGGCTATAATATATTGGCTTGCTTTGGTCATGAGCCCTGGATCATGTAGCACTGAATGAGATGGCAAACAATAAAATAAAACTAATCATAGACTGTAGAAATGCGCTACACAGCACTAAAAACCGAATAGTTTATTTATAGTTTGACTACGGATATTTCACGTCATGTTCAAATAAAAAGTGACAGCCCTACTCCCTGGGGAGAGAGCTGACATGACTTCGGATTAAATGCATCTTTTAAAAATGAGCGTAGCCTAGCACCTATTACTGAACAATGCAGAAATCAAATCGCGAAACCCAGAGCCATATAAAGGTATCTATCTACAACGCTCAGGCGAAACCCAGTAACACTTGCTGATCGAGATGCATTCTCGCCTGTTCCGTATATAATGCGTTATCAATAGTGATTATAATAATAAAGGGAATGTAGCCTACCTCTCCCAGGTGCAATCATTATCACCTAGCTCCTGAACAATGCTGAACTCAAATCTCGAAACTCGCCTGTCAACACCGGATATGCATTATCATAATAATAATTGAAGGAATAACCTACCTCTCGCTCTAAATACACCCATTATCACAGACCGGAGACATTATACATTATGAACACAAATAGTTACTTCAAAACTTTTATTGACACGTCATATTTACAGGTTTTTGGTTCATACTTTTTGGTATGAGGCAGGTGTGAAGACTCAATACAAATTTAACTGAGGACATATGTACGCACAACTCGTTCTTACCATGCTGTGTTTAGAAAAATGTCCCAATTATTGCTGCCCTCGCAGCACCGAGTCACTTAGCTATAGGCTTGTAGCCTAATAAGCAAGTAGGCTAAGCTAGTCTCTCCGCTATACCAACAGGTGTGCTGTGTGTGTTCTGGTGGATGATAAATGGAGCGATGCGATGGGCCAGCTTAACTTCCCAGCAGACAGGCGAACGTACTCGTGGTGCTTTTTCCTTCATCAGCTCTTCCTTCGTTGAGTGCTCGCACATCCCACGTTATTCTTTTCTTCATGCGTTTCAGGCTTCTTTGGTGGTTGTGTCCTACTTTCAGGCTCGACGTACCGCCCCCAGTTGGTGGGGCAGAGTATCACAGTTAAGCCGTAGTGCGCAGGCGCTAACCTTAACGATTTAAAGTGCATTCAGGACAGCAGAATTTGGAGTATGCTTCACGTCCACGGCAAAAATGACGCACGTCTTGGACACGCGCAAATGTGACGCACGACCATGCCAGAGCCTTAAAGCTACCTTGTGTAAGAACTTCTCCCATCTAGCGGTGAAATTCTATATGACAACCAACTGAATATTACTTTCTAGCCCCTCCCATTCCGAGCGCATTTTAACTCCTACGGTGGCCGTTTCATGCCAAAGTTAACATTGCTTCCAGTACTACGACTTCGTCCGGTGTTCCTTCCAGTTATAAGGTTACTTTAGAAAACAATTACACATTGCATTTAGTTATATAGCCAGTAAACATGTTGGGTATGACCTCTATGTAAAGTGAATAGCCTAGTTTTACGTTTTCATTATTTTGGTAGGCTACTATTTCATTGCTAGCATCAGCTATCAGGTTCCCAAACGAATGCATGCTAATGTTATAGTACAGTTGATTCAGTGCTATGTTATTCTGTATGTGCGAGATTAATAGTGTAAAGGCAATGTTTACAGCGTAGCCTACTATTTTTCTCAGTGAGCAGAGTCAGAGATCAGTCGATGCAACGGAGGTGCAAGGGAAAGGTAAAGGAAGAGGGAAAGGTAAAGAAAAGCCAAGAGCCGGTGGCAGAGGATCGATGAGACCTCCTAGGCAAAGAAAAAGTAAGACTCCAAAAGATGACGAGGAGAGACTGGAAGAACTTCAAAGACAAAGGAGAGAAGCAACGGAGGTTTGTGTTTTTAATATATTTCTCTGAACAGTATCAATGTCAATGACACCGAAATTAGCTCGGAAGCTGCACCAGGCACGTTCGTTTGCGTTGCGTCTGCTGCAGAAAAAAAATAGACCATTCATCTAAAATTGATTTTACGCGTTGTGAACGGAACGCTTCAGTCACGCGCTTGATGTAGCTTCCCTGCCTGTTTGTATCTCAATTGTTTGTAGCAATTTCTAGCTGTTGCCAGTCAACTGCATGATGCGAGTTGTCTCCCAGTGAAATCACGACACATAATTACGTTATGGTCTATAGAAAATGTTACACAACATTTTCACCTTTTCATTGTCCATACACATACATAGTATTCATCATTTTGTGTGAACACTTGAAAAATGACACAGAGTAGGCTACTATTACTACTACTCTGCTAACAATCTAACTTTGCTACCTAAACAAGCCTATCTGATCTTATTTCTTGTGTCTTATTTCTTCAGACTTGTGGATGAAATGAGCCTGCAAGAGCACAGGAACCTCACCACACAGTTGCTATAGTGAGGCAGCCAGGTCTGGTGTTTGATGCATCAGTGCAGACATGTCGTCCCCCCACCTGTGCCAGGGATGCCTTGGTGTAGTTGTACACACTGCAGAGACATGCCAATCGATCAGAAGAGAAAATGCTGTGGACAAAACCCTGCCACCTGTGTGAGCCTTCTGCCTCACTACACACAGCACTGCCTAGATGAAGGTTTTCTCCAGATTCACAGGCAGTACATCACAGACATCACAGCATTAGGCCATGTAAGAGAGCCAGGTGATGACAATAGAGTTCAGATATGCTACCTACAGACATTTCATTTTCTGGCAGCATGGGTCTCTAGGACAGGGTAATAGAAGAGTGATCCAAAGCAGTGTGTGTAGGATAAGGGATAAATTCCCTGACCCTCAGGGACATCTCTGGAATTTATTTCACCTTCCTATAATGTTGTAATGTTGTTATTGTAAATAGTTTTGTATTAGTGTTCTTGTACTGCCTGTTCCTTTTAAAACTGTATTTAATTTATTTTACACCGGTACATCGCTATATTTTGTTTTCATGAAAATAAAAACTTTTAGAATTGATAAGAGACTGTTCATGCTGTACCTCATACATTACATCCACAAACTTATAATTAAAAAAGGAGTTGTGGTAATTTACCATTTTGAAACACCAAATGACAGTAACATGGTCAACAATGTTATTTGCAATATATTTATTTACAGAAATTAACAAATTATGGTATTTACACATGAACCCTTCCTTTTTGTATGGTGCCTTTGAAGCAACATGGGCCATCATTCTAAATTTGCAGTCTCCTGGAAAGCTGATCCTGTGGAAGACATGCAGTGTCGTTAGACATACATGCCATTTTATATAGTTCAACATATTGTTACTAATCTGTATAGTGCTATTTTGCCTAGACTGAGTTACAGGCAAGGTTACAATGAAGGCATGCACGTGCATCACATAAGACCATTGAATTTCGTTCACATCCTCCTCCACAATGCTCATGTCATGTAGGCTTTGTAAAAAATATATATAAATGCTTATATCATGAAAATATACAATAGAGAATGTCATCGGGTATAGACATTATGAGCATTGATGGGTTACCTCTGTTCAAGGTTCTCAATTTCAGGGGCTTCTGCAATTGCGCCAAGATGCTAATCTGAAATGAATAAGCAGAGCGTTTCACAACATATAACAGTACATAAAATGGTAAACACCAAGATATTAAAAATATACTTTCAGTTATTATCAAACAACAATCACATAGAATCAACAATTGTTTTCATGCAGTGAAAAACGTTCAGACAATTTAGTAGGCTACGTCTACAATTAATAAGACTACAGGACAGGCCTCAGGATGTGAACGTCACCCTTGGAATTGGCTACACTAGCATTATCAGATTAGGATATATTTAGGCTACAAAGCAAAAGCAATGAAAAATAACTACAATTTAGTGCCCTTTGCCTGTGATCCGTCATAGCAGATTTATGTTACAATCCTTTTTCATCGACGCGAGGAAAAGTATCCCAGACGTCATTCTAGCGTTATGGACAACCATGCTATACTAAGCCAAGCAACTATAAAACTTCGAATTTACACCATAGACTGTATGTTTACACGAATAGGCCAAATTACCTGTCGAGGAGAAAGCAGGCAATTTCGGCGTCCCTTTTAAAATCCTTGCTCCTCACGAGCTCTTTCCATCTTAGAAAAGCCACTCCAATATTGACTTTGGTCTGTTGTTTTTCCGGTCGCGTTGGCGTTTTAATTCTCTTTTTCGCTTCCTTGGCGACTCCTTTTCATGTCCTCGAGAATAGTTGTAATCCTCCATTTTCAACAGACTTTCAAATCTGCCGGCAGTCGCGAGTAGACTGATCGATCATGCAATGAGTGTTGCCTACAAGCGCGAAAGGCGGAGCTGAATTTCCAGGAATGTCCCTCGTTGGCGAATGTATTTCAAAGATGGAGGCGCAACATGGATTCAGCCATTTGCGCGACTCGCGCGTAGGTATTTGGAATAGCAGATTCTACACTTACGAGAATACTTTGATTAGTAAGTGGAAATAATTACACATGAATGAGCACATATTTTTGAAAGAACAAATGGGTTTTTGCTAAGAATTAACTCAAAAAAGTACACAATGTAGCTTTAAGACAGAAGAGCTTTAGGTTTTGAGCAACAGTGTGTACATGATGTATCCAAAATGTCATATTATGACAAAAGTGTTTGTAATGTGAGGCGAATGTTTGCTTTAAACATGTGTTTTTGACATTTTGAATGTTGTGTGTAATTTTGCTGGAGATTTGGGGCATTTCGCATTTTGTGTGAGCAGTTGTGGGTTTTGTGTGTGGAGTTTTGAAAAATAGACAGAGTTTTGAAAACGTGTGTAAACAATTGTAGAAAACTGTAATTCTCTGAACTCATTGTGAAGTTTAAATGAACCGTCACGTTGCATCTGAGCTGTAAAATGCAGACGTTCAGAACATAGTAACATTGTAGCATATGACGGAGGTGGCTTTTAGCTAGATGGATGACAGCAGGCTAGGTAAAATAGCGATGTTTCAAAGCTAAAGTTCATCAGAATCTTGGGATACGCCCGCTTGACAACAGGAGAGATAGAACTAACGACTGGCCTTTGGCCGTAGCAACTATCCATTTAGAACTAGTAACGGCAGTTTGTCTTGCAAGTTGAGAAATTAGTTGATATGTGTCGGAAGAAAGTAGTTCTACAAACAAGACAGTTTTAGCGATTAAAACGTTTAAATTGTAACAGGAAATGAACACAACGCAAGTGGCAACAGTGGAATAAGCGGGATAATGGACTCCACGGTGGTCTGTTCACAGAAGTTAATGCTCCGCTTCGCGTCGGGGCCGTTTTACAACCTTGACCGTGCATTAACTTCTGTGAACAGACCACCGTGTCGTCCATTATCCCTTACTTAAAAATGTCCCCATAGACTTAACATTGGCCATTATGACATCACAATACGGCCATTAAGCAATTCAAATCCTATGCCAGGTGTTCAGGCCACCTGCAGCAACTGTCTGTCTCAAGGGGTGGATCACATTGTACATGGTATGCGCTGGGGTTGCTCTTGGTTGAGGTAATGTCCAATGACTTACAGCACGCCGCAGTCAAAGTTCAACATGATTGAACTTTGACCGCGGCAAGCGCAAGAGCGGCAAAGTGGCAAAATGCCACAGACCAATTGCGCACGCAAGCCAATGAAAGTAATGGGTTTCATAGAGCATGCCGCGCGTAATGTGAAAGGCCCCTCAGGCTTTAAGCATACAATCTAGCTCTCTTAAGACTACAGATCCTGTTCAACTGTTTCCTACAACTGTTTCAAAATAAAAGTCCTCACTACAATAATTCCCTATTAAATAATTTACACTACATTTAAACTATTCCAACTGTCAGTTATCATCAACTAGACTCCCGCCAACTGTTTCCTCTGCCCACAACTGTTTCAAAATAAGTCCTCACTTAAATAATTCACTATTAAATAATTAAACTATTTAAACTATCCAACTATTTAATTGTTCAGCCATTCCAACTGTCAGTTGTCATCAACTATGACTCCCG
The DNA here is from genome assembly GCF_046254945.1 of Alosa pseudoharengus. Lineage (NCBI taxonomy): Eukaryota > Metazoa > Chordata > Actinopteri > Clupeiformes > Clupeidae > Alosa > Alosa pseudoharengus. Next base: position 41,704,870 of record NW_027468718.1, on the reverse strand, counting down.
CCAACTTTTTTCTCTATCTGACCTCCATCTTTTTACTTGGATTATCTTTTAAACAACATTTAACAATATTTTATTCAGCAGCAATTTTTGCATTTTCATACACTCGTAATTCCCTGATATTACATTCTCTAGTTATTATTATTATTATAATTATTATTATTATTATAGCCCCAACAAAGAGCTTAGAAAGAGTAAGCTAGTTCGGTGCTACCCAAAAATACATTTGTTTGGGATGGTCATGTTATGTTTCAGTCTTGATTGTCACACCAATCAGTACAAATCCAATGTATATTTCAAGTATTATATTTTTCCAATTAAAAGTCCAAGAGCCTTTTTTGTTATTTTGGCTCACAGGAAAACACTTCAAACCAGAGCCTTATAGATAGGGCTCTAGTTCAAACCATATCAGTGCATAGGATTTCCAAAACCTTATTGCATTTGGTTGTAAAATATAGGATTTGTGGCAAGGTGGGGACACAGTCAAAGAAGTTGGCAGTTAACTCACTAGTCTGAGGTACATCTTATATCATATATCACCTTGTGTGCCATATCCACCCTTGAACGGTCCCTACCTCGATGTCTTTGCATGCCCCTTCCATTACTTGTAAAAGAGGCATGCAGGTATGTGGTTGGTGGTCATATACTTTTTATACTTTTTCTGCTATGATTATGTTAGGGGATTTTAACATTCATGTGGATACCAATTGTTCTTACACCTCAGAGTTTAACTCTGTATTGGACTGTTTTAGTTTGACACAGCATGTTGACTTTCCCACTCACACTCATGGCCACACGTTGGATCTGCTCTGCTCTTCTGGTCTGAATGACATCTCTGTCTCTGGTTCCATCTCTGGTGTCTCTGACCATAAGCTCATTGTATGCCGTTTTCATATGATCTCTCCTCCTCCCTCCTCAGAGAAAACAACTATCACAGGTCGTAACATCAGGTCAATTGACCACAGCATGCTTGCTGCCTCTATACAGGCCTCGCCGCTGTCTGACCTGGACGAGCTCTCGTCCGCGGATAACCTGGTTGCTATGTACAATGACACCCTGACCAGCCTGCTTGATAGCTTAGCCCCTGTCAGGACTAGGCTTGTTCCAGCAAACCGTACATGCCCCTGGTTTAGCCCTGAGCTGAGGCAACTAAAGGCCGCGGGCCGCCGTCTTTACATTACATTACATTACATTACATTTGGCTGACGCATTTTTAGCCAAAGCGACTAACAACATGGTAAACAGTTTAAGTTTTAGAGCAATCCTCAACAATATTAGGACAATTTAAAAAACATTAGAGTACAGTAAGAATAAGTGCATCAGTGAGTGCTGTTTTTAACAGTTACATGTCAGTTTAAGACGGCTGGTGAGTGCTGGGATCAGCAAGACTTGTTGTAAGTGTTGCTATGAGAGGAGATGTTCTCTAAAGAGCTGGGTCTTCAGGAGTTTTTTAAAAATGGAGAGGGATGTCCCTCCTAGATTTCTTGCAGTCCTGGTAGGTGAAACAGACAGAGAGTCAAATTTGATGTTGATGTCGTGGTGTATGGTAGGTTTAGCTGGGAGGACCAGCAGTTCAGTCTTTGAGAGGTTCAGCTGGAGGTGGTGTGCCTTCATCCATGTAGCTATGTCTGAGAGGCAATCCGAGATCCGTGCTGAAACCAAGGGGTCATCAGGTGGAAAGGACAGATAGAGCTGTGTGTCGTCTGCATAGCAGTGGTATGAGAAGCCATGCGAACGGATAATCTGTCCCAATGAGGTGGTGTAGATAGCAAAGAGAAGGGGGCCCAGTACTGAGCCCTGGGGGACCCCTGTGGTGAGATGGTGAGGTGCAGATAGCTGACCAAGCCATGATACATTAAACGAGCGTCCTGTGAGGTAGGATTCAAACCAGGAGAGAGCAGAACCGGAGATTCCCATGTTAGCGAGTATAGAGAGAAGGATGCGGTGATTAACCGTGTCAAAGGCAGCCGATAAGTCAAGCAGAATGAGTACTGATGACCGAGCGGTCGCCCTGGCTTCTTTTAAGGCTTCTGTTACAGACAGCAGAGCCGTTTCGGTAGAGTGGCCGCTTTTGAACCCAGACTGATTTGGATCCAGAAGGTTGTTCTGTGAAAGAAAGTCAGAGACCTGTTTGGAGACTGCTCGTTCAATGCCTTTGGATAAGAAAGGCAGGAGTGAGACAGGGCGGTAGTTCTCGACTTGAGCGGGGTTGAGAGAAGCTTTCTTAAGTAACGGTGTTACCCGGGCCATTTTGAACGCTGTTGGAAATGTGCCGGAGGTTAGCGAGGCATTGATCACGTGTGTGATAGCTGGCGCGATGGTCGGGCTGATGGACTGAAGTAGGCTCGTAGGTATAGGGTCCAGCGAGCATGTGGTAGGACGGCTGCATGTCAGGAGTCTAGATACTTCATTCTCGGAGAGAGGCGTGAATGCTGAAAAAGATTATCTAGCAGTCCCTAGAGGTTGTAGGAGTGCGGTATCTGAGTCCGATGCGTTGAGTGGGCATGTAGAGAATTGACTGCTGATTGCCGCCACTTTGTTTGTAAAAAATGAGGCGAGGGTATCTGCAGTAAGGCTGGATGGAGGTGGAGGCATCTGAGGGTTGAGTAGCGATTTGAAGGTTGAAAAAAGTTTTCGAGTGTCTGTAGCACTGTTGATTTTGTCATTGTAGAAAGCCGTCTTAGCAGCAGTGATGCTGGCTGAGAAGGAGGCCAGGAGTCTTGAACGGCTATACAAGAAAACAGGCCTTACAATTCACTCCATGCTCTACACCGATCATATTCAGACATATGGGGATGCACTTAATGCTGCCCGCTCAAACTACTACTCATCACTCATAACCTCGTCCGTGTCCAGGCCAAAAACCCTATTCAGGACTGTGAACAAACTCCTAAAACCCCCTGTCACTGCCTGTCCTAAGACCCCTGAGCAGTGCCAGGCCTTCTTACACTTCTTTGACGATAAAATTAGCCAAATCTACCACTCCTTCAACCCCAATGCTATCTCTCTCTGTTCTTCTCCTCCTTCTCTGGGCCCTCAGCTCTCTTTTTTCACCGCTACTGACTCCCTCACCATCACCGACATCATTACTAAGTCCAACTCCTCATCGTGTCAGCTTGACCCTGCCCCCACCCCTCTACTTAAAGCCTGCTCCACATCCCTGTCTGAACCCATTACATTGATTGTTAACACCTGCCTCAACTCTGGTGTGGTGCCTGCTGCCCTAAAGACTGCTGCAGTTACACCCATTCTCAAAAAACCTGACTCCGACCCCACATCACTAACAAACTACCGCCCTATCTCCAACCTCCCCTTCCTGGCCAAGGTACTGGAAAGAGTGGTGGCCTCACAACTACACACCTTTCTTAACCACCACGACCTGTATGAGCCCTTTCAATCTGGCTTCCGCTCATGTCACAGTACAGAGACTGCCCTTCTACGCATAGTTAACGACCTCCTCCTGTCTGCTGACTCTGGTTCACTTAACATTCTTATTCTCCTTGACCTTAGTGCTGCTTTCGATACCATCAACCACAATGTTTTAATCTCCCGTCTGTCTGCTATTGGTGTTTCTGGCACAGCCCTCAATTGGTTTCAGTCATACCTCACCAACAGAAAGCAGTTTGTAACACTTGGTCCACATCAGTCCCCCAAGTCCCCTGTCACTCGTGGTGTCCCCCAGGGTTCTGTACTTGGGCCCCTCCTCTTTCTCATATACATCCTCCCTCTTGGCCAGATTATTCGCAGCCACGGTCTCAACTTTCACTGCTATGCAGATGACATCCAACTCTATCTTACCACTCCCTCTCCCTCTGACCCCCCACCACGCTCCCTCACTGAATGCCTCTCTGACTTAAAATTATGGATGCAAAACAATTTTCTCAAGCTCAACACAGACAAAACCGAAATTCTGCTGATTGGCCCTAAAAGCATCCTCACCAAATCTCCCCATCTCACTCTCAACATTGATGGCTCACCTGTCCACTCCACCCCTGTTGTTAAAAACCTTGGCATTCAGCTTGACTCCACCCTTAGCTTTGATCCTCATATCAAATCACTCACTAAGATTGCTTTCTTTCACCTCCGTAACATTGCACGCCTCCGACCCTTCCTCTCTGCTAGTGATGCACAGACCTTGGTTCACTCCTTCATTATGTCCCGTTTAGATTACTGCAACTCACTTTTCCTTGGTCTCCCCACTAAAACCCTTCAAAGACTACAATATATTCAAAACTCTGCAGCCAGGCTCCTCACCCATACCAGACGATCAGCACACATCACCCCCATTCTCCATCAACTCCATTGGCTACCAGTTCCGTCCCGGATCAAATACAAAGTACTACTACTCACCTTCAAAGCCCTCCACAACCTTGCTCCCCCCTACATCTGCGACCTCCTGACCCCTTACACTCCTTCCCGCTCACTCAGATCCTCTGACCAAAACCTCTTGGCTATCCCCCGCTCCAGACTCTCCACCCTGGGTGGCAGGTCCTTCAGTGCCTTGGCCCCCAAACTCTGGAACTCCCTCCCCCAACCCCTTCGTGCCTGTCCTTCTCTTCCTTTCTTCAAAGCACACCTCAAGACCTTTCTGTTTAATGATCACTTCTCCACATCCAACACATAGTTCCTACAGATAACTTGTCTTTGTTGTATTGTTTGTTTGTTTGTTTGTTATTGTATTTCCCTGCCTTTGTCTCTGTTGTATTGTTTGTTTGTTTGTTTGTTATTGTGTTTCCTTGCCTTCCTACTTTGTAAAGCGACCTTGGGTTTGAGAAAGGCGCTATATAAAATAAACGTATTATTATATTATTATTGGCACACTTAAAATAATTTTAGATATGGGGAGTAAAGGGGCAAATACAGAAATGTACAAATGAACTCAATGTAAAAGTACACACTAACTGGTACACAATAACTTACCTAAAGTCTATTTGTAGTGCTAAGTCTCAGACTGATTGGTGTTCAGTTTTCTCTGTAAGTGTTTTCAGGTACAGTATGTGTGTGGTAGGGTATTACCAAATACCAGATGTGCTTGCATTTTGAATATAGGTGTTTTCCGAATGATAACAGGAGAATTAATTTTTGAACAAACTGTCTAACATGTTTAAGGTATGCTACAAGACGTTTAGGTATTGAGGCTTTGGTCTAATCATTTGTTTTTAGTGTGTAAGCAATGGGGAGAAACTGTAATGATTCTTAATCTTTTAGTCATTCCTACATGATATTCCTATGGGTGAGCAGTGATTTGCAAACTTGCTCAGACTAGTGGCCTAATGTTAATCCGGTATCTGATTCACTGCTTCCAAAATGCAAAAGAAAACATTACACAATGTGTTTTAATCCTGATGCTCACCTGTGTGTAAAATATACTGTATGTAATATATGATTTACAGTTAGCAAACAGTAAGAAATGTTCAATGGAATTACCAAATGAAACAGTCAGACGATAGATGTATGTGCTGAAATCATGCTTTATTGAATCAATAATAATAAAACTCAAGGAGGTTGCATAATATAATTAATACTACAATACTAAAGTTAATCAAACCAAAATGTAGGGCATATAGTTACTTTTGTTAAGTCATCTTTGCACAGCAGGTGTTGTTACTGTGGTACAATTTCTTGATAGTTGCCCCAATGACTGACAGGGTGAAATTCTAAAGCTAACACACAAACACACATGATGCACAAAGCAATCCTCCAAGAGGAGGCTCTGCTTCTGCAAAGAAGTACAAGATATACTTTTTATGTTTTATGGCCAGGTGATGTTTTTGAAAGTATATTCAAGCAGTCCTTTGCTAGACACAGAGCACATAAAAACTTTTGCTCAAGAAGTGCAGGCCGCTCGCACTTTGAGCATGTCATTAAAATGGTGGTATGACACAGTCAGTCTGAACACAAGGCCTAGTTGTCCTGCTTACATGAGGGTAATATGCAAACAGCACTCAAGGTCTTATGGTCAAGTAACATTTCATAAGAGTACGGTAATATCGCTGCATGTATAAGCATACAGTGAATATTATATTGTCTCTCAGATTTAGTAAAACATCAACAGGGAGCCTCTCTACCTGTTGAGGCAATCTTAAGACTTCAACTTTTTGTTGAGGCACAGAGTTTAGTTTCAGGTTTAACAGGGTATTCGTTTCATGCGAAACTTTCTCCTATTAAACATTTAGTTCCTTTTGTTTCAGTTAATATTGTCATAAATAACAATTCATACATTTCCCATAACCGTTAAATTCGGCTATATACATTATGTACATGTCACAGAAAAATGGATCCAAAAATCCTAAGTCATAATTATCCAATATGGCACATTTTATAACAACTTTAGACTTTAGTCTAGTTTGGCATAAATTAATGTCAAGTTTGGTATAAAAATAGTTCATATTTACAGGAACAGTAATCCAGGTATTTATCAAGTAAAGATTTTTTGCTCATTTAATAAATAAAAAGGCACTTAAAGAGGGAGGGGGATTAGAAATAATCATATTGCTTTTACACTGATCGAATACTAATGGTGACAGTTGCTGTGTCAGATCCATGCTCATTGGAAAGTTTAAGGGTGTATGCACCAGCATCACTCTCTTTGACACCAGTGATGATGAGTGTGGTGAGGTCTTCTGTGGTCTCAATGTGGAATCTGCCACTTTGCTCCTCACCAGGCAGTTTCTTTCCTGAGCGGGACCACTCAATGTGAGGGATGGGCTCTCCAGAGAAAGCACAGGCAACGGTAAGGACTTTCCCTGTTTCACTGCTGATATCCTCAGGGAGGGCTTCGATTCTGGGTGCTGAGCCTGGATTGTTAGAAGGGAACATGATTACATTTCTAGATAGTAACAATATCAGTGGCAAAGACGTAACTGGAAAACATGAGCTTGTTTGTCTGACTGGTAAGATATCTCACCTTGCCCACTGTGCAGCATGGCTCTCATGGAGGACCCCTCTACATGTGAATGACTTGACATTGACATACTTGAACTCATGGCATAAACAGACTCAGATGTCATTGAGGACATGCTGGATTGAGACATTGTTTCGAACTTCATTTCAGCCAACTTCATTTCAGCCATGCTGGAACTGCTAAATGAGGACTCTTGAACAGAGCTCTCCATGTGGACAGATTTGGATGAAAAAGCGGAACTTTCTTTCATGACCATCATTTCAGATGACTCTTGGAATCCATGACTCATGACCTCAGAGGTCTTTACGGATTCTGCAATGCAAAGAGGACAAATATTTTTGAGATACTGGGTTATCTTGTGTACAAGTGAATGAATGTTAAACTACATATCTATTTAATTGTTTAAAACAGCAATAGTGTTGTCTTTTACCTCTAGATGTATACAATAACATGTTACAAAATGTTGTGTGATAAATAGTAAATATATCACTTACGTTGAATTGCCATGTGCGTTGCTACAAAAGCTGTAACCTTTGAGTATATGCTCTGGAACACTTGGCCAGTGAAGGAGAATGATGTTTTGGACATTCCCCCTTCTGTAGTAATCTCACAGGTGTATTCACCTTGGTCACTCTCAGAGACGTCATAGATAAACAGACAGCAGGTTCCATCAGCAGAAGTTTGAATTTGATAGTGACTGCCTTGTGTCAATTTTTTGCTGCCTTTGTACCACACAACTTCCTTCACCATGCTTTCAGCAACACAGTACATTTTCACTTTGTCCTCAGCAGCCTCTGCTTTAAGATGCTGAACAATCTTTGGTGGGGCAGATTTAACTGGTGTTGGGGACTTTACCCGTTTAGGTGACATGATCGGTTCTGGTGATTTGACTGTGGGTGGGGATTTCACCCTCATTGGTGAAGTAATTGGTTCTGGTGATTTGACTGTGGTTGGGGACTTCACTCTTGGTGGTGAAGCAATTGGCACTGGAGATTTGATTCTTGGAGGTGAAGCAATTGGCACTGGAGATTTGATTCTTGGCGGTGCAGCAACTGGCTCTGGAGATTTTACAGTAGGAGGAGATTTCACTCTCTGTGGTGAGGTGATTGGTTCTGGAGATTTTACCGTTGTAGGAGATTTCACCCTTGGTGGTGAAGTGATTGGCTCTGGAGATTTTACAGTTGGTGGAGATTTTACCCTTTGAGGTGAGGTGATTGGTTCAGGTGATTTCACTGTTGTTGGAGATTTCACCCTTGGTGGTGAAGTAATTGGTTCAGGAGATTTGACAGTCGTTGGAGACTTCACTCTTGTAGGTGAAGCAATTGGTTCAGGAGATTTGACAGTCGTTGGAGATTTCACCCTTGGCGGTGAGGTCACTGGTTCTGGGGATTTGATTGGTGTTGGAGATTTAAGCCTTGCAGGTGATGTAATGGGCTCTGGAGATTTAACCGTTGGTGGGGATGCCACCCTCTGGGGTGAGGTCACTGGCTCAGGAGACTTGATTGGGGTTGGTGACTTCACCTCAGGTGATTTGACTCGGGGCTCTGGTGAGGAAACCTGAGCAGGTTCTGGGGACTTTACCTCAGGCTCAGGAGACTTCACACTTGGAGGTGGGGCAACAACCTCCTCTTTAGGTGGTGGTTTACGGATGGTCAAAGTAAATCTTGCTTCTTGAGTGCCCTCTGAGTTCTCCACTATCACTGTGTAGCTGCCCTCATCAGAAATCTCAACCGAGGTGATTTCAAATGTAGACTTATACTGTGTTGTAGTCACCTGGTAACGATGTGAGGACACAATGGTAGTTCCTTCGTGCAACCATGTCACTCTTGGTGCTGGTTCACCATCAATATCACATGTGAATCTTGCTGTCTCACCAATAGAAACTGTAGTTGACTGAGGCTTTGTGAGGATTCTTGCAGATAGTGTGGCCTTAACCTTCTTAACCTCTTCAACTACTTTTGTCTTTGTTTTTGTAGCAGCAAACTTTTCAGATGATGAATAAGATGCAGAAGACAAGTATTCAGTTGAAGCATATCTTATTGGTGACGACGCCAACCTCTCTGCTGCAGCATACTCTAAAGCCGATACCTCACGTCTTTCCATGAACTTTGTTGAGGTTTCTTTGATCTCAAGGTGAGTTCTTGATGAGGAAGAAGCTCTAACTGATGATACATGGTAGTAGTCAGTTTTTGTGACATCTGGGACAAATGTTGCAGGGGTCTCCTCATCTTTACGGCGAGAGGAATATGTGGAAAATTCTCCACCTGAAACATCAAGGGTGGCATAGTCGGATGCCTCTCCCTTTGAATTTGTGGCGACAACACGGTATGTTCCACTGTCCTCTGCAATGCACTCAAGGACTTTTAGAGACAGAACTCCACTCATATCTGTGAACTGGTACTTGCTGCTCTCTTGAATTTCCTGTCCATTATGATACCATTTGATTTCTGCCTCTGGCTTGGCTTGGACATTCAATGTGAACTTTGTGTTCTGACCAGATGGCACACGATGAGAACGCATTCTCACAGTAATACGTGGAGCATGATCAAGGCTGAATGGTGTCTGAGTAACAACCTGGTATTTTCTCTCAGATTTAAGAGCTGCTTTCCTTGATTCATATCTTGACATGATGTCAAATCTGGCAGATCTCTCAAACCTTGAGGATGACCTGGATGACCTCTCTGTGGAAACAGGGCTAGGAGAGCGAGGACGTGTTCTTTCAGGGGTTGGTGATCTTCTCTCAATAGCCTCTCCCTCAACTTCCACTGCAGGGCGAGTTCGAGGAGGTCTTATCAATTCAGACACTGGACGCATCAGCTCAATGTATGTTGGTGACAAAGACCTTCTTCTCCTTAGGAACTGAGCAACAGTGGTGCGCTCTTTCTTTTCCTCATGCTTCATCTCAGCCATTGCAACAGCCCTTGGTGATGCACGGCGCAGTGAAGACAGTTCAAAGCGTACTGGACTGCCACTTGGTGGGGAGGCAGAGAAGCCTAGTTCAAGCTCCTCCTCAAGCATCTGCTGCTCTTCTTCAGTTCTCTTTGATTTCAGATATTCATCCACAGGCTGAAGAAGTTCGTCCTCAGACATATCTCCAAGAGACCTTCTTCTCTGTCTGAAGGATGCCACCGATTCAGGTGAAGGTGATCTCCTTGCTGGTCTTACAGTTTCAAGATCGTCTTGCGTGAGATGAGGAATACGGAACCTTGGCCTATACTGGTCTGTAATTCTTGGGAGTGGCATAACATAGAATTGCTCCCATCTGGAAAGCCGAATACGGCGTTGTCTCTTCTGCACAATTCTCTCCATGCGTTCAGGTACTACATACTCATCACGAAGCTTCTTGTACCACTTCATTTCAGACAAGGGAACAAAGTGTTTGATACCCATGTCCTCCTCAAGAACAGTTGGATCATGAGCCTGAGGTTCTGGAATTTCATAGGGCATACGGATTCTCTTCTCTTCTACCTGTATTTTCTTTGCCGTCTTATCGACTGTAATGTCAAATTCACCCTGGACATTCTTTGTGCTGAATGCTGGTTTGTATAATTCAGCAACTTCTTTCAAAGCTTCCTGTGCAGCTAGATTGAGTGTTGTCTCAACCTCTGTGCTTGAGAAGTGCTGTGCCATCTTCAGTGTCTTTTTGATTTGGTTCTGAACATATTTTTGTTTTTCATCTTCACTCTTAAATTCTCTCCTGGTATATGTAAGACGATCAACCTTAAGTGTGGCCTGGCAGGTTGTTGATCCTGATGAGTTTGTTGCAGTGACTCTATATGTACCAGAGTCCTCAATAAGAGTTTCTCGAACGTGGAGAACATGGTAGTCTGCACTTTCTTGAACAACTGCAACTTGTGGTCTGAATTCCAGAGGTTTGCCGTCCTTCTCCCACTTCAGGGTTGGTGATGGAATTCCAGACACCCTCAGGTCAAAGCGGACGCTTTCTCCTTCAGTACATTCCACATTTGCCAAAAGGCGCTTGAACATGGGCCTCATTGTCTCTTCAACAACAGGGTGATGGGTTACTGTGAGGCGGGCCTTGCAGCTGTCCTCACCAAACTTGTTATGAGCCATGACAGTGTACTCAGCATCATCATCAAGTCCAACATTGTGAATAAGCAACTGATAGAGACCCTTGTCACTTATAAAGGTGTACTTGCTGTCATCAGGTTTGATTCTGTGTCCAGCCTTCAACCAAGTTACCTGTGGCTCTGGATGGATTGTAATTGTAACTCCAAACCGTACATCTTCACCAATGTATGCTGTACGGTTGTACAAAGGCAGTGTGAACTCAGGAGGCCTGTGAAGAAGTTTAGCTTGATCAATCCTCTTCCTCAGTTTCTTAACTGTGCGTCCCAGGTAGTACTCACGAAGAGATCTTACGTTTTCCACAAAGATCTCTGCATAGGAATTTTCTTCCCTCTCCTCATTAACAACTTTGCATCTGTACAAGCCATCATCTGATTCTTCTATGTCCTTCACATAGATGCTGGCAAATCCATTAGCATAGCTGATTTCATACTTATGACTTGCGACTAGCTTGCGAGAACCATGGTACCATGTCACCTCTGTGTTTCTGTCATAGTCTGCGATGCTGCATGTGAATCTCACATGACCACCTTCCTCAGCAGAACCATGCATGACAGGTCCTGGTCTCAGGCCTTCCTCAGGAATTCCAACCTTCACTCTTTCAACTGTAAGACCCTTTTGGCTTCTGTAAGCACCACCATAGGCAATACGTGCTTCTGAGATCACAGTGCTCCATTCCTTCTTCACTAATGTCTGGTAGTACCTTCTGTGTCTCAAGGTTTTGATCACTTTTTTGCTGACATTTTCAATCTTCATCTTGAGCCAAGGATGTTCAAGTGCCTCAAAGGCAGTCATACGTTTCTTCCTCTCCTTAACAATCAGTCTGTCCACAAAGTCCATAGCTTCAATGCTAATGTCTCTGAATGCATCATTGTCAAATATGTACTCCACATTTGTAATATTTTCAACCATCTTGTGCTGAGACTCAGCGGCGAATGGATTAAGGCCACTGAGAAGCACATATGCCAGAACACCAACTGACCACATGTCTGTTGCTGTAGAAACCAAATCATGTTTGTGGATTTCAGGTGCATAGTACTCAGCTGCACTGAACTGGATCCTAAGATTTTCTCCAGGAGTCAGAAGTCTTGCCTGGCCCATTTCAATAATCTTGATGGTTGAGCTCTTTCTTGTGGTATAGATGATGTTTTCAGGTCTAATGTCAAAGTGACCGTAGTTGTGACTATGCAAGAACTGAAGAGCGGAACAGACCTGTCTCATGTAGCGTACAATTTCCTGTTCTGTCAGGTCAAAGGTAGAGGTGCCAAGACGGTCTAATATGTCAACACCAGACAGAAATTCGTAGATCAAAACATATTCCTCCAGGCTATCAAAGGTCTCATGCAGATACAGAATATTCTTGTGTCTGGCCAGGTTAAGGGTCTCAACCTCTCTAACCACCAACTCACGATCTGCACCTTTCACTTTAATGAATTTGGCCAAGAAAGTCTTCTTTGAACTTTTTTCAACACAGCGATGAACTGTGCCAAAATGTCCAGAGCGGGCAAACTCCTCAGCAATGTTGTAAAGAGTAGGCACAAGCTTCACCTTAGAATTAGGGACTTCATCCTTGGTCACTTCCCTAGCCTCATCCACTTCATCATCATAATTTCTGATAGTTGATTTGTCCTCCTTTGTGGTCACAGGCTCTGTAGGCTGAGATGGTTCGCTCACACCAAATCTATTTTCAGCAATGACACGGAACTGGTACTTGGTCTTGCCAAAGAGATTGATTACAGTTAATGTAGTTTCAGTTGTTGTTCCAACACGGATCCATCTTTCACCTGTAGTGGGACACTTCTCCACAATGTAATTAATTATTGGGGTGCCACCATCATCTGCCGGAGGACTCCATGTGAAAGTGAGAGAATCTCTTGATACATTACTGACAATCATGTCTTTAGGTGGTCCGGGTACATCAGCAACATCCAGTTCAATGGTTTGTTTGTCATCTCCAAATCTGTTCTTTGCTGTTAAGATGTAGTAACCTGCACTCTTCCTTTGGACTCCCTTAGGGAATACAAGAGAAGTAAAGGATCTTGTGACTATCACTTGATGATATGCAGTGTTGTCAATTATCTCTTTTCCTTTCTGCCATGTCACTGCAGGCTCAGGTTTTCCACTGATTGGAATCTTGATTGTGACCACTTCGCCACGAACAGCATGGACAGCTCCAAAGCCTTGCAGATCCTGGGGTAGGTAGATCCTTGCAGGAACTAAAAAAGAATAACAAAATGTTATTTAACAGTGTAAAAATGTAATATGAATTTATCATGTTGGGCATGTAACAGCTTGAAATTGAAATAGGGCATGCACAAAGATCTTATTATCAAACTGCATATTTCCTCAGCCTTACTTTCAACATCCAAATTCACAGTTGTTGAAATGGATCCTTTTGAGTTTGTTGCTCTAATCTGGTAAGTGGTAGCATCACCCTCATCAGCATCAGAGATAACAAGTTGGTAGTATCCTCCTTTGAATTCTTGCCCCTTGATCTTCTTTCCATCTGGTAGAATTTCTTTGCCACCTTTGTACCATTTAATGACAGGTTTTGGATGTCCAACAACCTTTGTCACAAAGGTAGCATGTGCTTTATATTTCACGGTCATGTCTCTTATTTCTTCCTTGAACATTGGAGCACGAGGTTTCTGTTCCGACTTTGGAATGATGGGCTCTGATTTCTCACTCCAGTCACTCTCACCGCCAATGTTTTCGCATTTCACACGGAATTCATATTCAAAGCCCTCAAGGAGTCCTGTAACCTCATAATGGGTCTCCTGGATTTCATTAGTTGTAACAGCGATCCATTTATTCTGTTTCTTCTCCCTCTTTTCAAGGTAGTAAGCTTTGATCTTGGCACCACCATCGCTAGATGGAGCCTTCCAAGATACAATACAAGAATCCCTTGTGACCTCTGTAACAACAGGCTGTTGAGGAATTCCAGGTTTTTCTGTAAAACACAAGAAAAAGTAAATTATTCATAAGAGAATAGATTCATATATTTACGAAAATAAAATTTGTTGGATTGTAGAATAATATGGAAATATTATATAGGCAATATGGAATAGTATGTCAAACAATAAAGCAGACATACGTCTGGCAAATAATAATAATAACTGATGCTGAAGAGTTTACATACCATATGGACTTTTGAGGATGAGGACAGCTGGAATTTCGAGTGCGCCACTGATGCCATACTGGTTCTGTGCAGACACACGGAAGTAGTATCCAGCATTCTCAGTCAGATTTGGAATACGGCAAGTTGTTCCTGAAATTGAGGATGACACAAGATGCCACTTCTCTCCCTCTTTGGCTTCACGCTTCTCCACAATGTAGTTGGTAATCATTGCACCACCATCATCCTTTGGTGGCTTCCAGCTGATAACCACAGCGCTCTTAAGAATAGATTCAACTACAATTGGTCCTTCAGGGATGACTGGTTTATCTGAAATTAAACCAAAATCATTAGTGAAACACTGTCACTTTTTGCAACTATTGATATTACATTTTTATTACTTATTATATTTAAAAAAATATATTTTAGTTATTTTCTGAACCTGAGTCTATACTATATATTGACTCACCTTGGATTTCAACACGCAGAGATGTGTCAACTGTGCCAAATTTATTTGTTAACTGCACTTTGTATCTTCCAGCATTTGTCTTACGCTGGACATTTCTGACCACAAGATGAGAGTAACTCTCTGTGTTCTCAATGATGACATTCTCGGATGGATTCAGAGGCTTCTTGCCATAGAACCACATGATTGATGGGATTGGTCGTCCAATGTAGACAACGTGGAGGCGAAGGCTTGTTCCTGATCCAGCATAGTATTTATCTTTCAGAGGGAATCCAGGATGGAACTGAGGTGCTGCCTGCAAACGGAGCTTGCCACTGGTCTCAATTTCACCAGCCTCATTTATGGCTCTGCAAGTGTACAGGCCCTCATCTTCTTGCTCATCTGTGACCACTGTTAGGGAGTGGTTACGGCCATCAGAGCTCATCTTATATTTGCGGCTCTGGATCAAATCCTTTCCAAATCTGTACCATTTAATTTCAGGAAGAGGTCTGCCAATAATCTGGCAGGTCAATGTGCCTGGTTCTCCAAGCTTAGTAGTTACATCTTTAATCTCATCCTTGAGGACTGGAGCCTCTCCAACTGTAACAAAATAAATGTCATAAATTAAACCAGAAAGGCCAATAAAAACAATTAATTAATAAGGTACAACCTGAGATACTATGGGAACATACCACTCAATTTGGTCTTTATTCCCATGGCAGTTCTTCGTGGTCTGCTCAAACCAGTTTCATTTTGAGCAATCACTCTGAATTCATACTCAGTTGCCTCCTCAAGACCACCCATAGTAAACTGACGGTCTTTAGAGCGTTCCTTTGCACATTTCTTCCAGGCACTTTCACCTGCCTGTCTGTATTCAACCCAGTATCCCAGGATCTCCTTACCACCATCAGATTCTGGACGGAGCCAGTGGATGGTGATGCTGTCTTTGGTAATGGAGACAATGTCGATTTCTCCTGGCTGGCTTGGTTTGTCTGTGAGGTGCAATACATGAAAGCAAATAAGCATTAGTCAGTGAAATTGATGATTTTTTGTGTATTATAAGTTTAATGTCATGTTTCCTATAATTCTGTTCTTACCAAATGGATCTTTGCATACAACTGATTCAGAAACAGCTCCAGCTTCACTCAGACCAATGTCGTTTTGGGCGACCACACGGAAAACATACTCTGCATCAGGGATAAGTCCGGTGAGGGTGTACATTGTTGTGGTGATGTGAGTCTTGTTGTGACGGACCCACTTCTCTGTAGACACTTCCCTTCTCTCAACATAGTATCCTGTGACACGAGAGCCACCGTCGTCTTTGGGCTTCGACCAAGCAAGACCAATGGTAGTCTTAGTGACATCCATGATCTCTGGAGGATTGTAGGGGGGCTCTGGAGGACCTTTTGTGTTGAAAGAGAGTGTAGAATGATCAGTGAAACTCACTCAACTAATTTTCATGGTGAACATACTGGATAAAATTACTGATAACAAGTACTTACTGAGAGGTGTTTTGGGTGTAACCGACTCATCTGATTTCAGGGATCTGCTGACACCAAACTGATTTTCAGCGTATACTCTGAAGTGATACTCAACATTTTCCTTGAGTCCTTTAACTACAAGAGATGTGTCAACCACTCTTGAATCCACAGTATACCAGGCTGCTTTTGGAACTTCACGTCTCTCCACAATGTAGCCAAGAATATCAGATCCACCATCATTGGAGGGAGGTCTCCAGCTCACCCTCACAGAGCGTGCCTGGATATCATCAAATTCAAGAGGACCTTCAGGCGCGTCTGGACGTCCAATGACTTTAACATTGATGTAAACGGCCTTCTTGCCACATTTGTTCTCCAGGACGAGGTCATAAGTGCCGGTGTCATCTCTGTGAGCATCCTTAATAACAAGCTCAGTGCGATCTTCACCAGTGGCAATCATGGCTCTGTGATAAATATCACGGCCTTCCTTTGTCCACTTGCAAGTTGGGAGAGGTTTGCCCTTAATTGGCACAGACAGACTGACAACTCCACCCTGTCTGACAACGTATCCCTCTTCGTACATTTTGTCGAGTTCATAATCAGGATATTCTGAAAAGGCCCAAACAAACATTAACACTCCATATATTGAAAAACACTGCCAACTTAATTGCGTTAGACACATATTCAATAAACAGTTTGGATTTATTGTATTTTTTTGAAATAACAATACATAACACATTGATATTATTGTCATTCGTACCAAGCATTTCTGTGACCTTGACAATTCCTGGAACTTCGACAGGTTCTCCAGCTCCACCAGCATTGCATGCCATCACACGGAATTTGTATTCAGCGCCTTGTGGCATGTGTGTCAGAGTGTACTCGCAGATCTTTGTTGGTGTGGTGTTGCACTTTGTCCATTCAACTTGGTCAACCTTCTGCATCTCAACCAGATAACCAGTCACCACAGAGCCTCCCTCTTCCTCAGGAGGAAGCCAAGCAAGGGAGACAGATGTTCTGGTGGTATCGGTAACCTTTGGATTTACTGGTGGACCAGGTGGTTCTGAGAGAAAATACATTTAAGAGTCCATGTATGAGTACTTGCGTGAGCTAAGAATAGTAACATTATTTATACATTATTTTTCATGCATGTGCATTTTCAACATTTCATTCTACTTACCAATTGGATCCATTGCAATAACAGGTTTAGAACATGCGCTTGGTTTGCTATTGCCTCTGGAGTTGATGGCAATTATTCTGTACTCATACTCAAGACCTTCCACCAGACCAGTAGATCTGTATCTGGTCATTGTCACAGGGTTCTTATTGATGCGCATCCATCTGTCCGATCTGGTCTCCTTGCGCTCAATATTGTAGCCAGCAATTGTGGAACCTCCGTTATCTTCTGGTGGTTGCCAGGACAAAGTCATACCATCATGAGACACGTCAAGTATTTCTGGTGTGCTTGGTGGTGAAGATATGGCTAAAGAAAAAGAGAAACACATTTAGTTATATTGATCACATTGTTTATCGAAAGTAAAAAGTAAAAACAAACAAAAAACTGGTACTTACACTTGGGACTCTTGCACTCAACAACTTCTGATTGCAAGAAACGTCCCATGCCAAACCGATTGGATGCAGCAACACGGAACACATACTCTGTTTCCTCAGTTAGTTTAGTAAATTTATATGTGGTTCTTGTCACTGATTCAGATACTGTTGACCATCCTGGCTGGTGAGCCTCACGCTTTTCAACAATATAACCACTGATATTAGCACCTCCATCTTTCTCTGGTGGTTCCCAGCTGACAGTGACTGATACTCCATCAGTCTCATCAATTCTGAGAGGACCAATGGGTATTCCAGGCTTGTCTGTAAAAAACAAACAATTATTTTATTTGTAGATTTTAGCTGCCATTTAAAGCACATACTGTACATATGTTTATACTGAGAAGCAGTGGGCTATTGCTATAACTTACCAAGAATAATGACTTTGATGGTCTCTCTTGCCATGCCTGACTCATTCTTCACCTGGAGAGTGTAATCACCAGTGTCAGCAATTGTTGTTTCACGCACATTGAGTGTGGTGTATGTGGCAGTTGTTTCAATCTTGATGCAGTCAAGCTTATCCTTCATCTGGACACCACCGAAGAACCAAGAACAATCTGGAGCAGGTTTTCCCTTGATGGGAATTTTGAGCACAATTGGTTTGCCAGAATGTACATTGACAATCCTTGAGGGAATGCTGGTAAGATCGATCTTAGGCACAGCTGTAAAAAGGAAAATAAAGCAGTCACTAAAAGTTATTAGGAGGTATTGATGATCTTGACAATTTCATAACTTAAGTAAATGCTCTGTATTCTGTTAGCATAAACTATGACTTACCTTTCTGATCCTCAATTGTAACAGGTGTTGTGATCTCTCTTGGCTCACTAGCACCCCTGCTATTCAAGGCTCTCACCCTGAAGAGATACTGATCTTTCTCAGTCAGAGCATCCACAGTGTGTTGTTGAACTGAAGATTTGACATTGGCACATGACATCCAGCGGTCTGTTCCCACCTTGCAGGCTTCAATGACAAAACCAGTGATTCTGCTGCCGCCATCATACAATGGCTTCTCCCATCGCAGGGTGACAGAAGATTTGTTAATGTCACCAACTTGAATATCAACTGGAATTGAAGGAACTTCACAGACCAAAACTGGTTCACTGATTTCACAAGGTTCTCCAATGCCATACATATTCTCTGGCAAAACTCTGAAATAGTAATATGTTCCTTCAGTAAGACCTGTGATTCTGTATAAAGTCTTCCTGCACTCAGTTGTAACAGTTTTGTATGATTTCATGGAAGCTTCTCGTTTCTCAATTATGTAATTGTTTATGTGTGCACCACCATCAACAGTTGGCACATCCCATGTGATTACAACCGATTCTTTAGTGTAATCCTTGACATTGACTGCACCAGGAGGTCCAGGAGTATCTGAAATAATGAAACATGATGTATTACTGTAGAATAATATATAATTACATTTATTATATTTTCCATGCTGTATAAATAAATAATTTTGTGATTTTACATTTCTTACCATAGACTTTGACTATAATGGTTGATATCTTCTTGCCAGATGGATTCTCAGCCTCCACCATGTATTTGCCAGCATCATAACGATGCACTTTTTCAACAGTTAGACTAGTGAAAGACTCAGTTGTCTCAATATATCCACGACTTGTAAGTTCCACACCGGGTTTCCTCCAGGTGACCACTGGTGCTGGTCTTCCAAGTATCTTCACAAACAGCCGAAGAGTACTTCCAGCTCTCAGGCAGATAGTCTTCTTGAGGTCATCAGGAAGCTCAAAATCGGGCATTTCTGAGAAGACAAAATTATATGTAAAAAGGCTCTTTTTGGTGTTTGTATGTGCAAATATTGCATTGCATTACTAATTTAGATCAATATAGCTACAGTTCTACTGAAACTCTGATGAGATGCAACATAAACTTACCAACTCTCTCTGAGGGTGATGTTTCTGAACTACCTTCACTGAATTCACCAACACCCATGGCATTCACTGCTGCCACTCTGAAGCAGTACTTCTTGTTACTTGCCAGGCCGCCTGCAGTGAATTTTGTTGTGCTCAGGGTCTTAAGTGTAGCCCTATACCATTGCTCTGTTCCTTCCTCAAGGATCTCAACAATGTAACCAATGACATCAGAGCCACCATCATACATGGGCCTTGTCCATTTCATGCTGATACTGTGCTTGGTAGTATCAGTAATGCGTGGAACGGATGGAGGAGCAGGGGTATCTGCAAGACAGCCAAAAAAGTTATAAAACTAATAACTAACAAGTTTATTTTGTCAGTTAGTGACACAACGCTCATTATGTAATTGCATGTAAAGGGAGCACATGTCTAATCCTAAATGACAACTTACATGTTGGTTCTTTGCAAAGGACATAGGGAGATGCATCACTAGGCAGACTGGGTCCAGCAGCGTTTTCAGCAGATACACGGAACTGGTACTCGCTGCCTTCCAGAAGACCAGAAATCTTGAGTCTTGTGTCATAGATGGTGAATGTTCGGTTTACTCTTGTCCATCTAACACTGCTCTTCTCTCTCTTATCCACAAGGTAGTTCTTGATCTCGCTACCACCATCACTTTCTGGCTTCATCCATTCAATGATCACATGGTCCTTTCCAACAGCAGTAACCTCTGGTGTTCCAGGTGGTGATGTAATAGCTGAGATAGGAATAAAAAATACATTTACAAATCTGTAAATCTGCAGTGAGTAAGTACATCATTCAAAAAGTGGATGTTTACTTACTGTAAGCGTTTCTTGCAATGACAGGCTCCGACTCCAGTGCTACACCAGATCCATATTTGTTCACACCTCTGACTCTGAAGATGTACTCATTGTTCTTAATCAGTTTACTGCTGACACATGACAGAGTCTTACACTCTGTCTCCATTATCACCCAGTTTAGTCTGCTAGTTTCTCGCCTCTCAACAATGTAGTGGGTCACTGGGTCACCACCATCTTCCAGCGGTATCTTCCAAGAAACTGAACATTTCTCCTCAGTCACCCTGCTGATTGTGATGGAGCCATCAGGAGCTCCAGGAGTATCTGAAATTTGGATAAAGAAGTATTAGATATGCATATTGGTGTAGGTGTACATTGTATTCATATATACTCTTGTAACTTGATATTGAGCTGTAAAATTCTTACCAAGAACTTTGACAAGCACTGCAGCTGTCTTGATACCACTAGCATTCTTCACTGTAAGCACATATTTTCCTGTATCGTATCTGTCACAGTTTTTGATGATGGCCATGGCCCTGGTGCTTGTGTATGTCAAAGAATACTTTTCACCCAGCTCCAGCTCCTGATCGCTCTTACTCCAGAAGACTTTGGGTTCAGGTTTGCCACCGACAGTTGCATCCAGTACAACATCAGATCCTGCCCGAACTGTAACCGTTTCTCCAATAAGTTTGCTGTCAAGCTCAGCTTTGGGTGGTGCTGCAAATCAAGAAAGAGCAACATAATGAGTTAATCATATCACATTCAGCATTTCAGTAATTATGTATCCAACAAATAATAGTAGTTTGTGGCATATCCTTACTGTATTCATCTTTGCATGTAACTGGTCCTGTTGTCTCAGATGGAATGCTGTGGACACCAGCACCATTTTTGGCAATCACACGGAACTCATACACCTCTCCCTCACTGAGTGATGAGATGGTGAAGCAGTTTTCTGTGATAGTGGTGTAGTTACACTTCAACCAACGAACATCTTCATCATCAGTGAAGATCTTGCGCTCAACAACATATCCCACAATTTTGCTGCCACCATCATTGAATGGAGTGGACCATTGAATGGAAACGGAGGATCGTGTAACGTCATAAACCTCTGGTTTACCGGGAGGATCTGGAAGGGTATGAAATATGGATTTAGAGGAATGGTAGGTTTTTGCTGTTAAAGAGTAACAATTATTCAGTTTGTACACATTTACTCACCAACTGGATTCAGAGCCACCACGGGTCTAGATGCCTCACTGGCTTTACTGAGACCAGCAATGTTCATTGCATACACTCTGAACTGATACTCAAGGCCTTCAATGAGTGTGGAGATCTTGTATTGACAGTCAAGGCAAGGAAGCTTGTTCTCCCTGACCCATAAGATGGTGTTCCTCTCTTTCTTCTCAATCCAGTATCCAGTGACTGGACTACCACCATCATGGTAAGCCAGATCCCACTTAATGCTGATGGCAGCAGCAGACACTGACACCACATCAGGACGACCAGGAGGGCTTGGTGGAACTGTAAATGAAACAGATTTTTTTAACATATTGCTTGCTGGAAGTTTAAATAGCTAGTCTAAAGTCTAAATAGCAAGGTTATCAATATGTTCAGTACATCACACTTACCAAATGGATGCTCAGCAATCATAGGTGTGGACTCAACAGATTTGCTCACACCAAATTTGTTCTCAGCAGAGACACGGAAGGTGTACTCCATGTACTTAGTCAGGTGAGTGACTTTGATTGTGGTGCGTTTAACGCTGGAATTCACCACCTGCCAAGAGGTATTACCGGACTCACGTTTCTCAACAATGTAATTTGTGATTTCGGTTCCACCATCATCTGAGGGTTCTGCCCATGCCAGCACACAAGACTCTGATGTGATTGCTGAAATTTCAAGAGGTCCAGTAGGTGGAGTTGGTCTGCCAGTGACAATGACATTAACCGTGAAGGTCTTGGTTCCGGCAGCATTGTCCAGGATGAGATAGTACCTGCCACTGTCTCCTCTCCTGCTATCTCTGACCACCAGGGTGGTCCTTTCCTGGGAAGTCCTGATTGAGATTCTGTCTGTTTCTTTGAGCTTCATCTCTTCAAGTTTCCATGTTACTTTAGGAGATGGTCTACCACTGATTGGAATATCAATAGTAAATGAATTTCCAGCCTTGCAAGTGATAAGCTGTTTGGTGATTCCACTGAGATCTGCAGTGGGCTCGATACGAGGTTCTTTAATAACAACAGAGGTTAGAGCATCACGTGGGTAGCTGACGCCAGAATCATTCTGGGCTTTGACGCGGAACTGGTATTCAGAGTTCTCCATCAAACCTTCTATCACCATCTTCAGAGATTTGGTTTCACCAGCAACCAGCCAGTTAGCAGTGCCCTTGATTCTCATCTCAACGATGTAACCGGTGATGCGGCTTCCACCATCATGCTCGGGTTTCAGCCAGACCAAGTAGGCAGATGAGCTAGTGGTGTCAATGACGTCAAGCCTCTGGGGTGGAGCAGGCTCTTCGGTGGCAACAACCGGTTCGGTCATCTCATAAGGTTCACCGGCACCATACTGATTTTCAGCAATAATTCTGAAAACATATGGTACACCCACTCCAAGGTTGGTCACTCTAAACATCTGGCGATTGCACTTGCGGCTGCACTCTTGCCAGCTCAGACGACTAGCTTCACGCTTCTCTAGAATGTAATGTGTGATACGTGAACCTCCATCATTGCTTGGAGCATCCCACATGATAGTGAGGGCTCCCCTTGTAACATCCTTGAACGAAACAGGTCCAGGTGGTCCAGGAGTGTCTAGTACCTTGACAGTGAATGTAACAGATTTGCGGCCGCTATTGTTCTCTAGAGATAAGGTGTATTTGCCAGCATCATACCTAGTGCAGTTCTCCATGGTCAGGGTGCTGAAATGTTCAGTTGTATTGATGTCAACCATCACACCAATTTCACCATCATTCTTTGTCCAGGTAGCAAGCGGTGCGGGTTTTCCACGGAAGGCAACGTGAAGACAAACTGTGCCTCCATTTTTCACAATGTGTGTCTGTTTGAAGTCTGCACCAATGTCCATCTCTGGTGATGTAAGTCTGTCCACTGCTCTTACAGGGTTGGGTATCTCACAAGGTTCTCCCTTTCCTGCTCCATTAAGAGCACACACACGGAATTTGTATTCTTCGCCTGGCTCTAGGTCCTTTGCAGTGTATGTAGTGTTGATACAGGCTTCATTGTTCACCCTGTGCCACTCCCCAAGGCTTGCCTTGCACATCTCAATGACATAACCAATGATTTCCATTCCACCATCAAAGACAGGTTTCATCCAATCCAAAGTGACAGATGACTTTGTGGAATCTGATACCTTGACCACAGATGGTGCACTTGGTGAAGTCGTTGGCTCTCTGCACTTGAAGAGTCTTGAGGTGGTGCTTGGTGGTCCAACGCCAGCACCATTTTCAGCCATCACACGGAATTCATACTCATATCCTTCTGTCAGACGGATTACTCTGTGCCTGAGTTCTGTGATTGGCCTCTTCGCCGACACCTTCACCCACTGTAAGCTCTTCTTTTCACGTCTCTCAAGGATATAATGCTTGATTTCATTTCCTCCATCTGATCTGGGTCTTGTCCAGACCAATGTGATGCTGTCTCCTGTGACATGAGTACAGTCAGGTGTTCCAGGAGCTTCAGGAACAGCTGTAATAAAAGGGTAAAACATATGTTAAAAAATCTAAATCTGAAGCTACATTGATATTTGTAAAAATACTAATTTCAGTGAGGATAACTTACTGAATTGCATCTTTGCAACAATGGGTTCAGATGCAAGAGGCTTGCCCACACCAAATTTGTTGACAGCAGACACACGGAACTGATACTCATTGCCCTTGATCAACTTTGTGGCATTGAATGAGCAAGCTTCACACTTGGATGTGACAAGAGCCCAAGAGATCCTTGAGGTTTCTCTCTTCTCAATAACATAGTGTGTGATAGCTGCACAGCCATCATTTTCTGGTGGGCTCCACCAGAGTGTAGCCTTCTCAGCTGAAATATTGGTGAATCTTAGAGGCCCTTCGGGAGGTCCAGGGGTGTCTAAATGAAACAGCAACAATATTGATGGATTATGAATAACATCCCAAATACAAAAATAACAACCAAACAAAAAGGAAATCCATAAATGTGTTACCATAATAATGGGTGTCATACAAACCTTGCACTCTAACAAGAACATCCTCCTTTGCTGAGCCAGAACTATTCCTAGCCTCAACAGTGTAAATACCACGGTCATTGCGATCGGCATCTCTGAGGAAGATGCTGCTTGATCCAACAACGGTTGTAATGTCAACAAGCATCTTGTCAAGTTCCTTTCCATCTTTGTGCCATGTAACTTGGGGCAAGGGTCTTCCACTAATGTTGCACTGAAGTTTGATGTTTTCTCCTGCTTTGATAGTAAGGGTCTTCTCTGCACTGAAGATGATTTCAGGTATAACTAAAAGAAAAGTATAGAATTCATGTTTATTACAATATTGTTTTAGGTAGGATCTACAGAATAGGCATAATACATAGATTTACATATTTGCACAGCATACACATTTCAACATATTTAAGTGCATCTTTTTAAACACATACCACTTTCATCCTTTGTCATGACATAGCCAGAAGACTGAGAGGGTGGACTGACTGTGCCAATGGCATTTCGTGCAATCACTCTGAATTCAAAGCGATCACCAGCTGAAAGCCCTGTGACAGTGAACTGGCATTCACTGATGTCAGTGAAGTTACATCTCAGCCATTTGTTTCTTCCTTGGCGCCTTTCAACACTATATGCCACAATCTTACTGCCACCATCGCGCTTGGGTGGTTCCCATTGAAGTGTGACAGAGTCTCTTGTGACATCAATGCAGTTGGGTGTGCCAGGTGGATCTGAAAGCAAAGAATTATTTAGATTTATTAGCACTACATTTTTATTTGTAAAGTTTATTATTTAGGTCAGTAAAAGTATGGTGACATGACTTACCAACAGGGGAGATGGCCAATTTGTGCTTGCTTTGCTCACTGACAGGACTGAGGCCAGCATTGTTCTCAGCATAAACTCTGAAGGAGTATTCCAGACCCTCAATCAGACCAATGGCCCTGTATTCTCTCTTTGAAATGACTGAAGAGTTAACCTTCATCCACAAAAGGCTATTTCTGTCCTTCTTTTCAAGGTGGTAGCCAGTGATTGGAGAGCCTCCATCAAAGCTTGGTGCAGCCCACTGTACGGTCATACCATCACTTGTCACATTGAGAACAATTGGTTTGGCTGGTGGACCTGGTGGACTGTACTGGTGCTGGGCAACCACATCCTCAGAATGCAGTGGCTCACTCACGCCATACTTGTTTTCTGCACGGACTCTGAACTGGTACTGTGTGTCTTTGACCAGGTTTGGTATTTTAAATGAGGTCCTTACCACACTAGAGCAAACGATCTTCCACGCTGCTTGTGATGTTTCACGTTTCTCAACACTGTAGCAAGTAACTTCTCCACCTCCATCTTCCTGTGGCTCATCCCAAGATATGATTATACTCTGTGCTTTGATTTCATCGAAGCGTATGGGTCCAACTGGTGCAGAAGGTGGTCCAAGGGTCGATACTTTGATGTCAAAGTAGTTCTTGACTTGTTTATTGTCCAGAACAAGTGTATATTTTCCTGCATGTTCCTTTCTTGCACCTCTCACTGTCAGGGTAGCTTTGCTCTCTGACTCCCTAAAGCGAACTTGTTCACTTTCTTTGAGAGGAATGTCTTCCTTCATCCATGATATAGCTGGTTTGGGTTTTCCCTTGAATGGCAAATCAATGACAATGTTTTGTCCGATACGAACAAATAGTTCACCTCCTGGATAGTCAATGAGGTTGGCCTCAGGTGCAAGGACTAAGTCCTTGACAGTGATGGGCCCAATTTGTGAGAAGTCACTACGACCCTTTTCATTCTTAGCAAACACTCTGAAGTCCAACACTGAAAGCTCTTTCAAGTGTTTAACTTCACAATTCAAACGCTTGCATGTAGCAGCAAGTGACCAAGTTGTTTCTTCTTTGGCTCTCTTTTCAATTATGTACTCTGAAATATGACTGCCACCATCATGATCAGGTTTGGTCCATGCCAGAGTTACAGATGTGTTGGTAGAATCCTTCATCACTAGGTTTTTGATAGGTCCTGGTGTTTCGGTGGCTCTAACTGGCTCTGTTGTTTCACATGTATCCCCGACTCCAAACTCATTTTCTGCAGAAACGCGGAAGAAATAAGCTATATCCTCTTCAAGACCATCAACCTTGTATGTGGAGTTGGGACACTCAGTGGTGATAATGGTGTACGCTTTCATCTTGGCATCTTTCTTCTCCACAATGTAATTGGTAATTGGAGAACCACCATCTATGTGAGGAGGCTCCCAGCTCAGTGTGAGCTTGCCTCGTGTGACATTCTTATAAATCAGCTTATGGCAAGCTGATGGAGAATCTAGTACTTTAACTGAGACAGTTATTATTTTGGGCTCACCAACACCATTTTCAATTTCAAGAAGATATTTTCCACAATCATCTCGGGTCACTCTTTGTATCAGCAGAGTTGTTGAATATTCTGTGTTTTTAATGGCATATCTTGAGTCGCTAGCAATATTTTTGTCTCCTTTCCTCCAGATGACATTTGGTGCAGGTCTGCCCTTGAGAGGAATCATGATTTCCACATCTCTGCCTGCCTTTGCTGTATACTGAGTGGTCATAGAGATATCAAGGTTGACATCAGCTTCCTCTGTTGGACACAGAAAAAGGAGAAATTGAGAAATTAATTCTTAATCATATTTCCAACTAAATGTGCTGAGATATATAACAAACTTAAGTCCCTACCAAGGATATCCTTTGACTGGACTGGTTGAACGAGCTCAATTGGACGTCCAGCTCCAACACAGTTCACAGCAGAGACACGGAAGAAGTAATAAATTCCAGGCTTCAGATGAGACGCAACAAATTCTGTTGTCCTCACTTCACCCTTGGAGCTAATCACAACCCATTCCCTCTCTTCAGTGTTCATTTGTTCAACAACATAGCTGGTGATTTCACTGCCACCATCATACACAGGCTTTACCCATCCCAGTGTAATAGACGTCTTAGTGGAGTCAACGATAGTAAGCTTGGTTGGTTCACTTGGTGGGTCTGGGGTGATAAAACCAAATTAAGTAATCAGTTAATAACAACATAAATACATAGTAATAAATAACTGTGGTTGAGCTTTAAAACACTGTATAGATAAAGCCACATACCAATTGGATCGTAAGCTTTGTAGAAAGTGGATACTTCTGAGTAGGCACCAGCTCCAGCTTTGTTGATTGCACAGACGCGGTACTGGTATTCATTATTCTCGGTGAGGTTGCTGACCTTTTGTCTGGTGTCACGGATCTGATCTTTGATGACCTTAAACCACTGCAGACTCTTCTTCTCCCGTTTTTCTAGGTAATAGCCATCAATATCACTTCCACCATCAAGAGTTGGTCTTTCCCATACCACAGTCATTGTTGATTTAGTGATCATAGTGACCAGAGGTTTGGATGGTTGACTTGGAGGAACTGAAAAAAATGAAAAAAAAAATTGGTTTAGTATAGACAGATTGTTCATGTGCCACAATAACTCCCTTTATCTATATGTGTTTGGGAGAAGGCAGTTTCTTTGTAAATTTACTCACCGAATGAGTTGCGTGCAACAGCAGGATCAGATTCCAATGCATCTCCAACTCCAAATTTGTTTACACCTCTCACACGGAATATGTACTCATTACCCTTGATCAGTCTCTGCACAGACACAATGCAGTCCTCCAATTTCTCAGAAATAATTGACCACATAATTCTGCTTGACTCCCGTTTTTCCACAATGTAGTGGGTGACCATTGCACCACCTTCATCCTCTGGAGGATCCCACATTATGGTCATATTGTCAGCAGTGATTTTCTTGAACTGAATAGATCCAGCTGGAGGTCCAGGTTTGTCTGTTTGGAAAGAAAAGCATAAAGATTTTATTCATATTTGCTGCATATTTAGGCAAAATAACATGAGGGAAGGTGCGTTTGGTAAATATTGTGATCCGGCCACAGGAAGTGCAGTAAGGTATAAAGCATGATGTAGCTTGACATGACATACCTTGAATTTGCACTCGGATAGAACCATATGCAGATCCCAAGGAATTCTTGATCTTGATATCATACGTTCCAGAGTTGAGACGAGTGACATCCCTCATAATGAGGCTTGTAGACTCGAAGGTGTGCTTGAAAGTTATCTGGGCACTAGGTTCCATCTCTTTGCCGTCTTTAAACCATTCAATTGTTGGCTGTGGCTTGGCAATAAGTCCAACCTTAAGCTCAACTGTGGCTCCTGCCTTATGTTTCACAGTCTCCATATATTCTTGGGGCATTATAATCTCAGGAGCACCTAGATAATGAAAACATTTTCATTCATCATCATTTGTACCAAAGTCTCTATAATGCAGTATTAAGAGAAATATGATTGCATCACTATAATACTGAAATAAGTTTTACCGAATGTGTCGACACATGTAACTGGTCCAATAGCACTTGAAGGATTGCTGATTGAACCAACTGCATTCTTAGCCATCACTCTGAATTCGTAGGACTCATCCTGAGTTAGACCTTGCACAGTGAACTTGCAACTAGACACATTTGCCAAGTTAGCTTTAGTCCATCTACAATCTGGTCCATCTCTCTTTTCAATAATGTACCCGGTGATTTTACTTCCACCATCGTAGGATGGCCTCTTCCAGGCCACTGTGATTGAGTTCTTTGTAATGTCAGTGACACGAACATCAGTGGGTGACTCTGAAGAAATACAAGACACACAAAAAGTATTAGTGTGATGCTCAATATGGTTGGATATATGTCCTTAATTAATTAACATACCTCCAAACTATGCACAGGAATATCTGAAACATATAAAATAAACTATTTTAAAAGTACACATATTTACCACAGGCATCAATTGCCAGGACAGCATCTGATGTCTTGCTGACTTCACCAATGCCAGCTGCATTTTCAGCAGCAACCTTGAACTCATAGATGAGGCCAGGATGAATATTAGTCACTTTGAAATGAGTGGCACGGATAACAGTCTTGTTAACCTTCTGCCAAAGAATGCTGTTTTTGTCTTTCATCTGGAGGTGGTATCCAAATACATGGCTTCCACCATCAGATGAGGGCTCTTTCCAGTCAACAGTGATGCTCTCTCTTGTGACATGAGATACAAATGGTGCAGATGGTGCTCCAGGAACAGCTTGAGTAGGAAAGATGAAAGATGACACAAGGGGTTAGAAAAACAGCTAATAATAAATACTGTATATTGTATAACCAATATGAAATAGGGTAATAGAAGGGTGTTACTTACTGTAGGGGAGATTTACTGTGATAGGTGGAGAGTCAAGGTGTTCACTGATGCCAAGTCGATTTTCTGCACGGATTCTGAACTGATACTCAACTCCAGAGTGCATTTTCATTATCTTAATTGTACATCTCGCAACTGCTGATGACACATCAACCCAGTTAGCGGTGGTTGTTTGACGTTTCTGTACAATGTAGTTGGTGATTGGGCTGCCACCATCATATGCAGGTGGAAGCCATTTCAGGCTAACGCTGTCTTCGGTGGTGTCATAGAACTCAACTGGTCCAACTGGAACACTTGGTCTATCAAGGACCACTATATTGACAAAGGACTTTGTGGTTCCACTTGAATTTGAAGCAGTGATGTCATATCTTCCTGCATCAACAGCAACACTCTCCCGCAGGGTGATGATGAGGCTATCTGGAGTCACTTCAGAATTGAATCTCAAAGTTGATTTCAGCACAGCACCATCCTTGGTAAGAGTCACCTTAGGTGTTGGTTTGCCAGTAAGTGGAATGACTACCTTAAGGTTTGATCTAGCTCTAACATAGACAGTATTGCGAGGGAAATCTTTCATGTTGATCTCGGGGGATTCTGTAAAAGCAATATGAAAACAAATATTATTAATCGTCTAAATACAGTGGAAACCACAGTACACGAAAGACAGAAAAAAAAGTTATTTGTGGAATCTTGTTTGGGATATAACTCACCCAGCTGATCTTTCACAAGGACAGGGTGGAACATATCCTTGATATCACTCAGACCTGCATGGTTTTCTGCACGAATTCTGAAGAAGTATTCCACACCTTCTCTTAGACCACTGACAACAAAGTGGGTGTATTTGGTAACACCGCACTTCACCCATTTCTGCTCTCCCTTTTCAAGCGCTTCTACAAGATAACCAGTGATTCGGCTTCCTCCATCATGCTCTGGTTTGCTCCATGCAAGAGCAACACTGTCCTTAGTGACCTCAGTAACTCCAAGTTTTGGTGGTGGGCTTGGTTTTTCTGTTGAAAGAAAATAATCATTATGACAAATAATCAGAAAATAATGGCATGAAAAGTATCTACACCAAACATTAACAAGAAATAATTAATGATAATAATAATTGCACATACCTGAAATCTTAGTTCCTTCCTTGGTCTCAGATGGCACACCGATTCCATATTCATTTTCACCAGTGATTCTGAAATAGTATACACCACCTTCTGTCAGGTCAGCCACTTTGTATGTCATCCGTGGGCAATTGTCTGTGAGCCTAGTCCATCCTTTTTTGCTGGCTTCTCTGATATCAACAAGATAGTTCTTCACAGGACCGCCACCTTCATTGTCAGGTGTGTCCCATGTAATTGTTGCAGAGCTTTTGGTGACCTCCTTAATTTCAATATGTTTTGGTGGACCAGGGGAGTCAAGTACCTTGACATTTAAGTTCAGTACTGCCGTTCCAGCAACGTTTTGTAGCGTCACAACATATTTTCCTGAGTCATATCTTGTTGCTTGTTCAACTGTTATAGCTGTGCAAGTGTCTGTCGTATCAATTGTTGCCCTTACTCTAAGGTCAACATCAGCCTTGGTCCACATCACATGCGGGACAGGTTTGCCTTTGAAGGGTACTCTCATAGTAAAGGAGCTACCATCTTTCACAACTAATGTCTTCCTCATGTCATTACCAATAAGGAAAATAGGTTCATCCTCTCTCTCTTTAGCCACTTGAGGATCTGTTGGTTGGCTTTGTTCACTCAGGCCAATTTTGTTAATGGATCTGACTATAAAGATATATTCTACTCCAAAAGTAAGTCCCACTACAGTGAACTCAGTGTTCTTTGTGTTTGAAACCCCAACCATCCATTCATCATCATAATCATCTGTTTTCTGGTATTCTACACGATAGCCCGTGATTGGAGATCCACCATCAAACAATGGCTTATTCCAGGCAAGAGTCATGGAAGTTTTGGTTGAGTCAATAATTTTGGGTTTAGCTGGTGGAGATGGCAGGAATAACGGATCTGCTGCCTTTGTCAAGGGGCTAGGTGTGCTTGGGAGACTCAAGCCTGCAGCATTCTCCGCATAGACACGGTATTCATATTCACATCCTTCACGGAGATTGGATGCTTTGACTCTCAAGTCATACACTGGTTTTTTGTTCACACGACACCAGCGTAGACCAGTCTTCTCACGTTTCTCAATCACATAGCCAGAAATAGTGCTTCCTCCATCAGACTCTGGCCTCTCCCAGCAAATAGTCATTGCTTCACTTGTGACACTAGTTACTTCCACATTTGTTGGTGCTTCGGCCACTGTAAATGGATCCATTGCCTTGGCAGGATCACTTTCCAATGACTCACCAGTTCCATATTTATTTACTCCTCTCACTCTGAAGATGTACTCATTTCCCTTAAGCAGTTTAGTTACTTTGCATGTTGTAGCCTTCATGTCCCCATAAACCAATGTCCAGGCCAGGCGACTTGTTTCACGTTTCTCCACAATGAAATGCTGGATTTCTGCACCACCATTTTCTTGAGGAAGTCCCCATGACAATGTGCATTTTTCTGCTGTCATGTTAGAGACTGTCAGTGGTCCTTGAGATGGCCCTGGACGATCAAGTACTTTACAGTTTACTGCTACTGATCTTGTGCCAGCAACATTTTGTAGAGTTAGGACATATTGGCCAGAGTCCCTTCTAATGCTGTCTCTCACAACTAAAGTTGTTACAGCATGTGTTGATGAAATCTCAAATCTAGCCTTCGCTTCGATTTCCTTTCCATCCTTTGCCCAAGATATTACTGGAATGGGACGTCCTGTGAAACTGGCATCAATGCTTAGAATATCTCCAGCTTTAACAACCACCAGCTGTCTGTATTTGTCCTCCAGTGTGATGCATGGTGCATCAACATCATCTTTGACAGTGATAGATCCTGTGCCCTTTGATGGCTCACTGAGCAGTCCAGCAGCATTCTTGGCAATCACATGGAAGTCATAGCTTACATCCTCTGTGAGGCCTGTTACATCAAAGGAAGTTTCCTGGAGATTTGCGAAATTGCACTTGAGCCAGCGACCATCAGGTAGTTCCCTGCGCTCAACAATGTAACCAGTCACCATAGCTCCACCATTGTACTCTGGTGGGGTCCATGTCAGAGAAACAGATGTTCGTGTAATGTTGATGACCTCAGGCTGACTGGGTGGATCACATGGGTCTCTAGCAGCAACAGGCTCACAGGCCTTTGTGCAAGGTCCAATGCCAGCCATATTCTCAGCATAGACACGATACTGGTATGTCAAGCCCTCCTCAATGCCCGTTACCTTGAACTGAGTTTCAGTGATAAGACCTCTGTTCAGTTTTGTCCACAAAATACTGCTGTGTTCTTTTCCTTCCAGGTGATATCCAATTATTGCACTACCACCATCATTTGCAGGTGTACCCCATGTGACCAGCATACCTGACTTGGTTGCATGTGCAACTTGGAGACTGGTTGGAGGACTAGGAGGTTCAAATGAGTATTGTGCAACAATAAGAGCAGAATCCACAACATGACTCTTGCCATAACGGTTTTCTGCTGCAACACGGAACTGATATTCATTCCCTTGTGTCAAACGGGAAACCTTAATTGATGTTCTGGCAACAGTGGCTGACACTATTTGCCAGTTTGTAGTGGTGGTATCTCTCTTCTCGACAACATAATTGTTGATCTGGCAGCCTCCATCATACACTGGTGGGTCCCATGACAATAAGACACTGTCAGCACTGATTTCATCAACTTTAATCGGTCCAGGTGGGCCAGGTTTATCCAGAATAACTACTGTAATTTCAGCTGAATTAGTACCAATTGAGTTTGTTAATGTGATTTCATATTTGCCCTTGTCCTCCCTTGTGGCCTCTTTGATCGTTATTTTTGATGATGTAGCAGATGATACAACATTTACTCTAGTTGTCTGCTTGAGTACATGGCCATCTTTTTTCCATGAGACTTCTGGTTGAGGTCTGCCTCTGAATGGAATATCAATTTTGAGGTCATCACCAGCCTTTACACTGTAAGTGTTGAAAAGTAGCTTTATGGTAGGTTCAGCTGTGATGTCTTGTGCAATCACAGGTGCACCAAGTGGTTTAGGATCACTCTTGCCTTTGTCATTCAAAGATGTGATTCTAAATGAATACTCTTCTCCAGCAGTAAGTCCTTCAACGAGTACTTCCAGTGCTTTCACTGTGGCACAGACAGTCCATTTATCAGCTCCTTTGGGAAGCATTTCCACAATGTAGCCTGTAATTTTACTACCTCCATCATGGTCTGGTTTTTCCCATGCAAGACTTACAGTATGGCGAGTTACATCAACAAGTGTAACCTTCCCTGGAGGTAAAGGTGCTTGGGAGACTTTTATTGGCTCAGTTACTGCTGGCAAACCAACACCAAGCTCATTAACAGCCAACACGCGGAAGTTGTAAACACCTCCCTCTTGGAGATCAGAAACGATTACAGAATTCCTGACACAATTATTTGTTACACTTGTAAATGTCATTCTCTTAGCCTCTCTCTTCTCCACAATGTAATGGGTTATTTTTGCTCCACCATCAATAAGAGGGGGTTCCCAGGAGAGTTGCACAGAATCTCTCTTGATATCCTTGACTTCAAAGTTTTCAGGTGCACTTGGTGAATCCAGTACTCTCACATTGATAAAGGCTGATTTAGTGCCACTGTTGTTTTCAAGAGTCAAAACATATTTACCAGTATCAAATCTGTCAACATTTTCAATGACAAGCGTGGTGTAGGAGCTGGTAACTTCAATTTGTGCACGCTCTGTCAAAGTACCATCAGCCTTGCTCCACTTGACCTCAGGTTCAGGTTTTCCTCTGATGGTGACAAAGAGCCTCAGTGATGCACTTGCACGGACATTGACCATCTTTCTAAGGTCTGCATCCAGTTCAATCTCGGGAATCTCAAGTTTTTCTGCAGCAGTCACAGCATCTGGAAGATCAATAGCCTCTCCAACTCCTTCAATATTCATAGCAGAGATGCGGAAGTTGTACTCTGCATTTTCCCTCAATTTCTTCACAGTATAATGGGTTGCTTGCACACCGTAAGGTGGGGTGGCAATAATCCATTCATCCTCTGAGACTTCTTTCACTTCAACCATGTATCCAGAGACTAATGCACCACCATCATAAATAGGTCTACTCCATGCAAGGGACACCGTGGTGCTAGAGTGGTCAGTTACTTTGGGATTATTTGGAGGACCAGGGGGGTATGTGGCATCACAGGCTCTGTAATATTCTGATGGCTTACTTGGTGTTCCAACTCCGCCTGCATTCTCAGCAGATACTCTGAACTCATAAGAATGTCCCTCATGTAATCCGGAGGCCCTGAAACGACAATCTGTGAGTCGTTTGCGGTTGCACTTTGTCCAGCGGACCCCTTCCTTGTCACGTTTTTCCAGGACATAACCGTCGATCATTGAACCTCCATCATCTTCGGGGCGTTCCCATGTCAAAACAATTGAATCCCTTGTTATGGCACCTGCCTCAGGTGTTGAAGGTGGACCAGGTGGCTTGAACGGATTGCGTGCAATGACAGGCTCAGACTCCAGAGGCTCACCAACTCCATATTTATTCACTCCCATAACTCTAAAGATGTACTCATTTCCTGGCAGGAGTTTGGTCACTTTGTAACTAATTGCTTGGATTTTGGGTTCCACAACAGTCCAAGACAGGCGACTCGTCTCCCTCTTCTCAATAACATAATGGGAAATGCTTGCACCACCATCATGTGGTGGATGGTCCCAGTGGAGATAGCATTTCTCTGATGTTACACCTGTTACTCTCAATGGACCTTCAGGTGGCCCAGGTCTATCAAGGACTTTAACATTAACTGGAACAGCTTTTGTGCCTCCAACGTTTGTCAGATTCAGCACAAAACGGCCACCATCTACCCTAATGCAGTCCTTCACTGTGAGAACACTGCGTTGTAGAGTAGTATGTATTTCCACTCTTGGTGTGGCATTATCAACTTCTTTGCCATCTCGTGTCCACATAACTTCAGGAATTGGTTTCCCAGCAATTTCAGCATCAATAGTAAAAGATTCACCAGCATAGACAGTAATGGCAGTTGTATCAGTTGAAATGGTAGGTGCTTCAATTTCATCCCTAGCTGTGATCGCTCCAGTGCTTTCAGAGGGTTTACTGAAAGTACCAGCTGCATTTCTTGCAATGACTCTAAATTCATACACTGCATTTTCTGTAAGACCTGTGTATGTAAACTGAGTGTCAATGATATTAGTGAAACTTGCTTTCATCCAGCGATTGTCAGGCTGCTTCATTTTCTCCACAACATATCCTGTAATTATGCTACCACCATCATACTGTGGCTTTGTCCACTGAAGTGTTACATGGTTTCTTGTAATCTCAATAGCTTCAGGGGTACCAGGTGAATCACATGGGTCACGTGCAACTGTGATCTCAGATATTTTGCTTGCTGGACTAATTCCAGCAATGTTTTCAGCATAGACTCTGTATTCATACTCAATACCCTCTTCAAGACCATTAGTTCTCAGTCTAGTGTCAGGGATCAAAAGTTTGTTCAGCTTAGTCCACAGTATACTGTTTCTCTCTTTACGTTCCACATGATAGCCAAGGACTGGGCTGCCTCCATTGTTAGCAGGGGCCTTCCATTCAACAACCATATTATCTTTAGACACTGATGTGATTTCTGGAGTGCCTGGGGCTAATGGCTCAGTGAAAGGATATTGTACAACAACAGGGGTTGAATCAATTGCTGGACTCTTTCCATATCTGTTTTCAGATGAAATCCTAAACTGATATTCTGTTCCAGTCCTTAGCTTAGTTACTTTGATTGTAGTACGTGCAATAGTTGCAGACACAATCTGCCAGTTGGTGGTTGTTGTGTCACGTTTTTCCACAATGTAATTGTTGATTTGACAACCGCCAGTATACACAGGTGGCTCCCAAGAAAGAGTGACAAAGTTTGCACTGACTTCTTCAATTTTGATTGGTCCAACTGGGGGACCAGGCTTGTCAAGAGTTATTATTCCAATTTCCTCCGTTACTGTTCCTGCAGTATTAACAGCTGTGATGGTGTATTTACCAGAGTCATCTCTGGTAGCATCTTTGAGACGAAGAAGAGTTGATGTTGCTGTGGTAGACACATTCAATCTGGTGGTTTCTTTGAGAGTATGCCCGTCTTTAGCCCATGTAATAGTTGGTGCTGGACGACCAGATACAGGTATCTCTACTTTCAAATCATAACCAGCCTGAACACTGAATGTGTTCACAGTCATCTTGAGATGGGGTGCCAAAGTGATATCTTGAATGACTACAGGAGCAAGTAATGATCTTGGATCACTTCTTCCTTTGTCATTGAATGCTGAAACTCTGAAGAGATATTCCTGACCTGTTCTAAGCCCAGTGATTGTTCCCTCACAGGACTTAGTTGTTGTTGCTACAACCCATTCCTCTGATCCTGAAAGCAGCATTTCAATATAGTATCCTAGAATCCTACTACCACCATCAAAGTCTGGTTTCTCCCATGACAACGAGGCTGTAGTTTTTGTGACATCAGTTAGGGTGACCTTACCAACAGACAGAGGAATCTCTGATGTTTTGACTCCATCCTCTGTTTCAGCAGGTAAGCCAACTCCAAATTCATTCTCAGCCATGACTCTGAAGTAACTAATGCCACCCTCAATAAGATCTCCAATACGGATAGTTGTCTTAGTGCATTTGGTGGTGATATTGGCATAGCCCACTCTGGTTGAATCACGCTTGTCCACAACATAGTTCTTGATTTTGGCACCACCATCAATAGCTGGAGGCTCCCAAGTCAGAGTGACATAATTTCTTGTTATATCTTTCACACTGAGATTCAATGGGGGTCCTGGAGTGTCCAGAACTTTAACATTGACAAATGCTGACTTCGATCCACAGTTGTTTTCCAAATTCAGGGTATATTTTCCAGCATCATTTCTGTCACAGATGTCAATTGATACCACGGTGTAATCAAGGGCTTTTTCAATTTGAGCCCTTTCAGGAAGATCCCCATCATCTTTGGTCCAGTTAATTTCTGGAGCAGGACGTCCTTTGAAGGGTATCCTGATTTTCATAGATCCACCAGCGCGGACGACTATACCTTTTCTCAGATCTCCATCAAGCTCAATCTCTGGGGCAAACATGTTGTCTACAGGTTTGACGGTTCCAGGTAGGGCAGCTGGTTCACCAACTCCTTCTTTGTTAATAGCACATACCTGAACCTTATACTCCTGGTGCTCTATGAGCTTAGTGATAGTAAATTTAGTGGCATTTATTCCAGTTGATGGTGTGCAGATGGTCCAATCCTGCTCATCTGCTTTGCAAATCTCCACAGCATATCCCTGAATGTCACAGCCACCATCATAGATGGGTCTGCCCCATGCCAGAGAGACGGAATTTTTGGTGGTGTCAAGAACATGAACATTTGTGGGTGGGCCAGAATTAAATGTGGGGTCAGATGCCTTGAAGTAAATAGTTTCTTTGCTTGGTTGTCCAGGTCCAGCTGCATTTTCCGATGAGACCCTGAACTCATACTCATGATCTTCTGTGAGTCCTGTCACTCTGAAACGAAGATCTGTTACTCTGCGTTTGTTGCATTTTGTCCATCTAACTCCAGCTCTGTCTCTCTTCTCCACAATATACCCACTAATTTCACTGCCACCATTATTCTCTGATCGGCTCCAGCACACTGTCATGGAATCTCTTGAAATGTTAGCGATTTCGATGTCTTTAGGTGGATCAGGAGCAACAAATGGATTTCTCATAATCACTGGTGCAGACTCTAGGGGTTCACCGACACCATACTTGTTAACAGCCATGACACGGAAAATGTATTCATTTCCTTGGAGGAGCTTGGTGACTTTAAACATAGTTGCTCCACATTCACTATTAACTACAGTCCATGCAAGACGGCTTGTTTCTCTCTTTTGGATGACATAGTAAGAAATACTACTGCCACCATCATGTTCTGGAGGAAGCCAAGACAGTGAACATTTTTCACATGTCACACCAGAGACAGTTAGAGGTCCTTTTGGAGGCCCTGGTCTGTCAAGAACTTTCACATTGTATGATGCAGTTTTAGTTCCTGCTACATTGGAAAGATGGACAGTGTATTGTCCTCCATCAATTCTAATGGCATCTTTAACCACAAGTACTGCTTTAAAGTCTGAATTTTTGGTTTCACATCTGGCAGACATTTCAACTTCCACATCACCCTTGAACCACTGAATTGTGGGCAGTGGTTTTCCTTGAACATCAGCTTCAAGCGTGAATGTGTCACCTGCATTTACAACTATGATCTGGGAGAACTTGGAATCAATTTCACATGTTGGCAGTTCCACCTCATCCTTTGCTGTGATTGACCCAGTGCTCTCAGACGGTTTGCTGATAGCACCAGCTGCATTTCTGGCAATTACTCTGAAGTCATATTTAGAGTCTTCTGTTAGTCCTTCAACAGAAAATTCTGTTTCTTTGACATTTGCGAAACTTGCCTTCATCCAACGACCATCTGGAAGATCTCGTTTCTCCACAACATATCCAGTGACCATGCTGCCACCATCATACTCTGGAGGAGTCCAGC
The DNA here is from genome assembly GCF_046254945.1 of Alosa pseudoharengus. Taxonomy (NCBI): domain Eukaryota; kingdom Metazoa; phylum Chordata; class Actinopteri; order Clupeiformes; family Clupeidae; genus Alosa; species Alosa pseudoharengus. Next base: position 41,665,531 of record NW_027468718.1, on the reverse strand, counting down.
GCAATCTCACTGAGTGTCTGCTCACAATGATGGCCACAGGTGTACCAGGTGGATCACAAGGGTCACGTGCTACACATCCCTCTGAAAGTTTGCTGCACTGACCAATACCAACAATGTTCTCAGCATAAACTCTAAACTCATACTCGATTCCCTCTTCCAATGGGGATGTTTTGAATCTAGTGTCTTGAATGAGAGACTTATTTATCTTTGTCCACAGAATGCTATTCTTCTCCTTTCTTTCAAGATGATAGCCAAGAATAACACTGCCTCCATCTGAGATGGGTTTGTGCCATTCCACAGTCATGGACTCCTTTGTGAATGCAGACACATATGGAGTGCCCGGAGGTCCAGGCTCTTTGAATGGATATTGGGCAAGAACAGGTTCAGAATCAATAGCATGGCTTTTGCCATATCTGTTTTCAGAATAGATTCTGAATTGATATTCAGCACCAGTTTTCAGATTTGCTACTTTTAGTGTTGTTCTTGCAACTGTGGCAGACACTGTAACCCAGTTGGTGGTGGTTGTGTCTCTCTTCTCAACAACATAATTTGAAATTGGGCAACCTCCAGTGTACGCAGGTGGGTCCCAAGACAGGGTAATACTTTCAGCACTAATATCCTCAAGTCTCACTGGGCCTGTTGGAGGACCAGGTTTGTCAAGTGTTATGATTTCAATGCTAGCTTCAGCCTGTCCAAGAGTATTGGCTACAGAAATGTTGTACATGCCACCATCATCTTTTGTCGCTTCCTTAAGGGTGAACATTGTGTGGTGTGCACTGTCTGCAACATTCACTCTTGTGGTCTGTTTCAGAGCTGCACCATCTTTAGTCCAGGTGATGGTTGGCTTGGGATGTCCAGCAATTGGAACTTCGATTTTGAGATCATAGCCAACTTGTACACTGTAAGTGCTGAATCTTGGGCGGACAGCAGGTAGGATGACCAGGTCCTTTGCTTCAACAAAACTGCCAAGGATTCTGGGATCACTCTTTCCTTTGTCGTTAACAGCAATTACCCTAAATGTGTATACCTGGCCCTTGGCTAAATTAGTAACTACAGTTTCAAGTGCCTTTATCTGAGCACACAAAGACCATTTGTCAGAGTCCTTTACTTGCATCTCAACTTCATAGTGGCTTATCTTGCTGCCTCCATCATGATCAGGTTTCTCCCAAGCAAGAGAAATAGTCTTTCTTGTAACATCCACAACTGACATTCGTCCAGGTGGTTGTGGGACCTCTGAGATCTTTATAGGCTCAAGAGTTTCTGCTGGTAAGCCAATGCCAAGTTCAGTTTCAGCAAGAACTCTGAAGAAATAGTTTTGACCCTCTTGGAGTTGATCTATCCTCCATGACATCCTGTTGCAAGTTACAACAGGAGAGTACACCTTCCTTGTGGTCTCTCTCTTCTCTACAATGTAATGCTTTATCTTAGCACCTCCATCTAAAGCCGGTGGCTCCCAAGTAAGAGTGATGGAATTCTTGGTGATCTCCTTGATAGTGAAGTTCTGAGGAGGACTAGGTGTGTCCAGCACTCGTACACTAATGAAAACAGATTTTACTCCACTTGCATTCTCAGCAGTCACTATGTATTTTCCACTGTCAAATCTGTCAACGCTTTCAATAACAAGGGAAGTATAACTGCTTGTCGTATCAATTTGAGCTGTTTCTTTCATTTCACCCTCAGCTTTACCCCATTTGACTTCAGGTGCAGGGCGTCCTCTTATTGGAAGGAATACTCGCAGGGTGCTTCCAGCTCTGACATTAATCATCTTTCTGAGGTCAGCATCAAGGTCCAGGTCTGGTGCCTCCAGTTTTTCCTCAAGGAGGACTGGTGCAGGCAGATCAGCACTCTCACCAACTCCCATCTTATTTATGGCACAGATTCTGAATCTGTATTCATGCTTTTCAAGGAGTTTCTTCACTTCAAATCTTGTCTGTGTGATTCCAGTAGGTGGAGTGCACATTGTCCATTCATCAGCTGTAACATCACAGGCTTCTACAATGTATGCTTGAACATCACAACCACCATCATAGATAGGTTTGCCCCATGAAAGTACTACAGATGTTCGTGAAGTGTCGATTACTTTAGGATTATTTGGTGGGCCTGGTTTGAAAATGGGATCCAGTGCCTTTTCATAAGGAGTCGCGGCACTAGGTGCTCCAATTCCAGCTGCATTTTCAGCAGACACTCTGAATTCATAGCTACGGCTCTCAGTCAGCCCTGAAACCCTGAAGCGAAGCTCACTAATAACACGCTTGTTGCATCTTGTCCAGCGCACCCCTTCTTTGTCACGTTTTTCAATAACAAATCCTGAAATTGGGTTGCCTCCATCATTTGTTGGTCTTTCCCAGGTAATAACCATAGAATCTTTTGTCACAGTGGACACTTCAACACCAGTTGGTGCACTTGGTGCAACAAATGGATTAGTAGCAATGACTGGATCTGATTCCAAAGGTTCACCAACTCCATACTTGTTCACAGGAATCACTCTGAAAATGTACTCATTACCAGGGAGAAGTTTTGTGATCTTGAGATTCTGAGTCTGAACTTTAGATTCCACTCTAGTCCAAACTAATCTGCTGGTCTCTCTCCTCTCAACAATATAATGAGATACATCAGCTCCTCCATCTTGTTGTGGAGGTTTCCAAGAAATGCTGCATTTTTCATTTGTCACTCCATAGATTTGAATTGGTGCTTCAGGTGGACCAGGTCTGTCTAAAACTTTAACATTGATATTCACAGACTTCTCTCCACCAACATTCTTCAAAAGAAGAGTGTATTGACCTCCATCAACACGAATGGCTTCCTTTACGCTTAGAGAAGCTATAAAGTCTGTGTTCTTAATCTCAAGACGTGCTGTATTTGTAAGCTCTTCGCCACCCTTTAGCCAGTGAGCTGTAGGCACAGGTTTTCCTTGAATACCAGCATCAATTCTGAATGACTCTCCAGCATTTACCACAAGGACTGAAGCGTATTTAGAGTCAATGTCTATCTGAGGTGGATCAACTTCATCTTTAGCTGTGATTTCTCCAGTGCTCGGAGATGGCACACTTGCCACTCCAGCAGCGTTTCTTGAAATAACACGGAATTCATATATCTGATCCTCAACAAGGCCAGTGACCACAAATTCTGTTTCAATGATGTTAGCGAAGCTAGCTTTCATCCAGCGACCACCAGGACATTCCTTTTTCTCAACTAAGTAGCCAGTGATTTTGATACCACCATCAAATTCTGGCTTGGTCCATCTGAGGGTAACTGCACTTCTAGTTACAATCACTGCTTCAGGCTTGCCTGGAGGTTCACAAGGATCTCTGGCAACTTGTATTTCTGACAATTTGCTGGATTTGCTCAGACCAACAATATTTTCTGCATACACTCTGAATTCATATTCAATGCCTTCTTCCAGGCCAACAACTTTGAATTTTGTTTCAGGAATGATTTGCTTGTTCTGTTTCATCCAAAGAATGCTGTTTCTTTCCTTACTTTCCAAGTGATAACCAAGAATCTTGCTTCCACCATCGCTACCTGGTTTGTCCCACGAAATAAGCATGGTCTCCTTTGTTGCAGCCTGTACCGAAGGAGTACCAGGAGTACTAGGGACATCAAATGGATACTGAGCAACCATTGCTTCAGAGATGAGTACAGAACTCTTTCCATACCGGTTTTCTGCTGCAATTCTGAACTGATACTCACAGCCAGTCTTAAGCCTAGCTGCTTTAATAGTTGTTCTTGCTACAGTTGCAGACACAATCTGCCAGTTTGTAGTTGAGGTGTCTCTCTTTTCCACAATGTAGTTATTGATAGCGCAGCCACCATCATATTCAGGAGGTTGCCATGTCAGGGTCATGCTATCAGCTGTCACTTCATCAATCTGGATGGGACCAGTTGGAGGACCAGGCTTGTCCAGAACAACAACAGAAATGTCTGTTGTGGCCTCACCTGCTGTGTTTGTAAGTTTAATGGTGTACTTGCCAACATCATCTCTAGTTGCCTCCTTGACTACAAGACGTAGGTTGTTGTCAGTGACATCTGAATTGACCCTTGTGGTTTCTTTCAGAGCAACACCATCTTTGAGCCATATGACAGATGCCTTCGGTTGAGCTGCATATGGCACATCAATTTTAAGGTCATCACCAGCCAAAACACTAAATGTGCTGAACAAAACCTTGAAGGTTGGTGTGATGACAGTATCTTTAGCCACTACAGGCACACCTAATAGGCGAGGATCACTCATTCCTTTCTCATTGGTTGCTGAAATGCGGAAAGAGTACTCTTCCCCTTGTGTCAGTCCAGCTACTACAGCTGCTGTAGCTTTTACAACTGCGCACTGCGTCCATTTTTCACTGCCTTTTCCCTGCATCTCAACAATGTATCCTGTGATACGACTGCCTCCATCATGATCAGGCTTCTCCCAAGATAAGGTAACACTGGTTCCTGTGACCTCTTTAAGAGTAATTTTGCCTGGTGGAAGAGGTTTTTCAGAGACCTTAATAGAATCTGTTTCCACTGGAAGACCAATACCGAATTCATTCTCTGCCAACACTCTGAAAAAGTAGATGTGACCCTCCTTCAGATCTCCGATTCTCCAACTTGTCTTAGGGCAGCCAGCATTTACAGTAGAGTATGCTTTCCTTGTAGATTCACGTTTTTCCACAATGTAGTGTCTTGTCCTGGAACCGCCATCAATAATGGGTGGGTCCCACATAAGAGAAACAGAATCCCTTGTAATCTCCTTAATACTAAGATTCTGGGGGGCACCAGGAGTGTCAAGAACTCTGACATTTACATATGCTGTTTTTACTCCAGTGCTGTTTTCCACTGTCAACATATATTTTCCACTATCAAAACGGTCAACATTTTCAACCATGACTGATGTAAATGATGATGTGTTTTCAATATTGGCTCTCTCCAGTGGCTCACCATTTTCCCTTGACCATCTGATCTCAGGGGCGGGTCTTCCTCTAATGGGAACAAACAGTCTAAGTGTGCTGCAAGCACGGAGGCAAACAATCTTTCTGAGCTCTGCACCAAGCTCAATTTCTGGAGGAATCAGTCTGTCCTCTGCTATTGGTGTTCCTGGCATAGATGTAGGCTCACCCACTCCTTCACAGTTGAGTGCTGCAATGTTGATTTTGTATTCCTGATTTTCCTTAAGACCAGTAATTGTAAATGATGTTGCTTTTAAGCCTGTCTTTGGAGAGACAATTGTCCATTCATCTTCCTCAGGTAAGCAGGTTTCCACCATATATCCTGTAATGTCAGATCCACCATCATAGACAGGTTTGTTCCAAGCAAGTGTAATGGAGGACTTTGACGTATCCAGAATTCTTGGATTGCCTACTGGTCCAGGTTGGAACACTGTGTCGCATGCTTTATAGAATGGACTCTCTGGACTTGGCAAACTCAAGCCTGCAGCATTTTCTGCCAGAACCCTGAACTCATATTCATGCCCTGGAGTAAGCCCGGAGACCTTGAATCGTAGATCACTCACAGTCCTCTTGTTACATTTGACCCAACGAAGACCAGTCTTATCTCTTCTTTCAATAACGTAAGTATTGATACTGCTTCCGCCATTATTCTCCGGGTGTCCCCAGCAGACAACCATTGAATCTTTAGTAATGGTAGTCACCTCGGGTTGTTGTGGAGGATCAGTTGGTACATATGGATTGGTTGCAAGTGTTGGCACTGATTCAATGGGTTCTCCAACTCCATATTTGTTCACAGCCATTACTCTGAAAATGTACTCATTGCCTTTTAGCAGTTTAGTTACTTTGTAACGGTTCACCTTCAGATCTGATGCCACATTTGTCCATGCAATTCTGCTTGTTTCACGCTTCTCAATTATGTAGTGCTCTATCTTTGCACCACCATCATGTGAGGGTGGCAACCAGTTTAATACACATTTCTCTACATTCACATCAGTAACTCTGAGCCCATCAGGAGGTCCTGGCCTATCAAGAACTTTAACATTGAACACTTGCTTTGCAAAACCACCAGGGTTACTGGCTGTCAGAACGAATGTACCACCATCTCTTCTCAGAGAGTCTCTGTTGATCAGTGTTGTGGCAAAGTCTGTGCTTTTGATTTCTATTTTTGCTGCATCATCCAACTCTTTTCCATCTTTGGTCCAGAGTAAGGATGGTATGGGTCGCCCTGTGACAGTGGCATCCAGAGTGAAGACATCTCCTGCTCTCACCACAAGCATATTATTATAAATGGCTTCAACTTCAATTTTAGGCTCTTCAATGTCATCTCTGCAGGTGACCACCTCAGATGTTGGAGATGGCTTGCTAACAGCACCAGCAGAATTTCTTGCCATAACACGGAATTCATAGGATGCATCCTCTATGAGTCCACTGACAGTGAATGTTGTTTCCAAGATATTACTAAAGTTTGCTTTAAGCCAGCGACCATCTGGTAACTGCTTCTTTTCTACTGTATATCCAGTGATTGAAAAACCACCATCGCCTTCAGGTCTTTCCCAGCGAAGAGTCACTTCATGTCTGGTAATATTAATAGCCAATGGTTGACTTGGAGGATCTACAGGATCCAGGGCAAATGTCATCTCTGATGGCTTGCTTGGCTTACTCAAACCAGCCATGTTCTCAGCTATGACACGGAACTCATATGGAATTCCATCCACGAGACCTGATGATTTGTAGAGGTTTCCAACCACAAGGGCCTTGCTGGTCCTCTGCCAAAGGATGCTGTTTTTCTCTTTTCTCTCAATGTGATAACCTAAAATTGGGCTTCCACCATTAGATGAAGGCTCGTTCCAACTTATGGTCATCGCATCTTTAGTAAAGGTAATTACTTGGGGTATTCCCGGCTGCCCTGGGACATCAAATGGATAAGCTGCAACAACAGGCTCTGATGTTATGTAGGGGCCAAAACCATACCGGTTCTGGGCTTTAACACGGAATTGATATTGAATTCCTGTTTTCAGACGAGCAGCCTTAAATGTTGTACGAATAACTGTTGCTGCCAGCTCCATCCATGATGTTCCTGTGGTCTCTCTCATCTCAACGATGTAATTGTTGATTGGAACTCCACCATCAATTTCTGGGGCCTCCCAGGAAAATAGAACATAATCACAAGAAACTTCATCCACCTTAATTGGTCCTGTTGGGGCTCCAGGGATGTCATGTATTACAACTGTGATAATCTCAGTGACTGTTCCAATGATGTTCTTTCCAATCATAGTGTACTCTCCGCCATCTTTCCTCTTGATCTCTCTAATGTTCAAGATAGTTGAGGTTGCTGTGTTGTCAATGTTCATTCTCTGTGTCTGTTTAATTTCTTTGCCCTCTGTTTTCCACACAACTGAGGGTTTTGGACGGCCCAGCACAGGAATTTCAACCTTCAAGTTATCTCCTGCCCTGATGACCACTGTCTTCTGGTAGACTGATCTAAGGTCAAACTGAGGTGCGGCAGTTTGTTCCCTAATTATGACTGGCCGACTTTCACGTGGGTTGCTTCTGCCAGACTTGTTCACAGCCATGATTCTGAATATATACTCTGTATTTTCTTGCAGATCTGTTGCAACATAGTCAAGAGCTTTAATTGTTGTCACATGAGTCCACTGATCTGTTTCCTTCTGATCAGCTCTCTGAGCCTCAATAACATACCCAGTTATTATGTTACCACCATCGTGTTTTGGCTTTGTCCACGTAAGAGTTGCCGTCTCACTTGACACATCAGTCACATAAAGGTTTTCTGGAGCAGATGGTGCCTGAGAAGCTCTGATAGTTTCAGGTGTTTCTGCTGGCTCGCCAACACCATATTCATTTTCAGCAGTTATTCTGAAGTAGTATTCATTTCCTTCTTCAAGATTAGCAAATTTGTAGGAACACTTTTGCCATTCAGAAGTGATCAGTGTATAGGCCTTCTTTGTAGCGTCACGTTTCTCAATTATGTAATTAGTAATTTTGGAGCCACCATCAATTATTGGAATCTCCCACTGAAGGGTGATGCTGTTTATAGTGATTTCTCTAGGTTGAAGATTTACTGGAGGTCCAGGAGTATCAATGACTCTGACATTAACAAATCCAGTCTTCTTACCAGCAACATTTTCCAAACTCAAGAAGTACTTTCCTGCGTCATATCTTGTGCAGTCAGGGACCACAACAAGAGTGTATGATTCAGTGGTATCAATGTGTGCTCTTCCTTTCAGGGGTTTATTGTCCTTGGACCAGATCACCTCAGGGGTAGGACGCCCCTTAATTGGTACAAATATGCGGATTGAGGCTCTTGACCTAACAACAAGCGTTTTCCTGAGCTCTGCATCAAGCTCAAAGTCTGGGACAGATTCACGGTCTGCAAGTTCAATCACTTCTTCAACTTCTCCAGCTTCCCCAGTTCCCTCTGAGTTTGTAGCTTTCACCCTGAAGAGATATTTCCCACCAGACTGAAGGTTTGAAACAACAAATTCATTTATTTTCAAGCCTGACGCATCCTCAATCCAGTCCTCATCTCCTTCACGTTTGTGTTCAACAATGTATCCTTCTACATCAAGCCCACCATCATAGAAAGGTCTGCCCCAGTGGAAAGTTGCTGTTGTTTTTGTTGTGTCAGTAATTCTTGGATTGGATGGAGGTCCAGGGGGATCTAAAAAAAAATAACAATAATGTATATATATTAAACCAAGATACACGGATGAATGTCTTTAGAAGAAAGTCTTCATTAACCCTTACGTGCCCGGCCATTCTAATTTCGTCAAAATTTTAACGATGACAATCGTCTTATATCTCAGTCCCAATGACTGATTTTATTTCTGAAATCTTCCCCGTAGTGCTGACAACATAAGCTACAATTCGATATGATTGGTTAAGAGGTTAATGGTGCATTTTTTTTTGGATACTTAAAAAATTGTGTCTTCGTGACTGCTGTTGGAGTTTATCTCGACTGGGAAAAACACAGCTGGATAATATATGTTTACATTGGTTCTAGTTATGGTTTATATTAATTTGTAGTCCTAAAATCATGTTATTTGACTAGGGTTGGGCACCGAAACACAGTTCTAATATGGCACCGGTGCCGACACAAACGGTAGTAACTGCATCGAATAACAACGTGGATTTCGGTTCCTCATTTCGGTGCTTAAATAGCGTTTTTTTTAATTTTTTTTATACGAGGCATCACTGCATGTCATGTGCCATCTCTAACGTCTTGCTCTGATAGCAACACATCCAGATACAGTTAGCTAACATATGATAAACACTGGATGTAAACCAGAGGGGTGCACCACATGAGTGGACAGTGTTTGACAGCTTGCGTGAGCCCAAGTAGCTTACTTTAAAGCGATATCGTGAGCTCCTGTCAAAATCTAGCAGTGGGCCTAACTACACACAAGGCTATGAAACATCAACAGTAGGCTAGCCTAGCCTATACGTTACACAATATCCTTGCTAATGCGCTAACTGACATTTATTTGAAATGTTATCAGCAAAGTTGTAAGGTGAAAACTTTATTTCACGGTGTTAAACAACATAATGGCATGATATTAATCTTTCATGTGCATGAGGTCCATATAGCATCACAATGAATATGAAGATCATGTTAAAAGTTAGCTGGCAAAAACAAATATGTAGGTTACATACCTGATGCCACTGAGCTGTCAAAGAGGCTACGAAACCATCTCCGTACGTTATCGCTAATTAAACTCAGCTGACTGGTGTTAGCGCATAGCCATAGTTGCTGTTAAAATGACTACTTGGCTAGCGCTGGGAATCTTAATACTTCAACACTGACATGTAGCCTAACATGTTCAAAACTACTGCGTGTTATGGGTTAAGACATCCAATTTCTTGAAGCATTTGGCAACACACTGAATTAACTGGAAAGTAGAGTCCCTGTTAGATTAGCTTGCTTGCAAATGCCGTTGTCCATGACCTGGCAGTTTTATGGCAAGCGGTTTTAACATACCTTATGGCAAACCGCCTACACTGGGTAAACTTGAAAGCAGAGCTTACCATTGTGTGTGCATGCATGGCAAGCTGTTTTAACATTTAAATGTATTATTCATAGGAGCAATGAGATATTGATAGTAAATTGAATATAACAGTTCAATTTCATGTTCGAATTTGTCTCATCAATAAAAAAAGCAATTCATGCTTTAGACCATTTTAATTTAAAATATTTTAAAAACAAAGTACCGGTTCAGGCACCGTTTCGGCACCGGCACCGGTATCGGATAAAACCCAAACGATACCCAACCCTATATTTGACAGTAATGTGCTTTCTCATCAGCATTAAAATGATGGCATAGCGGGGGCTAGTGCACCGTCATGTAAACTTACACTTGATGAACATAGAAGAAGTGAAGGAGCAGTACCGCCCAATTATGGTGGGGTAATTCACACTCTGTGCGTAGGGTGGTGCAGACTGCCACTAAAACACTGTGAAATAGCCTTTTAAGTTGTTTTGTACATATGTTATTGTCTCAGACATATGTGGTTTTACCAACCGGAAGGGGTGGGAGCTTGTGCTTAGTTTTCATATGCAAACAGTGCAGGGGCATGGGACAAAGAGTCCCCAGAAGAGTTTCACAGGTTTCTGGGATTAATCATTTACATGGAGTTCACTTCCCTCCCTAATATCTATTGCTACTGGGGAACCAAGTCTCTGCAGGGATCGTGGGCCAAATTATTTATGTCCCATAATCATTTTAAGGCTTTGTTGGCTGCTCTTCATGTAGTAGATCCAGCTACAGAACACAATCGAGATTGTCTAAGGAAACTGCATTATTTGATGGTCCACTTCAAAAATAATGTTATGGGGACATGCGGTGGCATAGAATAGAGGGTAATGTCTTAGCAGTACCGTGGAAAGACACTTGCACTGTATTGGACACGTCCAGTAACCTGCCTGTCAAATTTCCACAATTCGAATGATTCGACTGATGTATGTAGACTAGTGAAGAACAATTCAGTTTTGGGGACAAAAAACCTGTACGTCAGCCTATTGTGGTAAGTGATTACAACAAAGTAGCTTGTATGTAACAGTAGGAGGCTTTGTTTTACTGCTTTCAGATTTGGCATTCTGCAGAAGGGGATGTGTTTCATAATGAGTCATAGGTCTTCTGTGTTCAACCTTCAGGTTCCCCACCCCACCCTTCCCTACCCTCCTCTGTGTGAGTGTGTGTGTGTGACTTTTGTGTGTATGTGTGTGTTCTCCACAGGCTTGTTTTACTATGTAATCTACTTTCAAATGTTTAGAACACATTGATTTTTGAGTTATGTGGAAGTTTACTGTATTCCTAGCTTTTCAAAAATAATAATATATTTTATATATATCGTTTTCATATACTGATTTATATACAGAAGTTGTATCGGTTGAATCAAATGTATTGCATGTCTTTATTCTGAAATTGTTAAAATAAATATACAGTATATTTACTTCCTGTATTACTGGTAATGTATATTTTTTATGTCATTCTTATTGACTGTGTCATTTGCTTATATACACATAAATTGTGTATTCTTATAGACCAAATAAATGTTTACCATTATGTCTGACTTCATTATTAGTTTTTATGCATAATTGTATATTGTTGGAAAGATAGAGAATGTGAATTCTGTCAACATTCTAAATCCCATTTCCCCCTGTTTTTTTACACTGATCACTGCATTTATCATAACTTTTGTAAAGTTAAGGATATTCCAACTTTTTTGTTAAATAACCCTCAACTTGCTGAACATGTCATACACTATATTTTTCTTTATCTTGTAGAGAAATATAATGAAAATTCATTTTTATGTGAATGAAATTACATTTTGGATATACATTTGGAGAGGATTTTCAAAGACTATTCATTGCTAAATCAACATTACCATATGATTTTATATAATTTCATAGAACTAATGATTACAGTGGTATGTATATCCCATTGATAGTATATAATATACTCGAGAACTAAGGTTTTTGTGTGAGGAGCTCATCCAGCACCAAAAATGGAATGTTCGGCACGGACACGAAAGGGTTAAAATTCTGACAAAAAGTAATACTTACAAACAATATCCTTGGTCACCACAGATGGTGAGGCCTCACTTGGCTCGCCAAAGCCAGCCTTGTTCTCAGCAGTGACACGGAATTCATACTCTACTCCCTCTGTCAGGCCCTGCACTTTGTAACGAAGGTCAGGTACTGTTCTCTTGCAAGCCCTCACCCATCTCATTCCTCTCCTCTCTTTCCTCTCCACACTATATCCTCTAATGTCACTTCCTCCATCAATAGCAGGTCTCCTCCAGGAGATTGTGACAGCTGTTCTGCTCACATTATCAATTTCTGGCCTTGATGGTGGCCCAGGTGGTCCTGCAGAAAAATGAAACAAAAGGTTGAATGGTAACATACTAATATTTCTTTGAGATTTGTGATTTTATGAGAGCCAAGTCATTGTGAACTCACTGTAGCTGTCAATCATCTTGACCGAACCAGACAATGTTGAATCACCAGTACCATACTGATTCACTGCTGAGACACGGAAGATGTACTCATTTCCTTTAATGAGTTTGCTGGCAACAAATCGGCAGTCCATGACATTCTCTGCAAGCTTTGTCCAGAGAAGGCGGCTAGTTTCCCTCTTCTCAATAGTGTAAGATTTGATGACAACGCCACCTTCCTCCTCAGGAGGTAGCCAAGTCAGTGTGCACTTCTCAGCAGAAACGTTGCTGATCTCAATTGGACCTGGAGGGCCAGGGATATCCAGAACCTTGACCCTGACACGTTCTTCTTTGATGCCAAAAGGATTGCTTGCAGTAATTACATACTCGCCAGCGTTCTTCCTGTTAGCATATTTGATGGAAATTGTGGAGGAGGTTGGGGTGCTCTTAATTTGGCAGGTATCTGATGACTTCAATTCCCTGCCTCCCTTGGACCAAGCAGCAGTTGGGGGTGGTTTTCCAAGGATGCTTGAGGCAGTAATTACAATTGTGTCTCCAGCTCTAACACTGACACCATCCTTCATATCTGGATCAATTTCAACAGTTGGAGGCTCTGTTACAAGAAAATGACAAAAATAATTAATGTGGTAATTCTTCACTCAATAGAGATGTTAACAAAAATAACTGACATTTTCTCAGAGTCGCACAGTACATGCTGTTTAAAAGCTACTCACCATATTCATCTTTAAGAACAAGAGTATCAGTCTGCTCAGATGGAACGCTGATTGCACCTGCTGCATTCTTTGCTCTAATCCTGAATTCACACTTGCAGCCCTCTTGCATATCTGTTGCTGTGTATGCACATTCCTGGATATTCACATGGTTGGCTTTCATCCATGCCTTTCCTGGATGTTCTAATTTCTCAACAATGTAACCAGTCAGTTTGTGACCTCCATCATACTTGGGTGCGGTCCAGATCAGTGTTACAGAGTTTCTTGTAACATTGATAACATCTGGTTTACCAGGAGGATCTAGAATAGGAAAGAAATTTCAAAGAGAGAATGTAATATGTCAGTTATGGACAAATTATCATAGTATCAATGAATAAAAAAGTATTTATTTTCTGAATAAATGATTGACTTACCAATAGGATCAAGTGCAACAATAGGCTCTGTAGTTTTGCTTGGCTTTCCAAGACCAGCCCTATTCATGGCAATAACTCTAAATTCATACTCTAGGCCTTCAATCAAACCGGTCACTCTGCACTCCTTCACTCTAATGGGGGTCTTGCAAGCTCTCTTCCACATCAAACTGTTTCTTTCCTTGAACTCAACGTGATATCCTATGGGAAATAGGCATAATGTTGCAACAATGTTATAGAAGAGGATATATGCATTGCAATTATGATGGTTATATCAAAGAAGTAGTTTAAATCTGAACAGTAATACTAATCCTTTCAAAATTCACCTGTAATTGGAGAGCCTCCAGAATCTTTTGGATCTGACCAGGTTAGAATAGCTGACTCATGACGAATGCTGATGATTTCTGGTGGTGCTGGTGCATCAGGCACATCTGGTAACAAAAAGCGAAAGTTGTGATTTCACAAAGGACAAACAGACAAAATGTTGGCAAATCATTTTTTCTATTGAGAAAATCATACTATCAAAATGGCTGAACTTACCGAATGGATGCTTAGCAATGACTGGATCAGATCTGAGCCACTCGCCAACTCCATATTTGTTTTCTGCGAATACTCTGAAGATATACTCAGTGCCATCATGGAGTCTCATCACTCGCATGGTAGTCTTCTGTATTGCTGAAGCAACAGTAACCCACTTATTGGCTGTGGTGTGTCTCTTCTCCACAATGTAGTTGGAGATTTCTGAGCCACCATCATCCTTTGGTGGACCCCATTCAATTGTGATTGCCTCTGCAGTGATTTCATCAAAAGTAATGGGACCAGTTGGCTGACCTGGCTTGCCAACAACCTTCACATCAATGGCTGCTTCTTTGGTGCCACCACTGTTCCTCACAATGATTGTGTACTTGTCAGCATCACTCCGGTGGATGTCACGGATAAGCAAAGTACTGCCGCCTGAAGCAGGTTCAATTGAGATCCTTCCACTGTCTGACAGACTAATACCACCCTTCTTCCAGATAGCAATGGGAGTAGGTGTGCCAATGACAGGAATGGTGATGCGCACAGTGCTGCCCTCTTTTGCCACATAACAACCATCTGGCACACCACTGAGGTCAACATTCGGTAGAACTGGAACATATAGATATAGAATAAATGTATTGAAGGAAAAATAATTCCATTTCAGTATGAGTATCACTTAATGTATTGCAGCAATAAGTATATGATTTAGTTGATAACTTACCTATCTGATCTTTAGCAAGCACAGTGAGTTCAGTTGGAGGACCTTCTAAAGATTCATTGATGGCTTTGACTCTGAATGTGTACTCCTTTCCTTCTTCAAGGCTACCAACAGTGAACTGTGTGAGCCTAGATTTCATTAATTCTTTCCATTTTTCCTCCCCCTCACTGATTTCCAAAACATAGGCAACAATGTGGCTTCCACCATCACTAACTGGTTTCTTCCAGCCAAGTGTAACTGAATCTTTAGTAATAACAGCAGGCTTGAACTCCATAACTGGTCCAGGTTGTTCTGAAATGAAATGTTCATGTAGGAGTTATGCAGAGTGACAGCAAAATAATTCTTATTCACATAAAGACTGACTGCTGCCACTGACTAATGAGATTAACAGTTCTACAAAGAGTACAACAAATATTCACCTGAAGCCTTGACTGGTGCAGGAGTTTCACAACCCTCCCCAACACCATAGACATTCTCTGCAGACACTCTGAAACAGTAAGCCTTTCCTTCCTCCAAGTTTGGAATTCTAAATGACACTTTAGGGCATTCAGGGGCAACACAGGTCCATGCCTTTCTCTCTGCAAGGCGTTTCTCAACAACATAACTCTTTACAGGGCTTCCACCATCAATAAGTGGAGGCTCCCAAGTTATAGATGCATGGGTCTTTGAGGTCTCCTTCACAATTAGATTAAGGGGTGGTCCAGGAGTATCTATATGAAATTGAATTAACATAAATTAGCATAATGTCAGAGTACCAGACGTATAACATTTCAGAATCAGAATTAAGTTTATTTGGCCAATGTGTTTGTACACACAATGAATTTGCTGTGCAGCTTACCTAGGACCTTGACAATAATGGTGTATGACTTTGATCCACTGCTGTTTTCAAGTGAAAGGACATATTTGCCAGCATCATATCGGTTGATATTTTCACAGTACACATATGTGTCCCATTCTGTTGTGTTGATCATTAGTCCATCCCTCTCTTTGATATTGGCATTAACTTTGCTCCAAGTCACTTTGGGAGCAGGTCGACCCCTCAGTGGCACATAGATTCTCATTGTAACCCCAGCACGGAGCACAAGGGCCTTTCTAAGATCTGCATCAAGTTCAGCCTCGGGAGCAACTACAAGTACAAGTAAATAACAAAATATTGAATAGGCAAAACATTGTCTATATTTCTTTATGTTTAAAATGTTACAAAGTATCACACATACTTAAGATGTCTTTGGGCATATGATTTCCAGGAACTTCGCTGGGATCGCCAAATCCAATCTTATTCACTGCAAGAACACGGAACTGGTATTCTGTGTTATCCATGAGACCGGTCACCACAAACTTTGTGGCCTGGAGATCCTTTGGAACATTGCACCTCATCCAGTCCTCAGCGTCTGCTCTCTTGACTTCCACCTGGTAGCCAAAGATCTCACATCCACCATCATAAGCTGGCTTTGTCCAGGAAAGGCTGATGCTGCTATGTGTGGAATCAACAACCTTGGGGAAAGCAGGGGGTCCAGGGGGATCTATTGGAGAAATTATATACATTTTAGTCCTGCATTTGTGAGGCATTTGGCCCTGAGACTGACCATTCATAATAATCACTGCATTACTTACACAAGGGATCCAATGCAAATGCGGAATTGGATGGATCACTTGGTTTTCCAAGGCCTGCTTTGTTGAGGGCAGTAACTCTAAACTCATACTCCGTTCCCTCTGAGAGGCCGGGTGCCTTGATGGTTCTGTCTATCACCGGTTTACGATTGACTTTAGCCCAATTGACCTCTTGACTTTCACGTTTTTCAACAATGTATCCAAGGATAGGTGCACGCCCATCATCTTTAGGTGCCTTCCATGTCACAGTCATCTGATTGCACATGATGTTTGTGATGATTGGTGGTTCAGAAGGTCCAGGAACACCTGAATATATAAGACAAAATATTTGTTGAGTACATCTGGAATAACAGAATAATTTGAGGTGTAAAACAAATGGAAAACAAGAAATCTTACCAAACGGATTCTTTGCAATTACACTGTCAGTGACAATGGGATCCCCAACACCATACTTGTTTTCAGCACTGATACGGAACTCATACTCATGACCCTCAATCAGTTTCTCCACTGAACAGGTTGTGATCTGCCCATTGATATTGGATGTGACCTGAGCCCAGTTGGCTCTGCTTGTCTCACGTTTGTCTACAATGTAGTTGGTTATTTCAGAGCCACCATCAGCTATAGGTTGTTCCCATCTAAGTTTGACACGGTCTGCAAAGATGTGGCTGACCTTCACTGATGCTGGAGGTCCAGGTTTGTCTACAGAAAACATTGTGTTTAGTTAAAATTAATGAGCAAAAGCGAACATATTGAACAATACAATTTTTACTTGGTTTAAGATCCAATTCACACATTTAGTTCACTTACCAAGAACCTTCAGCCTAATGTTGCCAGATTTGGATCCACTTGAATTTTCAGCAACAATAGTATACTCTCCTGTTTCCTTTCTGGCTACAGCGAAAAGTTCCAGAGAAAACAGGTGTCTGTCCTGTTTCACTTTCATTCCTTCAGTCAGCTTCAAGGGTTCGCCATTATGCTTCCATGAAACCTTCGGGAATGGTTTTCCATAGACCTCAGCTTCAAGTGACACATTTGCTCCAGCCTTCACTATGATCAGGTTTTTCATCTCAATGCCAATCTCAACTCTTGGTGGAACTAAAATAAAAAAAAAGAATGACAATCCTTATTTAACTCCCAAGGTAATAAATAAATGCACAAGTCAGCTGTAATAAATAAGAAATGCTTACCATGTTCTGCTATAACAGGAATGGCGTCTGTTTCCTCTGAGGGCAAACTCTGATTTATTGCTGTCTTTGCAATTATTCTGAATTTGTATTGAGCGCCTTCCTCAAGTCCAGTAACAACGAAGTTCTCCTTTGGCACATTCTGACAGTTGGCATTGTGGCGCACCCACTTCTCCTCAGGTACCTTCTGCGATTCAACATAATATCCAATGAGCTTACTGCCTCCATCATTTTCTGGACGGTTCCAAACAAGAGCTACAGAACCCTTGGTCACATCAATGGCCTCTGGTTTGCCAGGTGGATCTGTGGGGGATTAATAATTGTTATATCACTAACAATCATTTTAGAAGGATGAGTATACAAAAAGTATTTATCAAAATCAAAATTATTTTACTCACCAACTGCAGTCCTTGCTGTGATGAAATCGGTCTGCTTGCTAAGTTTACCCTGACCTGCCTTGTTCATGGCAGACACCCTGAAGGTATACTCAAGACCTTCAATTAGGCCAAAGCAAGTGTATTCTGTCGAACGAACTAAAATCTCATTAGCCCTAGTCCAGAGTATACTGTTTCTCTCTTTACGTTCAATACAGTATCCAGTCAGAGGGCTGCCACCATCAGATGCTGGTATTTCCCAGGTGAGGATCACAAAGTCTTTGTTAATCTTCTTGAGAGTGACATTTCTTGGCTCACTAGGAGTATCTGAAATCAAATATTTAATTCTGTCAATAATAGTATATCTGCACAAAATGCTGAAATGAAGAGAAAAAGGTATGAAAATGAGTTCTGACAGCATATTGAAATGGATAAAAACACACCGAAAGGATGTCTTGCAATCATCTTCTGAGAATAAATAGGCTCTGAAATGCCAAAGCGGTTCTCTGCACGCACACGGAAACCATATTCTTGTCCTTGTGTGAGCTTTCCAACTTTGTAGCCGGTCTGTGTGCAAGAGGAAGCAGCTATGACCCAGTCACCTCTGCTTACATCACATTTCTCCACAATATAGTTGGTTATACTGCTTCCACCATCCTCTTGTGGTTGATTCCATGCCAAAGTACAAGAGTCAGTATCCACTTCGACAATTTCAAGAGGAGCTTCAGGTGGACCAGGAATGTCTGTAACACAGGGAATTAACGAAAGATCAAATTTTAATTTTTCTACCAACCACCTCTTCCCATACCAAATTTGGTTGTAAATTATTAGAGAACAATGTGAACTCACCCATAACAATGACTTTTATGATCTGGTTGATCTTTGAGACACTATTTGAAACAGCAAGACTGTAGTAACCACTGTCCCTCCTGCTAACGTCTTTGACCAAGAGGGTGGTGGAATTTGGAGTTCTTTGCACAGACATACGATCTGAGGTTACCACATCTTCATTGCCAATCTTCCATTTAGTGGAAGGTGGAGGTTTACCGGCCACAAGTGCCTCAATTTTCAGCTTGGTTCCAGCCTTCACAGTGACTACATCTGCCACTATTAGCCTTGGTGCCACTGAAAAAAACATAACATATACACGTAAATAGGCAAAAACAATAACAAATAGAATACATGTGGGGTACACAAGAGAAAGAAATAGTGGCATAAAATAGTAGCATACTTAGCTGTTCCTTGACCTCAAAGATTCCCTCGGCCTCTCTGGCAAGACTACATCCGATTGCATTCCTTGCAGCCACTCTGAATCTGTACTTTGTATTTTCTTTCAGTCCAACAACAACAATGGTTAAATCTTTTACAACTGAATATGGTGTCCATTTATCCTCAGGCTCACCATCCTCTTGGTAGTCAACAATGTAGCCGTTAATCTTGGCTCCACCATCTCTCAGTGGTCTCAACCATCCCAGGGTTGCACTGTTCTTTGTAATATCCAAAACATCCATCTTCTTGGGAGGATCAGGTTCACCTGTTTGAGTAAAAAGGAAAATAGTCATATGTGAATTTTCACCCAGTAAATACTTGTAGTTCACTTCATTCAGAGGACATTTACTTACTCATAGCATCAGTTGCCAGGTATGCCTTGGGAGAATCTTTAGGTACACCAATGCCATACTTATTGACTGCCATGACTCGGAAGTAGTAGTCAAGTCCTGGTGTAAGATTTGTGATCTTGAAGCTTGTCTTCTTTATTTCATTGGTGCAGTTTGTCCAAGTCTTCCTATCAACCTCACGCTTCTCGACCATATAATTCAATATAGTACTGCCACCATCATTTTCAGGAGGTAGCCAAGCAAGCTGGCATGATGTCTTTGTGACATCAGTTACTTCCAGTCCACCAACTGGCCCAGGAGTGTCTGTTATTTAAAAAAAAAAGGTAATTAATACACAAATGCATACAATTAATCACATGCTTTATTAAAATATAAGTTATTCAACTGTAATGCTACTGTACGATTTGCTTACCTAACACTTTCACACGCACAAATATGGCCTTCTCCCCACAGGAGTTTGACAGAGTCAGGGAGTATTTTCCTGAATCCTCACGGGTACTTTCAGGGATGACAAGGAAGGACATTGTATCAACTTGATCCACATGTCCCTTGCGAATAACATTATCTTCACCGATGCGTTTCCATGTAACTTTAGGAGCTGGTCTTCCTCTGATTGTTGCAAACAGTCTAATAGGGCAGCCAGCTCTGACAGAAAGTCCCTTCCTGAGACTTGCATCCAAATCAATCTCTGGGGCCTCTGTAAGTGTTTAATTTGTAAGTTGACAAAATAAACAATTTATTATTAATACTACTACTACTAATAATAATAATAATAATTCATACATGTAATTATCTAATGTAACTCAAGGACTTACCAAGAACTTCCTTAGGTGACACTGCCTCTTTCAGTCTTGCGGGGCGACCCCAGCCCACCTGGTTTTGAGCTGAGACACGGAACTGATATTGCTTCCTCTCATCCAGATTGAGAATGGTGAATTCTGTGAGAACTAGAGCTCCGCCAGTGCTACACTTCTTCCAGGGTGATTCTGGAGCCTTTGCCTTTTTAACCGGAACAACTTCTTCAGGCTTTTCACCTTCTATCAATTCACCCTCGGCCTTTTCACCTTCTACTGTTTCAGGTTCAGCTGCAGGCTTTTCGGGTTCAGGTTCAGCTTCTTCTTCTACTTCTTCTTCTGGTTCTTCAGGTTCGCCTTCAAGCTTTTCCTTCATTTCCACAAGATATCCCAGGATTGGAGCACCGCCATCATATACAGGCTTGGCCCAGCCAAGTGTAATGCATGTCTTTGTGCTGTCAGCCACTTTCAAGCTGCTGGGAGGACCAGGAGGTTCTGGAAAAGGCACAGACACATTAATATAGACCTAGAATATTAACACTATTGTTAACAAAAGAGAGTGAGGGACAGAAACAGAGACAGAGGGAGAGATACACACCAATTGGATCTTTGGCAGCAACAGGTCTTGTGGGCTTGCTGGGCTCTCCCAAACCGACCTCATTTTCAGCCTTCACACGGAATTGATATTCATGGTTGGGGATCAAGTTTGTGACCTTCATGCGTCTTTCTGAAATTGCACTCTTTGTAACTGGCACCCATCGGACAGCACGTTTCTCTTTCCTTTCCAGGATGTATCCAGTGATAGACTTTCCTCCATCATTCTCTGGAGGAGCCCATACGACTGTCATTTCCTCTTTGCCAATCTTAGTGATCTCTGGAACTTCTGGTGGTCCAGGTCTGTTAAACTGAGTTTTGACAGTAATGGCCTTGCTTTCAATGGGAGGACCTGTCCCCATTTTGTTTTCAGCCCTGACCCTGAAAATGTACTCATTTCCTTCCACGAGACGAGTGACATTGCAGTAGTTGGTGACCACAGAGGCTGAATAAGTGGACCAAACCATTCTTCTAGTCTCACACTTTTCCAGGATGTAGGTGTCAACCTCACAACCACCATCATCTGCTGGTGGATCCCAAACAACTCTACACTTGTCAGATGCAAGACCAGTAATCTTCAAGTCCCTCACAGGGCCTGGTACGTCCAAAACGGTAATGTTACCATAGGCTGTGAAGCTTCCAGCAGGATTTGTGGCTGTAATTATATATTTACCAGTATCCCCACGCTTAGATTTGGTCATGAGGAATTTAGAGTAATCAGGGCCATTTTCAATAGAAAGCCTGGGATTGTCAGCGGTGCATTTATCTTTGACCCATGTAACCTCTGGTATTGGTTTGCCTCTAATACCAGCTTCCAGTCTGACAGAATCACCAGCCTTTACCACTGTGGTGCCAGTAAACTTCAGGTCAATGACTGGTTTCTGGATGTCATCTTTGACAATAATCTCACCGGTCTTTACCCAGTTACTTTCTCCTCCATCATTTACAGTTTGAACCCTGAAAACGTACACTTGGTTCTCAACACATTTCTCATCAGTGAAGAATGTGTCTTTGAGTAGTTCAGGGTTCAATTCCTCCCATTCTTCAGCATCTTTGGCTTTTCTCTCCAAATTGTAGAATAGATTTTGACATCCTCCATCATAGTCTGGTCTTCGCCATCTAAGGGAGACTGAATTCTTAGTCAGGTCAGTGACATGGAATTTCTCTGGCTCGCCAGGCCTCTCAATGCGGTCAATGGCAAGGATTGGTACCTTTGTCTCTATTGTTGGCCCAGGGCCACATTTGTTTGCTGCAGAGACACGGAAGAAGTATTCATGGCCTTCCAATAGTTTGGCCTTGATCATACAGTTTGTGCACTCAGATGAAATCACAGACCATGCTCTCACACTGGGTTCACGCAACTCAACAATGTAATGAGTGATTTCGGTACCACCATTGTCCTCAGGATTTTCCCAGGATATCATGCAAGAATGCCTGGACACATATGTTATCATCAGATTCTTACAGTGTCCAGGTCTGTCTAAGACATTTACAGTAACGGTTGCTGCTGCCTCACCACTGTCATTGACAGCTTTGAGAACATATTGACCATGATCTGCTCTCTGGGCCTCTTTGATGTGGAAGTGAACAACTGGGAGGTTAGTTGTGATTGTGGTGCGCTTGTCTTTTTCGAGAATCTTGTCACCCTTGGACCATGTAATTTCTGGGTCAGGTCTTGCCCTAATATAGCCTTGGATGTTAATGTTATGTCCAACCCTTACAGTTACACGTGTGCGGCATGTTGCATCCATCTCAATCTCTGGAGGGATCAAGATATCCTGAGCAATGATAGATTCTGGAACTTCTCTGGTTTCACCATCTCCAATCATGTTTACCGCTCTGACACGGAACCTGTACTCAACACCCTCTTCAAGGCCTGTGGCCTGGAAGGCACATAGTTTAATCAGGTCATCTTTTTTACATCTCTCCCATTCACCACCGGCCTTCTGCATCTCCACAACGTATCCCAAGATAGGGCTGCCTCCATCCTTAGTAGGTTTTATCCAGACCAGGTCAGCATGTGTCTTACTGTAGTCTTTCACTTTGGGATTGACTGGAGGTCCAGGCACAGTGATTGGACGGCAGGGTGTAGCAGGATCTGAGGTTGGAGAAGGTCCACTGTAGCCAGTAATATTTTCTGCAAAGACTCTGAACTCATAGCTAGTTCCCTCATATAGTCCAAGTACCTTGTACCTAAGATCCTTGCAGGGTTTCTTATTCACCCTAATCCATTTGCCTCCAACATGTCTACGCTCAATAAGATATCCAGTGATTGGACTACCACCATCATACAAGGGCATGGTCCAACCAAGAGTCAAATAATCTTCAGATAGGTCAGACACAGTTGGTTTACCAGGACGACCAGGAGCTTCAAACGAGTGCTGAGCAACAGTAGGTGCACTTTCAAGTGCAGCACCAATGCCAATCTTGTTTTCTGCACGAATACGCACAATATACTCAACCCCCTTCTGGAGACGACTAATCTTCAATTTGGTGCTGGTGCTGCCAGAGCTCACTCCACCCCAGGTTTCCTTCTTGGATTCTCTCTTCTCAACAATGTAGTTTGTGACAGGGCTTCCACCATCATCCTTAGGAGGACGCCAGTCAATAAGCATGTACTCAGGAGTGACCTCAAGGAGATTGACAGGGCCAACTGGTGCATCTGGGACGTCAAGAACAGTAATGTTCAAAGCAACAGTCTTACTTCCAGCAGCATTTGAGACTGTGAGGAGATAAATTCCAGTGTGATTTCTTGTACACTCTGATATGGTGAGATTAGTGGAGAAGTTGTCTGTGTCAACTTTGACATTTCCTTCGCTCACAATCTCTGTGTCATCAACGACCCATTTTGCAGTAGGAATAGGTATGCCTCTCATAATGGCAGGCATCCTAATTGTGCTTCCAGCTTTGACAATTATTCCTTCAATAAGTTTCACATCAACCTCAACAATAGGAGGCACTGTAAAAGAGAGGAAAACACAGAAGATGGTAATTAAATAGCTGTAAGAAAGAGTAACTGAATAATTATTAATTAATTGAAAAATACAACTTACCAAGTTTTTCCTGACACAGGACAGGCAATGTGGTATCTGGCCGGCTAAGACCAATAGCATTCTCAGTCTTAACACGGAACCTGTAGGTCTTGCCTTCCTCAAGCCCTACCACATGGCACTCAGGAATACTGACTGTTTTAAAGACAATCCAGTCTCTCTCTCCCTCCTCTTGGTACTCAACCAAGAATCCAGTGATATCACTTCCTCCTGTGCGATCTGGCCAGTTCCATTTAAGCCAGACCTCTGTTTTGTCTACATCAACATGATGCAAGTCTTTTGGTGGTCCAGGTGGGACTGCAAAAAACAAAGTTCAAATTCAAGTACATCAGTTCAATATCAACACATACAAATTCCAAACATACTATAGGACCAAATTTCATTCAAATTGTGTACTTACATAAAGGATTCATGGCTTTGACAGCTTTGGTTGTCTCAATAAATTCACTTCTGCCAAACTGATTCTCAGCAGCAACACGGAACAGGTAGGAAGTGCCTTCCATGAGGTGCTTTAGCATCATACTGCGCTTCTTTGAGGTTGAGCACACTGGCACCCACTGTGCTGATGCTGCATCCTTTTTCTCCACCACAAAATTAGTGATGCGTGCTCCACCATTATCCTCTGGGTCTTTCCAAGAGAGTTGAGCTGAGTCACACCTGACATCAGATACCCTCAGGTGCTGAATGGGACCAGGTTTGTCTGAAATGATAGAAATAGAACATCACCTCATGTAAACTTTTTTTCTCCACAAACCAAATGCAAATGGGGACGCTTTAGAAAGATCACTTACCAAGGACAAGCACTGTGCATGTGGCTGTCTTGGATCCAGCAGGATTCTCCACAGTCAGTGTGTAATCGCCACAGTCATTGCGATTACAGAAACGCATCTCCAACTTGGTTTGTGATCCAGCAGTGGTCATTTCAGCTCTTGGAGGCACTTCTTTCTCATTCTTCTTCCATGTGACTGTGGGGAAGGGTATTCCCTTGACTGTAGCTTTCAGTACAATGTGAGTTCCTGCCATGGCTTTCACCTCTCTTGTCATATTAGCATCCAGGATAAGTTCTGGTGGCTCTGTTAACAAAAAAGATGAAAAGATGTGAAACATTAGAGAAAATAGATGTAACTACACAGACATGTATACTGATGCACACTCAAACAATATAATATAATATAATATAATAAAAAAGTATATCAAATACCAAGTCTGTCCACTGCTCTCACAGGCTCCTTGAGAGTGGCAGGATCAGATTCACCAGCAGCGTTCACAGCTTTCACTCTGAACCTGTACAGCGAGCCATCCTCGAGATTGATGATTTTGAAATTTGTCTCCTGGCAGGAATCAGGAGTTTGATTGACCTGAAGCCACTCTTCCTCTCCAGCTTTCTGATACTCAAGAAGATATCCAAAGATCTTGCCTCTTCCACAGTCAAGTGGTTGCTTCCAGGCAATAGTGACTGAGTCCTTGGTATGATCAATAGCCTCCAAATTAACAGGTGGGCTTGGAATAACTGTAACAAAAAACATGGTGTTAGAGTTTCTATCAATGCTGTTGTACTGTATTGGAGATGAATATGTAGACAAAAAGTATCACACACCAATGGGATCCTTGGCAAAGATGGGCTTTGTTGGAACACTCGGGTCACCCACACCAACAACATTCTCAGCCATGACGCGGAACTCATATTCACAGCCAGGCAGGAGCTCTTGAACCCAGTGCTCAGTTTTGGGGAAGATCCGTTCCTTTCCACACTGTGCCCATCTTTTGCCCATTGTCTCTTTCCTCTCCACAATGTAGTTGGTGACAGGCTTGCCTCCATCAACAGTTGGTGGTTCCCAGGTGATGAGAGCAGTGTCCTTATAAACCTCCTTCACCACTGGCTGTGAGGGTGGGTCAGGTACCCCTGTTAATGGGAAAAAAACAAATGTTATTACATCAGAGTGAATTTACAAGGAAACAGTGGCTTGGAGTAGATGGTAATATCATCGAAGGACACTTACTGAACACGTCCCTTGCTTTTGTCTCAGCCGTCAGCAGTGGGTCACTAATGCCATGGATGTTCTGAGCACAGATTCTGATAATGTAGTCACGTCCTTCAATCAGTTTAGGAACTTTGCATTCTGTTCTGGTGCAGGACTCTGAGACAGGCATCCAGAGGTCTCTGTTGGAGTCTCTCTTCTCTACAATGTAGTTGGAGATTGCACATCCGCCATCATCCAGTGGGGGTCTCCAAGAAATGACCATGTGACCCCTGCAGATTTCGTTAAAGGTGACAGGACCCTGTGGTGGTTGTGGGCGATCTGGAGAAATCACAACACTAATTATTATAAATATTCACAGAAGGCATTAATACATTGTCAGAATTAACTAAAGAGCAGTAAGCCAATTGACCTCGACCAACTTACCAACAACTACCAGAGTACAGATTCCCTTGCATGAACCAATGCTGTTCTCCAGAATGACTGTGTATTTTCCACTGTGCTCACGCTTGGCCTTGGCAATGTTGATGCACAGGGACTTGCTGGTATGTGAGACTATGAGGTCTTCATCTGCCTTAAGCTCCTCTTCTTCCTTCATCCATTTAATTGTAGGCTCTGGCTTTCCTTTGTAGCGGCTTTGGATGAGGCAGGGCTCTCCAACACGCACAGTTATTTTCTCACGGAAGTCAAAGTCAAGTGATGGTGGTTCTGGTGAAGAAAAAAAGAAAATTATACAATCATATACATTGTCAAAATACAAGAATGTCTGTTTTATCCAATCAAAAATACTTACCAAGCTCATCTTTGCAAGTTACTGGTTTTGTGCTGAAAGAGGGCTTGCCTTGGCCAACAGCATTCACAGCACTGACACGGAATTCATAAGAGGAGCCATCTTTAAGACCCTCATATGTGAACATCCTTTCCATGAGCTTATCCTCTGTAATGCGGGTGAAGTTGTCCTTTCCAATCAGACGAGCCTCAAGCACATAACCTGTGATTTCTGAGCCACCATCATACTTGGGTGGTCTCCAGGCCACACTGATGCGGTCTTTCTTGACAGCTGTAATGTGCAGATCCTCTGGACGTTCTGGGACAGCTATGAATCATTAATAAAATCACATGAGATATATGTTGCCTTAGCGGCTTAGCCATAGTAAGTGTAAATGATATATGAATAACACATGCAAAATTGAATATCAAAATTAAATAAATGGTAAAAAAGAAAAGTAAAATCCTAACTCTGCAACTTACAAATTGGATCCTTGATCATAACTTGTTTTGGTGTGTCAATAAAGGGACCTCTTCCAATGATATTTTCAGCTGCAATTCTAAAGAAGTATCCCTTTCCATCGATCAGACCCTGTACCACAGCATTGTTTCTAGTGACAGTGTATGACACTGAAGTCCAGCCTCTGCGGTCTGACTCTCTCTTCTCAATGATGTAGTTGGTGATTGCTGAGCCTCCATCATCTTCAGGTGTGTACCAGGTCAATTTACAGGAGTCAGTTGTGAGATTCTCACCAGAGAAGGGCTCACCCACAGGGCCAGGGACATCTAAGGGGAAGATTTTTTTTAATTTCTCCCATTATGCATTTTTCATAGCTTCGGTGAAGTACATAGCCATGCTACAATTTTACAGTATTGAAATACTTACCCAAGACCTCAACGATGACTGCCTTCTTTCTCTCTCCTCCCTCATTTTTGGCAGTTAGTGTGTAAATGCCTTGATGGTGCCTTCTGCATCCCTTGATCACCAAAGCTGAGCTGATGACAGTGGTCTCCACAACAGCCTCTTTGGGCACAGGTGCATCATCCCTGCTCCAGGTGATCTCTGGGGCGGGTTTGCCTGATACATAGGCTATGATACGGATAACCCCTCCAGCATGGACAACAATCTTCTCCTTCACAGATGCATCCAGATCCACCTCAGGGGCAACTGGATAGCAAAGGTAAAATAACATTTTAGTTAGAGGGTATGTGGGCGACAGAATGCATACCATAAACACATGTGAAGCAATTGCTCATTCTTGCCTGTTCTGTCCTTGACTTCAATTACTTCAGAGACATCACCAGGTTCGCCAACACCAGCAGCATTCACTGCTCTGACCCTGAATCTGTAAAGTCCAAGTTCCTTCAGTCCAGGAACAACGAACTTGGTACCTCTGATCTCCTTGTCTTTAGCCTGAGAAAGAGAATAGGACGGTGCATTAGCCTGTTGTTGCACACCCCAGCAGTTTTACAGTAACCTGTTGTGGTGAAGCAAATGTAGATAGCAGATAGCCTTACCTTCTCCCATTCCTCTTGCCCCTCCTCTTTGTACTCAACAAAGTATCCTGTGATCTTAGAACCACCATCTACAATTGGTGGAATCCATTCAAGATCAACTGTTGATTTTGTGCAGTCTGTAACCTTGGGTGTTGGTGGTCCAGGGGGAGCTGAAAACAAACATTGTATATCATTGATATTTAATCAAAATACAAGACATATATCATAAATGAATTCCACAACACCAAAAGTATAAAAAATAGATGGTCAGTGAATGACATACCAATGGGGTCTCTTGACATAACTGGATCTGATGGAACGCTTGGAAGTCCAGGTCCAGCAGCATTGATGGCAGTGACACGGAACTGGTAAATAGCGCCCTCCAAGAGTCCAGTGACAATGTGTTCCATTCCAAGAGGCATAACTCTAAGAGGATCACGGTTGACTTTGGTCCAGCGCTTGCCTGTTGTCTCCTTGCGTTCCAGCCAGTAGCCTGTGATTGGGGAGCCGCCATCGTATTCTGGCTCGTCCCACTCGACTGTCATTGACTCAAGGGTTACATCTAAGACAGTGGGCTTCTCACATTGGCCAGGAACAGCTTTTAAGAGAAACGTAAATTAAATGAAACATTTGTTAGACCAATTCCAACACAAAATTCAAAGAGAAGGAAAAAAAGAAAAATGGATTTAAAACAATGTTACGTACTGAAAAGATTTCTTGCTTTCTCAGGTTCACTGAAGAGTGGTGGTCCAACTCCGTATTTGTTCTGAGCCATAACACGGAACTCGTATTCGTGACCCTCTGTGAGTCTCTGCACTGTGTAAGCGCATTCTTTGGGATCACTGGAGACATGCACATATGTCTTCCTGTTGTCCTCACGCTTCTCAACAACATAGTTTGTGATCTTTGAGCCACCATCATCTGTGGGAGGCTGCCAGGTCATTGAAATCCTCTCAGCAAAGATTTCTCCAAACTTGATTGGTCCAACGGGTGGTCCAGGTCGGCCTAAGGTTGTGATTAGAAAAGCACGGTATTGTTACACATATGAAATTACTTTTGTGCAGTTGTACAATGATTATGTTGGTAAAGTGTTAAATGTTCAAACTATTAATTACCCAGGATAGTGAGTTTGATGTCCTTGGATGCCTTGCCAAGGCTGTTGCTGGCAGTGAGTGTGTAAAGAGCACTGTCGTCTCTCTTAGTCTGCTGAATCAGCAGGGTGCATTTATCATTAGTGACAATTTTGTTGACGTGTTGACCGTACTGCACAACAGCCTTTTCCTCTGGCTTATCCAGAGAAGCCTTCTGCCACACAAGAGAGGGGAATGGACAGCCCTGAATTCTAGCTACGATGTTGACATCATAACCCTCAGCGCCCTCCATGGCCTCCTTGAGTTCAATAGTTGGAGCACCTGAAATAACAAACAACAATAATGAATGATGACTCGTTGCAAAGCGAAGTGGCCTGTTAGTATACTAAAAGTATGTTAGTATGTAACAAAAAAAAATCCTGCAGTCAACATACATGTTTGGTCTTTGATCACAATTGGTCCTGCTGTGGCAGATGGTCTGCTAGGACCAGCCTCGTTCACAGCCTTGACACGGAATTCATACTCTCCACCCTCTTTAAGCTCCTCAACAATGAACATGGTCTCTTCCACCTCACGCTTGTTGCACTGTTTCCAGGTCTCTTTCTGTGGGCCGGTGGTGTCCCAGCTCAGGCGCTCAATAATGTAGTGCTTCACTGGAGAACCTCCATTGTTCTTGGGGGGCATCCAGGTCAAGGTCACAGTGTCCTTGGTGACAAGATTGATCTTCACCTTTGTTGGAGGATCGGGAGGATCTTAAAAGAAAAAAATATGGCCAGTGGTAAATAAAGCAGCATTCTAATTACATACACATATAATGTTGTATTTATATGTTAATGATGGCACTTACAAATCGGATCTCTGGCCTTGGCAGGCTCAGTGGTCTCTGTATATGGTCCCATGCCGAGACGATTTTCAGCGCGGCAGCGGAAGAGGTAGTCATTTCCTTCAACAAGGTTAGCTACAACAAAGGCTTGGCTGGCACAGGCCTGATTGACTACAGTCCAAGCCTTTCCTGTGATGGCCTTCTTCTCAAGGAAGTAGCTCTTGATTCTCTCCCCACCGTCATTGTCAGGCAGCTTCCAGATGAGTCTCATTGTGGCTCTAGTGATGTCTGTCACTCTCAGCTCCTTTGGAGGCCCAGGCACATCTGAAAACATAATATTGAGTGTCACTGCTGTGTAAAAGTTAAAAAAAAAACACATGACATTGAATGTCACTGCTATGTGATAACTACAGTATGCTCTATGGCAGAATACATTAACATTACTCACCAAGCACATTCACCATAACATTGATGTGCTTCTGTCCAGACTTGTTCTTAGCAGTGATCGTGTATCTGCCAGAATGGCTCCTCAAACTCACGGGAATTGTGACCACAGAAGTAGTGTCAGTGGATTCAACCTACAAGGAGATAAAGTCATTTTAACTCAAAATGTTCTAAGATCCAACTTACATGCACATGTATGCATACATACAACAGGGAGTGAAAACAGAAACAGCTCAGTAAATAAAAGAAACAGTTCTAGAAAGAAACAGTTGCAGAAACTCATGACAGCAACCTCCAAAACCCAACAACCATACCTGGGCTTCAACAGGCACTGTATGAAGGCGATCCTTCTTTACAGTCTTAGCAGGTCCAATAAACTCCCATGTAACCTTGGGTACTGGGCGACCTGTGATTCTTGCAGGGATTTTGATCACAGAACCAGCACGGATGGACAACATGTCATGTGCATTAACATCCACCCAGATCTTTGGTCCCACTGTGTGAGTGAAGTAAACGAAATTTTCACATTTTCAAGTCCTACTTCTTAAAATAATGTTTGAAGTGCATATTCTGCATATTACATGCTACAAGTAGTAATACAAATCGTACCTTGAACATCCTCAAGAAGAATATCAGCAGTTTGGGGACTTGGCAATGATTCTCCAATGTCGTTCACGGCAACAATTCTGAACTTGTACCTCTTCAGCTCTCTGAGATTTGGTACATTGAATTCCGTGGTTGGATGGAGAGTCTCTTCATCATTGATACGGAGCCAGCTGGAAGAACCCTCATCCTGAATTTCAATGATGTAACCTTTAATGGGGCTTCCGCCATCTTTAGCTGGTGGAACCCACGAAAGGGTGACACTGCGCTTGGTTTTGTCGGCAACTTCTGGTGCAGCTGGCTGGCCAGGAACAGCTATAACAAAGAAAGTGTTTCAGAATTCAGATGGGTTAGAATTATTTGCATTATTTGGTAATTCTTCATTTCACAGATTCATATCATATTGTAGACTAATAACTTGATCTAGCAAATTATATGAATGAATTAATATGTAAATTGCATTTCCTAGACATTAGATACTTAAATACCTTTTGCAGAATGTAATGTTACAAAGTAACTTACTGATTGGCTCGTCAGCGAAAGCAGATTCAGAAATTGCACTGGGTGGTCCAATTCCAGCAGCATTGCAGGCCATGCAGCGGAACTCATACTCATTGCCCTCAATGAGACGGGTAACCAGGGACTCCCAGCCCTTGGTACCCCTCTTTGAGATAGGGATTTTGTTCACGCGGGACCAGTAAGATGATCCCTTCTCTCTCTTCTCAAGCCAGTAACCAGTGATGACTGAGCCACCACTTTCTCTGGGTGGTTCCCATGTCACCAGCATGTGGGTCTTGGAATGTTCGGCAATCTTGAGGTTCTGTGGTGGACCAGGAAGGCCAAAAGGATCCTTGATCATCACCTCCTTTGACTCACATGCCTCGCTGATTCCATACTTGTTCTCAGCCCTGACTCTGAACTGGTAAGTACCATCGGTTTCCAACTCCCACACCTACGGAAGACACAAAGGCATGATTAGCGTTGATTCAGATGAAAAAACACATAGGAAAACATAATGCTTTACAATAGTGCCCTGATTGTTGTTATACTGACCCCATATTTCCTCTCAACAATGGTGCTTGTGACCTTCACCCAGTCAGGCTTAGGAGCAGGCTCAGGAGCAGGCTCTCCAGATTCAGTTTCAGTCTCTTCCTCCTCAATTTCACGGATCTGCTTCTTCTCAACAATGTAATTTGTGAGCTCACTTCCTCCATTATCCAGTGGGGGATCCCAAGTGAGGTGGCAGGATTCTGCCTTGATGTTTGAAATTATGAGATTTCTTGGTGGCGTAGGGCGATCTGGAGAAGAAAAAGCAAAGCCAAACCAAAAGCATTTTAGCACAGTGCCTTCAAAGGTTAGTTAAATGTGTTGCAGATGATATTAAAAGACATACCAAGAACTTGAATCAGGACATTATGAGTGACAGTTCCAAGGCGATTATTTGCAGAGACTGTATAATAGCCCTTATCTTTCCTGGCAATAGCAGGAATGATCAGTTTTGTATTTTCTGTCTGTCTGTTCACTTCCACTGTTTCAATCAAAACAGTCTCATCGGGAGGTGGTTCAGGAATCAAGACGTCATCCTTAAACCATTCAATCTTTGGTAGTGGAAGGCCTGTCACTTGAGCAGGAATCTCAACTGGTTGTCCCTTCCTGATAGTGATTGTGTCAGCCTTGAAGTGTTTCAACATGGTCAAGCTTGGGGCGACTGGAAAGAAATATAAAACATGAAATTAGTCTCATCCACAAAACACAGTATAGTCAGCATTAATGAATACAACAAACATCTGTTACACATTGAATGAAACAATAAATACCTTCATCATCTTGAATGACAACTGTCATTGTGATAGATGGCTCGCTAGTTCCCAAAGCATTGACTGCTTTGGCACGGAATTCATACATGAACATCTCTGTAAGGTCTTCCACAGTCATGAACAGATTTGTGCAGAGCTCCTTATTGACAGGCACAAAGTTCTGTTCATCTTGTCTCTTCTTCTCAATGATGTAGCCACTAATTGGGCTGCCACCATCATTACGAGGTGGCCTCCACGTAAGGCTAAGGGACGACTTTGTCCTTTCAGAATAGTGGAACTTCTCAGGAGACGATGGTGGAGCTTAAAAGTAAACAGAATTCCAAGATGAATCAATTTAATTAACTGACAGTAAACATGACAAATCAGATTTGAATGTGATAATACCATATGAAAAAGTTAAAATAATTTTACTTACACAGAGGATCCACTGCACGAATAGGACCAAGATCAACTGGAGGACCACAACCATATTTATTTTTTGCCACAACACGGAATATGTATTCCTGTCCTTCCACAATGCCCACGATTTCACATTTGGATGAAGGTGTCTCCATAGGCTGTTTCCAAGTACGTGCCTTAGGTTCCTTTCTTTCAATAATGAAGCTAATGACATCACTACCACCGTCATCATCAGGATCACCCCAGTTCAACATCATCAACTTCCTCGTCACAACAACAGGCTTCAGATCAGTTACAGGCCCAGGAACATCTGTTAAATTGTAAAGCAAAAAGATATAATAAATAAATAAATAAATATTTTTCATTTGCCCATATATTCAGTTTAGTCTGTGATACACACACACACACGCACGCACGCACGCACACGCACACACACACACACACACACATAGAGAGGTCAAAGCAAGCTTGCCAAAACAAGCTTGTCTGAGTACAGTAGCAAGGTACTCACCCATAACCTCAACTCTGGTTGATGCTGACTTAATTCCACTAGGATTGGCAGCGGTGATCTGGTATTTACCACAGTCACCTCTCTGTACATTCTTAATAATAAGAGTGCTATCCCGACCGACATCTTCAATTTCCACCCGTTCCTTGTCAGGGTCCTTGTCCTCTTTTAGCCATTTAATGCTTGGTTGTGGTTTTCCAAGAACATGGCAAGGCAGCCTCAGTGTCTCACCAGCTCTAATGATGACGCCATTCTTAATAGAGAGGTCCAGCTCACAAACTGGAACCTCTGTGGAGACAAACAAATATCATGGTTAATATCCAAATAACATGGTTAAAATCCAATGCTTTTTCATTTTTTTATTATAC
Organism: Alosa pseudoharengus; assembly: GCF_046254945.1. Lineage (NCBI taxonomy): Eukaryota > Metazoa > Chordata > Actinopteri > Clupeiformes > Clupeidae > Alosa > Alosa pseudoharengus. The sequence goes on along the minus strand of NW_027468718.1, from coordinate 41,631,253 downwards.
TGCATATGTTACTATATTGACAACTGATTTCAGTTCAGAGATAAGTTACCTGCAGGATTTCTCACAATGACACCCGCTGTCATACCAGGTGCTCCCTCTCCGGCTGAATTTATTGCAATCACACGGATAATGTATTTACCACCCTCTCTCACACCAAACACAGTGAAGGTACGCTGTTTCCATGGCCTCTCTGTGTTACGGGACCAGTCCTTTGTACCAGCTATCAACTTGTCAACATGGTAGCCTTGGATTTCTCCTCCTCCGTTATCCAGAGGTGGATCCCACTCCACTTCAATAGAGTGGTCAGTTGTATCCACGACTCTTGGAATTGGTGGACCAGGAGGCACTTTAAGAGAGGGGGAAAAAAAACATCACTCAATACACTATTCCTAAATGAGTAAATATGTCTACTTACGTTTGTGCTGCTGATGTTGACTTACATATCGGAGCTTGTGCTGTTCTGGGCTCTGATGGGGGACTGAACTTTCCGGGTCCAGCCTGATTCTCAGCAGCAACTCTGAAAATGTATGTCAGACCCTCCAAAAGGCCTTCAACATTCAACTCGGCGTCAGGAATCATGTTGCGATTGACACGTGTCCAGTGGGTGCTGTTGATTTCTCTCTTCTCCAACCAGTATCCCTGGATGGGGCTGCCATTATCATTGGGTGGTTCCCAAGAGACAAGCATACTGTGAGCTGTGACGTCATCGATTTCTGGCTTCTCAGGAGTCTCTGGTGGATCTATAATTGTCAAACGCATGTGCAGATTAACAAGAGTGTGTTATGTGCAGTATATAGTTTGTTGATGTATTTCTATGGTAACCGAAATCTCCTTGCAAGCTGTATGGTTTTATTATTTATTACCGAAAGGATTCTTTGCGATCATAGGTTTGGAGATTGCTGGGATTCCAGGTCCAAACTTGTTTTCAGCAATGACACGGAAGATGTACTCTTTGCCTTCAAGCAGTTTTGGTACTGGGTATCTGCATCCTCTCAAGGTTGTTGTGACGGTTGTCCATCCAATTTCAACCTTGGAGTTGTCTTTCTTCTCCAGCGTGTAGTTTAGGATTTCACTGCCACCATCATCAAGAGGTGGGTCCCACTTGCAGATGACAGAGTTCTTTCTGACCTCCTCATATCTTACGTTAACAGGAGGCCCAGGGGTGTCTGTCAATCACAAAATGAAAAATGTATTCTCAAATAGCAGCTATGCATAATAATTTAATAACTAAGAAATAATAATATGCAACAACAAAATAAATTCAAATGAAATAGAATAAATTATGTCTTACCAAGGACATTGACCTCGCAGGTTGCAGTGCAAATTCCATGATCATTCTCCACTCTGATGGAGAACACTCCATAGTCTGATCTGACGGAGTCTTTGATGATGATGAAAGATTCACCCTTCCTGGAGCTGTTGATCGTGAGACGCTGCTGGAGGGGTAGGTGGTCTGGCTCCTCAGGCTCCTTGACTTCCTCCTCTGGGGCCTTCTCTTCTTTCTTGGCCTCTTCGGCCTTTGCCTCACCGGGTTCCTTCTCTTTGGCCTCGGCAGCTGGTTTTTCTTTAGCCTCTGCAGCTTCCTTGTCCTTGGCCTCCGGCTCCTTCTTCTCTTCACCCTCCTTGGCTACAGGGGCATCTTCCTTAGCCTCTTTTGCTTCCTTGGCTTCCTCCTTTTCCTTCTTCTTCTTGACAACTGGCTTCTCTGGGCGCTCCTGCGGGGTCTCGGGCCTAAGGACCAGATCATTCCTCATCCAGGTGATTGTTGGGTATGGGGCACCAGAGATGCAGGCATCCAGTCTGATCTCATAGCCTCTCTTGACCTGCAGGCCAGATTGGAGACTTCCACTGAGGAAGACCTTTGGTGATTCTATGAATAACAAAAACAAACACGGGGTGATTCATTTTTTCCAAAAGTGCAGTAAAATGTAAGGGAAAAGTTGATGCAATGACAATTTAAACTCACTACCTCATTTTACAATAGTATGTGTAATTATATTTTAATTAAACAAGGCCACTAAAGCAAAAGTGATGTTGCATCACATAACAGTAACCCAAGATAACCATGTTCAGCTTACAATGTGTATCTTGGAAATGGTACAAATTAATCTGTTTAGTGTCTTTGGCATCCTTAGAGTGGTGTCTGAAATCATACAGTATTTTAATTGACGTGTTTACATTATGCTAACAGCATACTATGTGTATTTTGGAAATAGTATAGATTTTTCTATTACGTGTTTTGGCAATCAAATATATAAGATAATACTACTACTACCACTACTACTACTACTAATACTACTACTACTAATAATAATAATAATAATAATAATACTGATGTTTTACACATACCGACAGAGTCAGATGCTTTCACCATTGGATTTTTCTATTAAGTGTTTTGGCAATCATATATATAAGATAATACTACTACTACTACTACTACTACTACTACTACTACTACTAATAATAATAATAATAATAATACTGATGTTTTACACATACCGACAGAGTCAGATGCTTTCACCATTGGAGTGCTGCGTGATGGGTCGCTGATTCCAGCAGCATTCTCAGCCATCACACGGAACTGGTACTGCTTTCCTTCCTTCAGACCTTTCACTGTGTAGGACAGCACTGGCACCAGGAAGTCATTGCATCTCTCAAACTTCTCTTCACCCTTCATCATCTTCTCCAGAATGTAACCCATGATCTTGCAGCCACCATCATACATGGGTGGCTTCCAGGTCAGGGTAACAGTGTGAGCAGTTGGATTGTGGGTCTCAACATCAAGAGGTGGATCTGGACGCTCTGTAAAATATTTAATATAAAATTGAGTTAGATTTATCAATCATATTTGGCAGAAAGACTATTCATGTTAATGCAAGTATTTTAGTTTTTACTCACGCTTCTGATCCTCAGCAATCACAGGGTTTTTGAGCTCAAGGTACTCTCCTCCACCAATCTTGTTCACTGCCTTGACACGGAAATAGTACTCTCCATGGGGGATCAAATCCTTAACGGGCCAGCTGACTTTGTTTTCGCCGGACATGACATTAGTATAGGTTCTCCTTCCTGCCTCTCTGCGCTGTAGGACGTAGTGAAGAATGGGGCTGCCTCCATCATAGTTTGGAGGATCCCAGGATATCTTGCAGGTGTTCTTAGTGATTTCACTGGCCACAATCTCCTTGCATGGTCCAGGAAGACCTATTCAGAGAGGAATTGACATAAATAAATTGGACACAGCACTGATATGATAATCTGACACTGAAATAAAAAATGTGGAATTCAATTCTTACCAATGACTTTAACACTGATTGTTCCGCTTGTGGTGCCAAGGCTATTCTCCAGGGTGACCTTGTACTGCCCAGCATCTGCATGAAGGCAGCTGGGAATCTCCAGGTGACAGGCTGTGTATTCAGTCCTGAAACTGATCCTCTCATCAGCCTTCATTTCACTGCCGTCTTTGTGCCAGATCACTTTAGGTGATGGCACAGCTTTGAATTTAATTGGAATATGCATCTTCTCGCCCTCCACAACAACCATGTCCTGACTTGCCAACTCCATTGTTGGGTTGCCTGTAGGAGAGAGACAAAGAAATCCTTTTTTACTGTGCTCAAAATAAGGACTGGAGATTAAACTGTTTTTATGATATGACATTTATAGCAGTATCCCAAGAAAATAATTAAAGTTTATACTTAATGGTAATAATAAAAGTACACTTACAGTCAGCGTCTTTGGCGTAGATTTTATCAGAAATGTCAGAGGGCTCGCTGACACCGACGGAGTTCACAGCGCGCACTCTCACGATGTATGCCTTCTCAGGAACAATGCCCTCCTCTGGTCCTGCGGTGAACTTCAGCTCCTTGACCTGACGGGAGTTCACTCTCATCCATTTCTCAGTTCCGGCCTCACAGAGCTCAATGTGATAGCCAGAGACTGGGCATCCTCCATGCCTCTCTGGAGGTTTCCAGGCGAAAGAGATGTGGTCTCTTGCGGCTTCGGTGATTTGAAGTTCCTGAGGAGGAGATGGTGGGCCTTGGGAAGAAAAATAATTAATTTATTGACATGTCTCTCAAATAGACATTAATGGCTGGTCACGAACCCATTATTCTTATGATATCAGTACATTTACATATTGTTTATGTGAAATATAAACACAGAATATTACACTTGACAAACCTGTTGGGTCCTCAATGGTGAGGATCTCAGTGGGTTCACTTGGGTGGCCAACACCAGCCTCGTTCTCAGCACAGACTTGGAATTGAACCTCAGTTCCCTCAATCACATCAGTTACTCTGTACTTGCAGTCAGGGCCAGATGTCTTTCCAGACTTCATCCAGCGAGTGCCGAGTTTCTCTTTTTTCTCAATCTGATATCTAGAATAGTAAGTAAATGGCGACAATATAATGAGTGAACATTAAATACACACATCCCTATATAAGGGGATATATAGGGGCAGCCGTGGCCAACTGGTTAGGGCTTTGGGGCTTGTAACCTCAGGGTGGCCTGTTCAATCCCAGACCAGAAGGAAAAATGTGGGTGGGGAAAGTGGCTCAACACTGCTCCCCCATGCCCACATCCATGGCTGAAGTGCCCTTGAGCAAGGCACCTAAGCCCTCACTGCTCCCCGAGTGTTGCTGTAGCAAGGCAGCTCACTGCTCCGGGTGAGTGTGTGCTTCATTTTACTGTGTGCTCATTGTGTGCCTCACTAATTCACAGATAGGATAGGATACTTGGCCTAGAAACCTGATTTACATTTACATTTTTTACATTTACATAACGGCAAACAATTTCACATAAACTATGAAAATGAAACCTCATCATATTTACCTGGTTATTGGTCTTCCACCATCATTCTGTGGGGCTTCCCATACTAAGTCAACATAACGCTTGGAAATGTCAGTAACAGCCAAAGCATATGGAGGTCCAGGAGTAGCTGTAACAGCAAAAGCAGAACGTGTAAGAATGAAACATAAACACAGATATGAAGTGTAACTTGTGATAAAAACCTGAATAACGTCTTACTAAATGTATCCTTGGCCAGAACGGAGTCTGCAAGTTCACAGTACGCGCTGGGCCCAACTGAGTTCTCAGCAGCGACGCGGAACACGTAGAGGGCCCCGTCGTTCAGAGGAGTGACTGTGTACTTGCACTCCTTGACAGTGGTGTCCACTGCTTGCCAGCCTTTGCGCCTGACGTCTCTCTTTTCCACAATGTAGTTGATGATGGGTGAACCACCGTCCCTCTCAGGGGGCGTCCATTTCAGCTCAGCACTGTTCCTGGTCACATTCACCACCTGAAGCCATCTTGGAGGTGATGGAGGATCTACACAATACAAAATAACAGTCAGTGCATTTAAATTCAACTATAATATAAGATACTTTAATAGTTTAAAAATAGGTTTAAGTGCATATGGTATATGGTATAGCATATAGGATAGAACTAACACATCCCATAAGTTAATTTATATAAATGTATCAAACATAATGTATCAAAAATAATGGTCTATGCCACTCACTTAGTCTCTCCTTGCACAGCACAGGATCACTTGGTTCACTGGGTTCACTTTCTCCTGCTGCATTCACAGCTCTGATACGGAAGGAGTACTCCTGCTTCTCCATCAGACCCTTCAGGAAATGTTCCAGGCTGACAATGCCATCAGCAACACGGACCCACTCATCGGTTCCGCTCTTGAGGAGCTCAATGATGTAGGACTCAATTTTGGCACCACCATCGTGCTCGGGTTTGGTCCACTGAAGGAAAGCAGATGTCTTGGCAACGTCTCTAATGGTGGGTTTACCTGGAGCCCAGGGAGGATCTGAAGGACAATAACAGTAACAAAGTAGATTATGAGAAGGCAAGATTATGTAGTCAGAAAACCCAACCCCAGTAATCCAGTTGTCCAATCTGTATGACATTATGCATTGGCTAGAACATGCAAAAGTGTTATTATTTATTTATAAAGTATATTTATTAATATATTCACAAATGCCATCCATGCTGTGCAAATTTGAAAAGGTACTAATATGTTACCAATTGGATCCTTAATGAGGATCTGGTCTGTCTCTTTGCTTGGTTTGCCAGGTCCAGCAAGATTTTCAGCCAAGACACGGAACTTATACTTCTTTCTTGTAGGCAACCCCTTCACTCTGTTTTGTGTATAAACAAAATGTTCCATTAATCATCTGTAATACCAAACAAAGAAAGATTTTGAAAAGATATTTGTAAAGATGACTATAGTGCAGAAATGTAAAAACTGTACCTGAATGTGGTATCCCTGATGGGAAGCTTGTTGCATCTGATCCATTTGTCAGCATCTGGTTCAAACCTCTCCACCCAGTATCCAGTAATGGGGCTACCACCATCCTCATCAGGCTCGTACCATGTCAGAGTCACAGCATCCTTTGTAATATCGGAAGGCTCTAATTTGTAGGGAGCACCAGGGGTATCTGAAAGAAAAACACAAAACTCCATTACCTGGGATACTAACTGTTACGATTTAAGATCAAATCAGTTGTAAATTTTGGTGATACGTACCAAAGGAGTATCTGGCAGTAATTGGAGCGTGCTCAGCTGCAGGGCCAACGCCGAACTGATTCTCAGCGAAGACTCTGAAAATGTAATTCTTAAAAGCAACCAGGTCGGTTGCCTTGTATGTGGTCTGTTTAACAGTGGAGGAGAGCTTGTGCCAGATCTCACTTTCTTGTGCTCGTCTCTCCACAATATAATTGGTCACCTTAGAGCCACCATCGTCACGAGGTGGATTCCAGGCCAGGAAGCAAGAATGGTTTGTGATCTCAGAAATATCAAAGGCAGCAGGGGGCCCAGGCTTGTCTGAAAAAAGTAAATATTCAATTTATTTGAACCATTACCACAGTATTTGTTGGCATTTGAAGCCACAGAGGCATTTAGAATAGTTTTTTTTTGTTTGTAAAAATCAAACAGTCTCAAACCTAGAATGTTAACATCAACGGTTGCAGTTGCACGTCCACTGCTGTTGACAGCTTCAATAATGTAAGTAGCTGTGTCTTCCCTTTTGGTTTTGGCAATGGACACCACAGAGTGGCCTGGTTTGGTATCAATGGTGACATTGTCATTCGCCTTCAAGACCTGGTCAGCCTTGCTCCATTTGACCTTTGGCTCTGGTTTTCCAGTAATATCAGCGGGCAGGTCAATCTTTGTTCCAGCCTTGACAGTCAGACCAGTAAGAAGCTTAGCATCCAGGATAATCTCTGGGGCCTCTGCATAAAAACAAAACCACGTTTTTGTAAGACTCAGGAATCTACATTAAACAACGTCCAGGTGATGAATCTACAAATATGTTGTTTACCTTTGGGATCTACTGCCAAAATTTCATCAGTAGGCCTGGATGGTTTGCCAGAACCCAGTTTGTTCAAGGCTCTCACGCGGTATGCGTACCACTGGCCCTCAATTAGTCCAGTCACTTTAAACCTGAGGAAGATTTAAAAATGAATAAACAACGGCAACAAAATAACAACAACAGCAATAATAATAATAATAATAATAATAATAATAATAATAATATCTTGGTAAAGCACCCTTAACAGTTTTTTTTACCTTAATATAACGTCTCCAATCATTTTGATGGCACATAACCTCATAACACTTCTGCCATTGTCTGAGCGGCCCTTTGTAGGCGATTACTGACCTGGCAACTTTCTACTGTAGTTTTGTGTAGGAAACTGCTATGCTACAGGAATTCATACAGAAGATCTTTTTCTACAGACTGCTGTCACTGCATTCCCTCTATATTAAATTGTTATGTTCAAATTGAGTTATGTTCAAACTTTTTTGCAAAAGATGCATATTTAGTTTGTTTATTATTGCGCTTCTCAACTGTAGGGGGACCCCGAGAGCAAATCTTGTTAAGGGTGTCTTTAACTCATTGAGTGCCAAAAACGTAATATTACGTTTTTCCTTCCCATGCGTTGAGTGCCAAAAACGTAATATTACGTTTTTCCTTCCCATGCGTTGAGTGCCAAAAACGTAATATTACGTTTTTACCTTTTTTTTATTACGAAACTAGACACTCTAACACACCTTATATGTGATTTTGGGAACTCTGTAATGAATGGAAATGAAATATATGACGATCGAAAACTCATGAAAACGCACAATCTGGACATTTTATCTGGACATTTAATCTTAAAACTCTGCTTTTGATGGTTGCCGCTTTGGGTTGAATCAGTGACACATGCACGGCAGGTCAAAACCAGGCCATTTTCGTGGGTTTATCACTAGGTGGCAGTCTCGCCAGGTCTCGCTAGGTCACTTCCCGGAAACTTTACAGGCAACACTTCATATTTCATCAAAGACACTACATCTCCATTTCTAGAAATAAAACAGGGATTTTGATGAAAACTAGCCACTGCTTAGCTTGGAATTTCTTAGGAACAGAGGCATGTAGAAATAAACCCACTGAAAGTCTCACCTTTCAAACAAGCCATAATATGTGTCCATAGCTATAACATAGAATACGCTGTGGCTCTACAATCGTCAACAATGATCAAGATTGCTGGCACTCTGGGCCAAAGCTTCCGAAAAACTGCGCGGCATTCAATGAGTTATTAAGATCAAAATATATTCCTCTCTCTGTTCTGGCGATGTGATAATATATTAATATGAGACATGGTGTTCCACTTACTTCATCTCAGGGATGGTTTCACTGCATGGCTCCCACTTGTCAGTGCCACGCTGGCATTTATCAACCATGTAACCTTTGATGGCAGAGCCTCCATCGTACTTCGGCGGCTCCCAGGTCAGGAAGATGCTTGAAGCAGACTTGTCCCTCCACTTGAGGTTCTCAGGAGCATCGGGAGTAGCTACGAATCAAATTAGCCTTTAATTACCTAATTCATTCTCATGCTTCATGAAATAACATACTGATACAGGTCTGAGGCTGACTTTAGGATTGCTATTAATGCTTATTCTAAACTTACTTGCTGGTGAAGAGACATTGATTGGTTCATCAATGTAAGCTGGCTCTCCAGGGCCACACTTGTTGCAGGCAGTTACCCTGAAGAAGTACTCTTTTCCCTCAACAACATCAGTGACAGTGTATTCTTGATCCTGAATACCACTTATGACCTGGTTGGTAGACATAGCCACAATTTTAGCACAGTTTAGTATTGATAGTACTAAAGGTACATTGAATAATCTCACTTCAAAGATCATTGTATTTAATAAATACCTTAACCCAGGTCTTCCTGGAAGCGTCACGCTTCTCAACCTGGTAGCCAGTCAGTGGACTTCCACCATCGTGTTCTGGGGCCTCCCACATGAGGTGCACATGCTTTCTGGTGACCTCTGCCACCTTGAAATCTTTGGGTGCACTTGGAGATGCTGTGAAAACAAACACCAGATAGGTAATGTTATTTTCTCTTCTGGGTATGTTTTAGACTCCAGTTATGAACCTAAACAAATGATTTTTAATGGTGTGATCTTACCAATGACGTTAACGTCAATCTCTCCTGAGACAGAAGAGACATCGTTCTCTAGAGTCAGAGAATATGTTCCTTTGTCTGGACGAATGCTTGGTTTGACCAACAGCTCAGTAAAGGTGCTCTTGGTGACCATAGACACACGCTCATCTGGAGTGAGCTCCTTTTCGCCGAAAGTCCATTTTGCTTTGGGCACAGGGTATCCACTGATGGGCACACGGATTTTGAGAGGGAAGGGAACAATGACCTCCAGGCCATCCTTGAAGCCACTCAGGTCCAGTGTTGGAGCAACTAAACAAATAGATAGATTGTGTTACAACAACGTCAATAAGACGTCATGTGTCATATGAAAATCAAGTGTCCAGTTATTTTGTCTGGATACATACAGTGGGGGTCATCTGCCAGAATTGGTCCAAGTATGTTGGATGGATCTGATGCACCAGCAGCATTCTCAGCAAATACTCTGTAGTTGTAATGCTTTCCATGCTTTAGACCAGACAACTGAAAAGACCAAGAAAGAATTGCTTAAATGATCAGGTCTGTGGAACAAAAGTGTCCCATGTATTTACTGTTAAATTGTTCATCATTCAATTGTTCACATAAATATTTATATATTAATACATGCATATATATATTCAATAGCTCTGAAATTACCTTGTAAACAAGGTCTGGGCAAAGTCTAGCATTGCATCTCAGCCACTTGTCTGAGCCATCCTCGCTTCTTTCAATGATGTAGCCAGTGATCATGCTGCCACCATTACGCAAGGGGGTCTCCCATGTAAGCTGAACAGTCTGCTTGGTCTGATCAGCATAGTTCAAGTTAAGGGGTGGGCTTGGCCTCTCTGTAAAGAACAGAATTTTACATGAATATCAGTTTATAATGCTGGTCACTGTATAAGACTATTTTTTGGGAAATTCTAAACTAGAAAAAAAAAAACACTTTGAGGGAGAACAAATCAACAAACCAATAGGATCCATGATTTTGACTGGGTGTGTGGCAGCGCTTGGCTTGCCAGTTCCAGCTTTGTTCTCAGCTCTGATGCGGAAGATGTACTCTTTATTCTCAATCACGTCATTGATGACTGCGGTGCGATCTTGAGGTTTGGTAACCATGACGGCAGACCATGACACAGCGGTGCGGTCACGGAGCTCAATGATGTAAGCAGTGATCACAGAGCCTCCATCAGACACTGGGGGTTCCCAAGTAAGGGTGGCGCTGAATTTGGTGACATTGCCCACCTCTACATTCTGTGGTGGATCAGGAACATCTACAGGGGCAAACAAAAGCTTAATTAATCTCATACAAGTTAACTTTCTATAAAAAAGAAAGATAAAACTGCATGGTAAATAACGCATGGAGAGAGAATGAGATACTTACCAAATTTGTTCTTGGCTTGAACGGCCTTGTCAGTTTCCACAGTTGGTCCACTTCCCAGCCTGTTACGAGCACACACGCGGAAGAAGTACATGGAGTCTTTCTGCAGGCCTGTCACAGTGTACTCTGTGCTATCGGCGCGGTCGGTGGCCAGAGTCCAAGTCTTGCGCCTGACGTCGCGTCTCTCCACAACGTAGCCAATGATTTTGCTGCCACCATCACTCTCTGGCTCCTCCCACACAAGGCTGACTTCTCCATCAGCAGTATCAGCCACATTGAGGTTCTTAACAGGTCCGGGGATATCTAAAGGAAATACCATTATATGTAGCATTATGCTACCACCGAGGCTACTTGTTCATTAAACATGACATAATTAAATGACACTTTGAACCAGATTAGCATACCGATTACTGTCAGGTTGATGAAGGCCTCTCCTTGTCCATGCTTGTTCTTGATGGTCACCTTGTATCTGCCCTGATCAGACTTCTTTGGATCCTTCAGTCTGTACTCTGTCTTGTCAGCAGATGTATGAACATTATCTCTTGGCAAACTGGTGCTCTCGTAGAACCATTCTGTATCAGCCTTGGGGTAAGCACTGAAGGGAACTCCCATGACGAACGGCTTTCCAGCATCTGTCACAAGGTCCTGGTCCAAAGTCTTGATCTTGGGCACAGCTTCAGACAGGCAAGTAAAATAAGTCAATACATTTCTCAATGATGTTTGATGTACATGGATATGTCAAAGAACTCTCAGGTATTGTGACTTACCAGCCAGCTCCAGCTTGGCTCTGGCATCCTTGTCCTTGGCAATGACTCTATACTCTCCCTGGTCACGAGGTCTGATTTCACAGACTTGGAGTCGGTGAACTTTGCCTTCGCTCACCATCTGGTACTTGTCACCCTGGACAATGGTCATGTTGTTCCTCAACCATTTGACGTCCACCCTGTCTTTGTTCAGCTCAACCTCGTAGAGGACATCAGAGCCAGGAGGCTCGAATACATCTTGAGGCGGTCTGATAATCTCAACAGGGATCTCTGTAGAGGTAAATGTATAAGGAATGGTTGAGCAAACATATAGTGTGTACATGTATAATGATTCATATACACATTCACAGTAATATTAGTTGCTTTAAGGCCTTACCCTCAACAAAGAGTCTAGCCCTGGATTTCCTGTCTTCCACACCACATGCATATTCACATTCATCATCTGGTCTGCATTCTTTGATGCAGAGTTTGCAAATCTTGCCATCTTTCTCCATTCGGTATCTTGAAAAGATAACAAAAAATAATTTCACACATTTGCTTTTGCATGCCATTAAATATCAACATGGCAAAGTTGAAAGAAAGACCGAAATGCTCACCTAGGTCCTTCTCTGATTTCACGTCCATTTCTGTACCATTTCACCTCAGCCTTTTCCTTGGTCAGTTCACAAGTAAACTCAGCGTCTTCAAACTCTATGATAGTTTGGTCTTTGAGCTGCACGCCAAAGTCAGTTGGTGCTTCGCTGATGATCAGCTCAGCAGAGCACTTGTCGGCTCCTGCAATGACTTTGTACTCTCCCTCGTCTTTGAGGTTGCAGTCTTTGATTGTCAAGGTGTGTTTGTCTTTGTCCACTCTGTACACAATACGCTTGTTGAATGTTATCTCCTGACCCCCCTTCATCCACTTCAGTGTCACGTTTGGTCTGTTCACCTTGCATTGGAAGGCGATCGTTCTCTTCTCCTGTGTTTCACAGTCCTCAATAGGTACAATGATTCTAAGGTCCTCCTCTGTGAAAAGACAGTTACAAGAGTCAATGTTTTCCGTATGCACTTCCTGGATAAACATATTACTGTAACTAAAAAAGTGTCTCTACCAATCATTACCTTGTACTGTAAGCTGGGCAGAACACTTGACCTGTTCCCCACGGCTATTTGTCAGCATAATGGTGTAACTGCCATCATCTGACTTCTGGGACTCTTTGATTCTCAATGAGAACACGTTATCTTTCTGGGTCATAATGAACTTGCTGCTTTCAAACATTGTCTCGTCATTTTTAAGCCATTTTGCTTTGGCCTCTTCAGTATTCACCTCGCAGTTAAGAACAGTCTCCTGTCCCTCTCCTGTTTCGGTGTCTTTGAGTGGCGTAATTATCTTAAGTTTCTCTGTAGGAAAAAGGTTATAGCAGTTTATTTTTTATACACAATACATTTCAATCCTATTAGCTGGAGGAGCAAAGAATATGTATTACTGTGTGCCATAGTGAATGATATTATATTTTACTATCACCATATCCTTTACATACTGTAGCATTTTATAGTATGTCAGATACATGTGAACTACCTACCGATAACTGTCAGTTCAGCGGATGCTCTGACACTGCCGATGTGTGCAATGTAGCCACCTTCATCATGTCTATCACAGTTCTTCACAATAAGAACTCGTTTTTTGCCGTCAGCACGAATTTCGTATTTGTCATCAGATGTAAGCTCCTTGTCACCTTTATGCCATTTGACCTCAAAGGTATCTTTGGAGACTGAACACACAAACTCAGCCTTGTTTCCTTCGATAACTTCCTGGTTCTGAGGTCTGGCAATAAACTCAGCAGCCATTTCTAGAAAAACAAACACGGGTGATTTAGTAATAAAATATGAACAAATTAATGCATGTTCTCATGCCTTCATCATTCAATCTCACCTCTAAATTCTTATTTCTGAAGTGCGAAGGGTGTAAATTTAAACATAAACATTGTACATAATGAATACATTAATGTAAAAGTTACCGTTAATCTTCAGGTTGCCTGTGGTTTTTGTATTTGGAAGTCTGCATTCATACTCTCCAGCATCACCCATGCGGAGATCCTGAATAATAAGGATCCTCTTCCGGCCATCCTGGATGCACTCGTATTTGGCTCCCTCTTGCAGCTCCTCGTCACCCTTGTACCAAGTGACCTCTGCACTGGCCTTGGATACTTCACAGATCAATTTCACACTGTCTGTTTCAGTTCCTTCAAAGTTGGCCAGATTCTTTGTGAATCTAGCTTCCTCCTCTGTGGGAAAGATTTAGAACAGGGATAAGTCGCACATTTCACAGACCATTAGATAGTTAAGCGTGAATTACTTTTAAGAGAACTCACCGACAACGGTCAGCATGCCGGAGCTCTTGGAGGTCTTTGCGTCACATTCGTATTCTGCTTCATCATCAAATACGGCCTTGTGAATGACCAGAATACGCTTAACACCTTTAGCAATTATCTCATACTTTTTGCCTTTACGGATCTCACAGCCATCCCTCAGCCAGCGGACCTATGAAAAACATATGTAGATTAGCATTTTTGACTATTTGTAGTATTCATGAAAAAAGGTCAATGAAGTGCTTTTAGAAGACTGCTAGAGGAGAGGGTAGCACCTTTGCGTTTTCTCTGGATACTTCGCATTCAAACTGTGCTGTTTCCTTCTCTTTGACCTCAACATCATGGAGTGGCGTAGAGAACTCAACATGTGGAGCTGCAAACACATCAGTTTAGCGTTAATGATGACTGACCCCCTCATTTGTAGTGTGTGAAATACTTTTTTGGTTTTGTTTTGACACTTACGCTCAACGTTCAGGAAAGCTGACGTCTTGAAATGTTTGGCATCACAGGTATATGTCTTTGAGTCATCGATTGCGCAATCGTGAATAAGAAGTTTTCTTACACGGCCATCGGCAACCATGTCATACTTCTTGGTCTTGCGGATCTCCTGTCCATCTCTGTACCATGTTACCTCCGCGTTTTCCCTGGAAACTTCACACTCTAGTGTAGCAGTGGCCTCCTCCTCAACTGTCTGGTCCTCCAGAGGTTTAGTGAACTCAGCTGGGGCCTCTGGATATGCATAGGATTAAAATATTAGCGCTTCACTTTTTATCTTTCTGAGACTGTGCATTACGATAATTTAAAAAAAAAAACTTTACTTAATATACAAAAACTCACGATTTTTACAAGCTAATTCATGCTAATGCATGGAATTCATATGTTCTTATAGAGTAACATTTTCACAGACTCATCATATGAGATTCATATGTTTTTTTTAACCTTTAATCTTAACATTGTTTTTTTAACCTTTAATCTTAACATTGTTTAAATAACTATTTAAACTATTTTGCTGTACTATGTTCAGGAGCAATGTCATTGGCTGTAAAGCTGTTTATATTCAAATTTTATTGAAAATGCTCAAACCAGATCAAGTAAAATAATGCATAGCCAGTTCAACTACAAGTGGTAAATAAATCTTCAATCATGCCATTGCTGAAAAGTGCATGGGCTGTTTGGCATACTAGCACTACATGTTCTGTTACTTTTCAACAACAAATTCCCAAAACAAAATAACGCCCATTTGCACCACACAGTACAACTGAAAACGGCAGCCTACCATTCACTTTGAGGTTGGCTTGTGTCTCGAAGTCCTTAGCAGTGAGTTTTACTTCCCCGGCCTCTGTCAGCTTAACATCCCTAATACTCAGCGTGTGCACTCTCCCTTCTGCCCTGGTGACAACCTGTGCAAATCAAATGCATTGATAAATCAAACTCTCTCTCACTCCACTGTCAGCTGTGCAGGGCGAGAGTGAGAGAGCGGGGGCTATTTTACTCCCAGCAACAGACACAAGCAGCTGAAGGCCAGAAACAGAGCTGGAGAAGTGCTCAGTTTCACACCTCTGCCTGCTGCCTACATAAGGCACGGGCTGGTTGCTTAACATGTGGTTATATGTTATGGAACAGGCCTCCTCCTAAAGCCTGCAGTATAGGCCTACTTGAGTGAATACATGCTCAACACAATGAATGAATGTATATTAGAATTACTGTATACTTAGTTAAATGCATATATTATTTCAAAAAATATATTTGCTTTAGGAAGTTGATAATATTCTTGAACATTAATTTCACATTAGTTTCACACCTCTGCCTGCTGCCTACATAAGCCACGGACTAGTTGGTTAACATGTTAAATGTTAGGGAACAGGCCTCATCCTAAAGTGTGTAGGCCTACTTGTGTGAATACATGCTCAACACTGAATTAATGTACATTAGAATGCAGTTATACTACTAAGTTATATGCATATATTCCTACAATACATTATTTTTCAGGAAGTATATATTCCTGAACATGAATCAGAGTGCATGTTCAGGAAACACAACTACACAAAAAATGTAATGATGTCACATGGAAATTCTTTTCTAATGGAATGGTGGCAGTAGTTCACAGTTACACAAGGACGCAATTGCCATGTGTATTCAATATGTTCAATATGCTATTATTTCAACCTCACAAATATCTTATATGTCATGTAAAACATGCTGGCACTTGTCTTTTACTCTAAGCATACCACAAATCTTAACTCTACCCTAAATGTAAATATGGTAACAACAAGCACTTTTGATGTAACAACAATCAATTCTGAAACAGATTTTGACAGCAAAACAGCAAAATCAAATCTAGTTAAAGGTTCATAGCTCATTTTGAATTATAGATGATCAGAGTCAAACTGTTGTGTTCCCTATGTACAGTCTGGCATCATAACAAGGCCTCAATCTAAGATCACACTGACTGCTCAGATCCAATCTCACTGAATCAAACATACTTGGCAAAATGTCAATCATCACAGTCATAAAACAGCCATCAACATAAACAAACCACGCATACTGCACATTCCCGTAGCAAATAATGACACAATAACAACACATGTATATATTACACAAATTATACTGCGCAAACACCAGCAAAATAAATCTAACAGAGTCCGTTTTTTTTACTCAACAGATTGCAAAAACCATATGTGACATTTTCACACAGCTTGCGACACTTCTAAACTACAGTATATCTGTCAAATTGGCGGTCCTGCCACCTGCCATTGGACATACACACTTGAAGCAGTTAAAAATAACCAGAGGAACGCTTGCAGAGCAGAATAGCCCTCTCCGTTATCTCAAAACCCGGATCAAATGCTCAACTGGAATCCTGATCTTCACAGGTCCTTATATGCAGAAAGCTTGGGAGTGATTTATGCAAGTAAAAAACGAAATAATTAGTTGCTTAACTTAAAGTTAGAACTTGTTTGTTTAAAGTAAGTTGTTTAAACAAGCCCTTCCTTGCTCATGCCACTGAAAAACAACAACAATGTTGACAGAACATGCAAGTACTCTGTGCACCTGCTAAGGCAGAGGGGAGGGCATCAATCTTTGATAGGAACTAATCACAATTAATGAACCTTCAGAAATTCAATAAAAAATGAAAAGCTATCATAAATATTTCTAAAACCACATGTCAATATTCCAGTGAACACTGATCTTGACACCACGTCTGCAGCTGATATAAACTTTGAACTTACCCTGTCGCTTGGTTCCAGCTTGGTACCCCCAAGGAGCCATTCCACAGTTATGCCCTCATAGGAGAGTTCACAGTCAAAGGTGGCAGTCTCTCCAGCAGTGACTGTAACATCCTTCAGAGGCCTCATGAGGCCTATCACCCGTGCTTTGGATTGAGGAGAAGACATTGTTAGTCAACCCCAATTCCTGAGAGACACCGGTAAATCCTTAACTGCAAATCCACATTTCGCTGTCCGGCTGACAACAGGCCACTGCTCTAGAGCCCGTAAGCCTCCAGGACAAGTGGGGATTCTGTCGCAGGGGGACTTGTCATTGGGGGGGCCTCCTTCATTTGCATATTGAGTTTCCTTAAGATGTATATGGTCAGCAAAAAAACGTCAGTGGTGGGAGGCAAGTTGAACCTCTGCCAATCACTGCCGGAGCCACGCTAGATAAGGCATGTAGCTTCTAAAATAGCCACAACACCGGATTGGCCGTCAACCAACCCCCTGCCAAGTTACCCAGGTTGGCAATCTGTTGCCGTCAATCAACCCTCTGGAATTTTCCAAGAAAAGGAGAATGTCGGGGTCGGTGTTACCCAATTTAAAAAAAAGTGCTGACATCATAGGGATGACTTAACTTTCATAACAGTTCATCCATGTTTTGTAAGGGAGGCATTTTACAACAAAATGTATGGTCCGCTCAGGCATTTTAGAAATTAAAAGTATGCCAACCTTAAATCCCCCTAATAAACAACTCATAAAAACACTTTCAACACCTACTTAAAATGGAAACCCATTTGGCAGAGTATTGTTTGATTGAACAGATACCATAGTAACAGTACCTTCATAGCTGAAAAGTAATGTTTGATACTAATGATAGATTGATACTAATGATAATTAGCCTGACGAGCCAGACCCACATTAAAATGTAGGGTCTGGGCACTCACCGTTTGCAGTGCTCAGTCCGAGGGGCGGGATAATCAGTTGTCTTTCAAATTCCCTCTGCACGCAATAGGACAGCGGCAGCGCTATGAGTCCCATGTGTTTCCCACCAGCGGAGCTAGTTGGCTAGTTCAAACGTTTACCAACTTAATAAAAGCTTAACTCGTGTCACACTGTTCGCCAGCAGCAACATCCATTTTATTTGTTTTCAAGTAGCAGGGAATTCAAGCCAAACCGTTGCAACTCTGCCATCAATCACTATGTAAAGCCCACCTAACGACTCTATACACGATTTCATTGGCCTGATTAAGTTTCGATTTCTGGAGCTCACAAGCCAACGGAGAGTTGCTAGACTAGCCCTGGCAGCAAATGTAATTTAGCCTAGATTTCTAGGCTAAATGATAATGGTCATAGAAAGAAAATAGGTCTTCGTGCTGGGAGACTTAATCCTTTGTGAATGCAGAGTGTCTTACAATGTGTGTTATGTGGTTCTCACCTTTAACTCTCAGCTGGGCATTGGACTTGGCGTTTGCAGCATGGAAGTCGATTGCTCCAGCCATATCCTTGCGCACGTTGTAGAGGATCAGTATGTGCTTGGTTCCCTCTTCCTTAATCTCAACGTCCTAAAGGTGAAATGGGATACTGTAGCTGATCTCCATATGACTAACTTGATTTTTAATTACATATAAGGACCTCTTGCTTTTATTAGCTTGAATCTTTCCAATACGTAGATACATTCTGGCTGCAGCATAGCAAGTGATACAAAACAACTTACAAGGCCTAAATTAGTAAGTACATCTAAGAAAACAATTCTAGTAACCTTGAATGATGTTGTGATTTACCAGAGGATAAATTTCAGGGGATAAATTAACAGCCCACTTGCCAGCTTTTACAAGCTAAAAATATGTGCATTCATAAATTAAGTAAGAGGAGCTGTCCTTGCCCAACTGATAAAATGTCCTCTCTACGATGCCATTGATTGGCTAATACATGTGTCATAGAAAATACTATTCTTGTAATCGACATGTTTGAATGTCCACAGATTCTCATTTTATATAATGTTGCAAGACACTTACAGGAGATGAGTGAAGGGTCTCTCCCAATAGCTTCCATTTCCCATGAACATCTTCCTCAGAGATCTCAGTCTCAAATCGGGCAGTTTCTGTCTCAATTACTTCAACACTGTACAGGGGGCGTACAACCTTGATGTCACGTTCTGTGAAGACAGACGTATTTCGAGAAAGGCATCAAGTTAGGTCAGTGTGACATAATGTGTACTTTGTAGAGACTGACAAATTGTGCGCGTGAAGCCCATACCTTCAATGTTCAATTTAGCGGTAGTTTTGTCAGAACCACAGTCACAGGTGTATTCACCAGTGTTGGTCTTCTCAGCTATCTTTAATGTAAGAGTGCGCGTCTTTCCATCGGATTTGATCTGGACATTCTTGGAGGGGGTAAGCTCCTTGCCATCATGGAACCATTTCACCTCAGCATGGGACTTGCTCACTTCACAGTGCAGGATAACTTCATCCTTCTCAACAGCTGTGTAGTCATGAAGCTTAGTCGTAAAGTAAGGATCTCCCTCTAAAAGATCAGTAGAAAGGAAAAATATTAATCCCAGCAACAAAATATATTCTGAAAAGGAGCCAGTGTTTTTCCAAACAGGAGAAAAAAAAACACACGAAGACAAGTTAAGGAAGAATATAACATTATTATATAGTTCTAGACTCAAAGGGAAAGGCAATGACTTATAGGGAAAGGCACACATTTTCTGTTGTTTTGCATTTATAGCCTGTCAATTTATACAGCACTGTTGCTGGTCATTAGTATTGCACTACTTTCAGGTCCATCAAACTCAATGTTGTGACTGGTTGAATTTTCAATATAGTGTTACATTTATGATCACTATAATTTGTTGCATTATTATTATTATTATTGTCATTGTTGACCTTTGTGCCCATAGATTACTATTAAAGATATTATTTTACAATTTTAAACATTTCATTATGTTATGTTTGTGTGTATGGGGAGAACTTCCCTCATTTACAATTTTAAACATTTCATGACGTTACTCAGCATGTTTGTGTGTATGGGGAGAACTTCCCAAAATGGGAGTGGAATTAATAGTCCATGCCCATCGACTTCCATGGGTCATGGAGAAAATATTGAAATGCTTTTTATTGAACTTCATTTTAAGCAAAAGAGTGAATGTCAGAAAACACAACACCGGGCTTTATGTAGTAAACAGTGGAGCACATAGGCATATAAAGATGATTGCTGGCTTTGTGGTCCAGCAGTTTCCTTGACACAGACTGGCACTGGTCCGCAGTCCATAGTTTGAGAAACGCTGACCTAAGGAATATCTAACATATTCACCCAGAACAGTGAGCATGGCCTCTGAGGTCTTTCCGAGAGCCTCTGCTTTAATCAGGGAAGTGTCATCAATGGACACTTCCTTGAAGGAGAGGGTGTGGACTTTGCCATCATCTGACATGTGCACCAATTTGCTGGGGTGCAGGCGCTTGTCATTCTTGTACCATGTGACCTGTACATTGTCATGCGAAAGTTCAACTTTGAACTCCGCAGTCTCGCGCTCCTTCACGGTCACATCCTTAATGGGCTTGACAAATTCAAGACGAATGCCTGAAAAAAGGAACAAATATGATCAAACTGAAAACATGATCCTCAATCCTAATCCTTAACCCTAAACCTGATTTTCTGTCTGGAACATCTACTCAACCTACCTTCAATGATAAGTTTGCCTGACGTTCTGTTGTCCTCTGCCTCAAAGGCATACTTGGCCTCATCACTATAGCCAGCCGCCTTCACCACTAGAGTGTGCCTTTTCCCATCTTGAATGATCTCAAACTTGTCATCATTCTCAAGCTCCTGAGTTCCTTTGAGCCAGCGGAAAGTTTTGGGCTCTCTGGACACCTCCAACTCAAACCTCGCCTCATCTTTCTCATACACATGCACGTCACTCAAAGGTGTAATGAAAGTCACCGGAATCTCTGGAATCAGCAAGGATGTAGAATGGATTGGCATGATTCACACCTTAAAATGTATAAAGTCTTAAATCTGAAAAGTGATTGAATATTACGGATGATAACGGGATTACCTTTTACTTTCAGAATTGCTGTGCATTTGGCATTTGCTCCATGGAAGGTTAACTCCCCGGATTGGGGAACTTTGCAGTTATACAGTATTAAGGTGTGCTTTGCTCCATCCTCAATAATTTCAACATCCTGGATGCGCAAGAAAAATAATATAAAAATGTAAATAATAACTCTATCAACATCAGTTGCCCCAACTATCCACAAACAAGATGGCAGAGTTTAATCAGCGGTTCTATTACTCACTAAATACAAAGTCTTGCTGCTAGTAATTAAATTCAGGGTTCCCACCTATTTCCCAACTATTAAATCCTTTCAGGGACCCTTAATGAAATTTCCACGCAGAACGAGTACTTGAGTACGTTATTCAACAAACTGGGCCTAATTAATTAATTCTAATTAATTAATGAAAATTAAATAACACTTTTCATTCCTTCGCTAATAGGCTAATTAGGCTACATCAATTCAAATGGGAACTTTTTAATACTGCAGATATTATTACTTAACATTATCCATAGAACAGTACAATAACATAAGTCATTTTGCTACACCTAGATATAACAAAATGAAAAGACTTTCCCAAAACTTTCAAGAAATTAGAGAGACAATCCAGGCCTGGCCTAGTATTCTAAAATCCCAGTTGTCAATGACTATGGGAACGCTGTAGATTAAGGTCTTGACTGGCAATACACTTAGACACTGATAGGAATGAAACTGTCTGATCTACCATAAAAATAACAATGCTCTTTCTATACTTACAGCTGAAGGAGTAAGGACTTCTCCATTCAGTTTCCACTGGCCATGTACATCATCCTCAGAGAGCTCAACCTCAAAACGGGCTGTCTCTCCATCAAAGAGATCAACACCATACATGGGCTTAACCACTTTGATGTCACGTGCTGCCAATAAAAGGTATGTTCCGTTAAAACAAATCCATGCTTAAAGACACTATGGAGTGCTCATGAGATATGAGCCATGTTGTCTTTGGCTTTTCGTCGGTTTTTGTGAAGTGGTATATGTCCATACCCATATACCAAAGTCCAGGCAAAGAGCGGAAGAGACATTGGTGTGCTTTTACATCACCAATATAAAAACAAGAGAAATAGTGTAGCTTCTGTCCTCTTTGCATTTTCCTTTCCTTTTTTTTAGATCATTTGTTTTTGGCCTTGGAATAAAGTAGTAGGCAAGATGCACTAATAATCATCTCAGAAAATCAGAAGAAAAATTATCTATATAAAAATTAACAACTATTTTCTTTTTATGGGAAAAGGGAATATGAATGCTGATATCACATTACAGGGAACAGGCAATCCCCATCATGGGTGTGCTTCCCAAAAAGCATTATTGAGCAACTATCATAGTTAAATGGGCTCTACACGGTTGCTACAGTGGTTGCACAACCCCACGTTGCTCAATATTTTCCTGAGATAGCTATAGAGACTTCCTCCAAGGGTAGATAAAATCTTCAATCTCAGGTATTTAATTGCATATTATTTCAAGGATTGAAGCATCAGTGATATGAGCTGATAGTGATCTGAGTATTTTATAGGAATGGCCTATGAATGAATTCCCTTTATGGAAATGCAAAGAGGACACAAGTAAACACTAGAACACACAAAGATCATAAAGACAACAAAAATGATATAGGCGTATGCATTAAAAAAAGAAGTGACAATGTCAACATAACGTAGGATGTGACATTTGAGTAGAAGAGGCATTCAAGTGGGGACACCATACTGGGTGGTTGCAGATGCAGAAATGGTGATTTATTCCATGTTAATACACGCAGTGAGGGGTGCATGTCTTGGCTGAAACAAGAGAAATCCTCAAGGTCTTTTTGGTTGCACCAAGTGAAGTTAAGATCATCCATGCCATGAAAGTGGACCTTGCCTTAGAGAAATGGTGGAAGCAGTGTATTCCCAATGACTGTAGCACTTATGTAATGGAACTCATTTATCTAAACAGACTACTTTCTTCAAGCTTTAGAGTCTGTAAACTATAGTGTGATACATTTGGCATGTATAACTGGTAAAAAATGAAAAAACAGCCTTTATCTTCAACAGTGTCCAGTAAATGGATGTGGGATTGTTACTGTGGCGATATTAAAAATTACTTTAATGTGATCTCAAAAACCAGTAGTAATGGGAAACCTGTTTGCATTCCACTATGTCTCAAAGACAGTCCAAAACACATGGCATTTTTGTGGTTCCAAAAGGTTGTTTTCTGTGCACAGCAGAGTGAAAACAGAAGGCTGTGCAGCTCAGTCAACACTGGAGTGCTTCTGGTATAAAGATCCGGGACGGTTAACAGGGAGGGATCTGCACACTGCTGAAAGTGCCTACCTTCGATATTGAGATTAGCCAAGGTCTTGTCAGTTTTGCAGTCACACACGTATTGACCTTTATCTTTGTCTCCCACTCTCTTAATTGTCAGTATCCGTCGTTTCTCTTCAGTCTTTATTGTCACCATCTTTGAGGCCTTGATTTCTGCCTCATTATGAAACCATCTCACTGGGACATCTTTGTTCAACTCACAGTCCAGGACAACCTCATCCTTTTCAACTGCTGTATAATCTTGCAATTTTACGACGAAGCGTGCTTCGCCCTCTGGAACATAAAAGTCATAAGGTTTAGAGAGGGAAGACTGTATCCATCTCTGTCTGCAGGAGAGCAAAGCAATTCAGGAATGAAATTGCCACGGAGCAAGATTAAATCTAGCACTACACACACATTGAGGAAAAAAAATAGGAAATACACACAGCAGTAAGCAACAGAGCGGGAGTGTTAGGAAGAATGTAAAAAAAAAAACATGGTAAAAAACAAAAAAAACGAAAGGTTACGTATGACCGTTAAGTTTGAGTTTGTGGATATTCTTCTAGCCGCTGTTTGGCATATATCATGTCAAGTGACCTCTTTTATTTTTAATATGTGTTTTCATTCCATCAACATGGATTAACACCATTCTGCGTGGATGGAATTTAGTTTCGTTTTTGGACCATGAAATGGGCACATTCACATGAGAAAGTATCATTTATTTCATGCATTAGAGATGAAGTTCACAATGAATTAATTATATAAGTTATTAATTATATACATTATGAATTATATACGTTTATCATCAAATATATAAGGGCATATCTATTTCATTAACAGCAGCAACAATGTTTACTTTGATCGTGTGACTCATTGTCACAGAAGTTAACATGAGCTTGTGACTTGGACATACACACAGCAAAAGAGAGAGTGAGAGAGATAGAGAAAATAAAGTGCAGAACAAAATGGGATTACCTAGGACCATCAAGTTTGCCGTTGTAGATATTCCTTTAGTCTCTGCCTCTGCCTTAATTTGGCAGGTGTCATCTAGAGTGACATCCTTTATTTCTAATACATGTTTCTTTCCATCAACATGGATTAACACCGTTCGGCTCGGATGGAGTTTCGTTTCATTTTTGTACCATGTAATGGGAACATTCTCATGTGAGAGTTCAAGCTCAAACCGAGCTATGTTACCTTCCTTCACAGTTTGATCCTTTAATGGTGTGGTGAAGTTGAGCCTCATGCCTATAATGTATTTGTTCAGTGCATAACAGTTTCAGTTTCCATTAACTGACAGTGCACTAGACCTTTTAGAATTATCAGTTGAATTAATTTATTATTTAATATTTATATACATTTATCATTTATTAATAACTGAATTATTTAAATCAGTATTTTAAACATTTAATGAAGAAGACATTTATGTTTAGCTTAGCTTAGCTAAGCTTTAAACATTTAATCAAAGTTTATTTGAGTTATATGACTAAGGTGTCAAACAACTTACCCTCTACCGTGAGTTTAGCGGTTGACCTTTTGCCCAACACTTCAATAGTGTACTCGCCCTCATCATCAAACTCACAGTGGTTTATAACCAACATGTGCCTTTTCCCATCATCAATGATATCATATTTTGCATCTGAGGTTACAATGTCAGACCCTCTGAGCCACATCACCTTTGACACATCCTTAGTGATGGTGCACTCAAACTTTGCCTGTTTCTTTTCAGGCACAGAAATGTCCTTCAGAGGGACAGTGAACTCCATTTCGATTTCTGAGAGGTGCGAACAAGAGTTACACAGATCACATTTCTTTTTTTTTTCTATTCAGCTCACATTACCCTTACCTGTTTAAAGAAATGTGGCATAGAACACCGGTTAACATACAACATACACCTACTCAACAGCTTCTGAACCAACTCACCCTTGACTGTGAGCATTGCAGTGGTGATGGCATTCAGAGCCTGATATGACACTTCACCAGACTGGTCAAGCTGAACATCCTTTAGAGTGAGGAATCTCTTGGCACCCTCTGCTCTGATGTCACATGTCTTTATTGAAAGGAAAAAAAATATGAACAGCATTAACACATACAGTTCATTACATTTGAAAATCGATACATAGACAATTGAAGGTGAGATCTCACTGGTGATCTCTGCAGAACTCGTCCCTGAAGTTTCCATTCTCCAGGAACATCCTCTTCTGAAATTTCAGTGTCAAAGTTGGCCTCCTCTTTCTCCACAACTTCAATACTAGACAGAGGCTTCAGGATCTCAGCTTCACGCTCTGTAGAAGATAATACAATGGGCAAAATAAATACAAAAGTTGTGCCTGAGCCAACAAACTCACCTTAATAATAATAAAAAAATCTTGATCAAGATGATGTGCTCCATTTAGTTAGTATTCTATCACAGTATTTATTACAACAAATACATGAACTCATCCACTCAATAAAATATTTGGCATACCCCCAAGTGTCAGCTTTGCAGTGTATCTACGACCCTCTACTTCCATGGCATACTCTGCAACATCACCAGGGGCTGCATTTTTGATGGTCAAAGTAAGCTCTTTACCATCCTTCGTAACCTCTGTTTTATCTGTTGGATCGTTAGGGATTTCCTCATCCCCCTTGAACCACTTCCAATTTGGGGTGTCTTTGTAGAGTTCACACTTGAATGTGGCAGTAGCTTTAGGCTTCACATGCTGGTCTTTCAGTGGTCTCACTAACCAGTCTTTGATGATTTCTGCAGTGGATACAGATATGTGTTAGGTGTTTTGGTTGAAAGTAAGTTAAACATATAAGTGTGGATTTGTATAAAAGAAGACTGACTCAATTTAACCCAGTCAGGTCATCTTGTTCCTTTAACTGTGTTAATATATGCATACTGTAGTGTCAAGTTTAATACCAGTTTATTACACATTGAAATTACTTAACTCAGTCAAAGCCACAAGATTACTTGACTGTGTTAAACTGTGTCCACAAATATTTTTAGAGTGTAATCACAATATTAAACTGTGAAAGTCAGTAAACCCTTACCAATGATTTTGACCTTTGACTCTGTCTGGATATTTTCACACTCGCATACGTAAAGTCCAGCATCCTCTTCTTGAGCGTTCTGGATTGTCACAGCACGTTGCAGTCCAATGGAAGCTATTTGGATTTTTCCAGGGACTGTTATAAAAGGTGTGCCCTTTCTCTTCCATGTCACCTCCTTGTCCTTGTTCAACTCACAGGTCAGGTACAGATGCTGTCCCTTCATAACAGACGTTTCCTCCTCAAGTGTCTTCACGAATTTCACTGGCAGCTCTGTAAAAGAAAAGACGAGATGTTTTGTCATTCATATCAAAAGGGTTTGAGTAAGGTCTGGAATAATTTTACAGATGTGAATGCCTATGTCTTTGCACACAGTGCTCTGTGTACGCCTACCTTCCACAATGAGCTTGGCAGTTGAGGTCTTCTCCTTTTTGCCAAGCGTAGCCACACAAGTGTATTCACCGCGGTCAGAGAGTTGGACGTCAATAATTGCCAGTTTGCGGTCTTTGCCGTCAGAGGTGAACTTGTGCTTAGGGCTCTCCCTCAAGTTGCTGCCATCCTTCATCCATGTGGTGATGGCAGTGGAGGGCGACACCTCACACTCAAACACAGCAGAGGTACCAATCGACTCGGCCTCTGACAACACAATGTCTTTGAGCTCCTTGATGAATTTCAGTGGGACAGCCTTCAGCTGGAATCCAGCGAATGGTGGCTCCTCTGGAGGTTTGCCTCCACCTCCAGGTTTCAGGCCTCTGCCTCTACCTTCTCCTGGGGATGGAGTTTGTTTTGCTGAAATGCACAAGAAGACATTTAATTACTTCCTCTTTCATTTAAACACACTACCCATATAGTCACCCAGTCACATGTATTAACCACAAGATTTTCAAAAGATTCCATGGAATATTTTTTTGCATACAATAAATTCCTCTGATCATGTTCAAACACTTCACAGATCTAGCAGATTGAGTATACCATAAGAAAAGTAAATGTTGCATGCAACTAACAGAGCATATGATTTTTTTCTACAGCAAGACTCACGTTTTAAGCCTCTTCCTCTTCCACCTGCTGCTCCTGTATCTTTAGGAGTTCCCTCTGGATTGTTACAATATAACAAATTATTTCCAGGTATTGTTAACATGTCTACACACTAAAAACAGTCTGTTTCATATGGATACAAACATTCTGGATGGAAGGACACAGAAACAATGGCTAAAGACATTTTTAGAGTAAAGATGAAGGGATCATGCCAAATATTAATGCAATGATTGGTTAGGTTGCTTATATGACCTCCATGATAAAGTAATTATAAACAAAGTATTACAATGACAGACAACAGGAAGAGACATTGGGACAGACATGGCTTACAATAACAGGATGACATATAAGTTGGGACAAGAGACATAATGGCTTACAGTCACAGGATGACATACGTGAGGACAAGAAACATAATGGCTTACAGTCACAGAATGATATATACGTGGGGAAAGAGACATAATGGTTTACAGTCACATGATGACATATAATGAGGACAAGGACCACAATTAAAAACAGATGATGTTAAGAATGTTTCAACAAAAGACAGTGAAGATGGAAATGGTGATGAGGATTACGCGCGATGGAAAAAGGGTCGGTTTATTGTCCAATCACGGTGAAGATGAGGCATTCAGTGGTGAGGACTCACAGCCACCCTCTCTCACCTCGTCGGACCGTCCCCGGAGTCTCAAGAGCCCCTTCTTCCAGATCTTCAGAGCCATAGCTTTCGCGAGGAGCAAGTTCCCATCCCCACTCCTCTTCGTCATCATCTTCTTCAGGCTCATGCTCTAGTTCCTCTACTTCTTCTTCTTGCTGAGTCGATATCTTCCTTAGCCTCACGGCACTTGGAGACAACTCTTTTATCATAGGGGCTCCTTTTGCTTTTTCAGGTTCAGTCTTTTCCTCTTTAGGTGAAATTTTCTGTGGAACCTTCTTCAAGGTGACACCCTCAATAGAATCTTTGGGTGATACCTTTTTAGGCATCTTCTTAGTATCAACACTGGGCTTTTTCTCCACTGGTACAGCATCCACAGGTTTCAGTTTTGGCTTCTCCACCTCTTTCTCTTTTGGTGTTTCGGCCTTAGGCCGCTGTTCAACCTTCTTTAGCTGTACAGGTTTTTCCTCCTCCTTTGGAGTTGGTTCCTTCTTCTTCAGAGGAATGATCTTGGGACTGGGTTTCTTCTCTAGCTCAGTAGGCAATTCAGGTTTCTTTACCTTCTCAGGTTCCTTCTCAGGTGTTTCATCTCTCGGAGTCCGAGTAGGTTTCTTAATTTCAGTGGGTTTTGTTTCCTTAGGTTCTGGGACCTTTTTGTCAGCAGGGGAATCTGTTTTAGTTGCTGGTTTTGCAAATGGTTTCAGTTGAACCTTTTCGATTTCCTGATCTTCTGAAGGAATTCTTTTTGCCTTTCCAAGGCGTAGCTTATCATCTGGAGTTTTCTCATCCGTGGGGACTTTTTCAACAGGTTTCTTTGCAATGTCTTTTTCCTTTTGTTCTGGTTTAGGCTCTTCCTTCTTCTTTGGAGCAACTGGTTCTTTTACTTGTTCATCTCTCTGAGGTCGCTGGCCTATTTCAATAGGTTGATATTTTTGGTCCTCTTTCTTTGTCTTTTCCGGTTCAGGTTCTGGTTTACCTGGTTTCTCAAAAGGTTTAAGCTTCACAGTTTCTGGCTCTTTAGCATCGGATGGTAACTTTGATACTTTCTTCAGTGCTAAACTGGGTTCTTTAGGTGAATCTTCCTTTGGTGCCTTTGGTGTTTTCTTCAAACCAGGTTTGTCTTCTTTGCCTTTCTCCACCTCTGGCTTTTTCTTCTGAGGCACAGGACGCTCTTCAGTGGTGTCTTTAGTTGGCACCTCTTTAGGTTTCTTAGCCTGATCGTGCTCATCTGGTCCTCTCTTTTCCCTGTCCAGAGGTGTCCTGTCTGGCCTTTTGATTGTTTCATATGTTTCGATTCTGATCTCTGCCTCATGGGTTTCTTTAACGTAAACCTCTGTGACGGCTTTGGAGTAAACCCTCTCCTCCTCATGAACCTCAGGCTTTATTACTGGCTTGAGCTTTAACGCTTCAGCCGTTTGTGATTCATCGGTGGGAATCCTAGACACTTTCTTCAGCTTTAGAGATTCCTGTGTTTCTTCCTTAGTCTCGGTTATCTTCACAACTTTCTTCAAGGTTGGAACCACAAAGCTTTCCTCTTCTTTGACCTGAACTTTGCCTTCAAAGTTTTGATTTGCAGATTGACAATAAAGACATCAAATCACATACAAACATTTATAAAACACTTAAAACACACAAAAAACAAGACATTTAGATTTTCAAAGCGTAAGCCCATTCACACCACCACCACCACTTATGCCTCAAACATAAATAACTATACAATGCCTTTCATGGACAATCAGCAGTATGCACACCAGTCAGCCCACATTGAGATACAGTATATCATAGAATAAGGCTCAAATGGTTTATATATCTAAATTAAATCAACAGTAAGGAAAACATCATGTGATCAGTAGTGATCATGAATTAATTGTTTATAATGGTCATACCTTTCTTAACTGGTCCAGGTGCAGAAACAGGTCCTTTTCCACCATCTAGTGTAGGGATTAATATTTCACAAAAGTCAAACAATAATAATTGCAGTTATGATATCAGAATAGGCAATCCTATTTGGTGCCAAATGTGGTTTAAAGCGTATATTAAATTATATTATATCAAAGAAAAGAAACAAAGCATAATTGTGCTTTTGATTACACAATCAAAATGAAAATCATGTACTAAGAATAAGTTAGCAAAACAGTGTGTAAGAAAAGTGCATAAGAATAAGGTATCAAAAAGCAATAGAGATAAAACTGTGTGTCATGCTTGTTAGTGTGATACATGCTACTTGGTGTGAGGGTTACCAATAGGTATCCCAGACAGAAAACCAACACAAGAAAAAAGAAGAGTAAAAAAAGACGTGAAAAAGAGTTGGTGCAGTGCTGTCATCATTATTGTTGTTGACACAGTGCATATAAGATGATGTGAACGAACAGGGAGTGGATGAAGAAATAAGTAAACATTTAGTAATATGGGTGCTTAAGACTCATATGAAGCCATAGTAACCTAATTAGAATGGGAATGGGAGACATTGGCAGCATTATAAATCATGGGTAATGAAAAAAGGTGGAAAAAATCTATAAAAAACTTGATCTTCAGTTGGATACCTTCTTCTTGACTCTCTTCAGCTTCAATCATCTCTGTGATTTCTCTTCCTGTGACTTCTTCACTCTCCTTTCTCCACACTTCAGCTTCAAATATTACGTTGTAAATTATGTCAGCAAAAATATTTTGTAGGTTTCAAAAAGAAGAGTGCAGCATGAAAAAAAAAATATGTTGCAATTGTAAGTTGCAGGATAAAGTGGGTTAAAAAAGTGAGTAATAGTAAGGATCATCTCAAAGAGAGATTCAATATACTGTGGGATATTAATGAATTGACAACAACCCTGGCATACCTTCAAGTTCAGTAGGTGATTCTGTCTTTGTAGCAAGTTCAGGGGAAGGTTTCTTTTCAACTTTTGGCACTTCAAATATAAAGCAATGGTAATGTCAAAATAAAGGGAATCAAATGATTCAGTGTTTTTTTATCTACCGTATTAATAATACTATAATTTTAGCATTGTTAAAGCAATGCTGGAACATAGTCATATGCATGAGCCTCTGAGATAAACCACAGCTCTCCCATACCTTCAGGTGGAGAGACTTTTTTTGCAGCAGGTTCAGGAGATGGTTTCTTTTCAGCTTTTGGTACTTTGGATTGAGAGAGTGTAAGGGAGGGATGTAAAGGGAAATGCAAATCAGAGTGATCAGAATAAGATGTGAAGACGTGACACCTCTAGCGAGGCTGAGATAAAGAGATTAAATGACCCATAGCTCAACGTTTATCATTGTTGTCTGTTTAGGAATAGAAATATAAATATTTTAGGAATAGAAATTATAAACATACATACTGAAGTAAAGGGTAATGTATGGTAAACACACATATGCACTCAATGAATATTCAACAATGATAAACAGATGCCAGGGCATTAAGGATCAAGTCTGTTTGTACATAAATATGCAAAACAAGGGTACCTTGAGGTGGAGACAATTTCTTTGCAGCTTCAGGGGATGGTTTCTTTTCAGGGGTAGGCACTTTGAATGGAAGATTTTCAAGGTCACAAAAATGATGGTATTTCATATGGAAATAGATCACACACACAGACACAAGATAAACAAAAGATGCATGCTAGTGTCCGACAATCTGACACACAATCTCACTAAGATATAATACCTTTAGCCGGGGCAACTTCCTTTTTCTCTGGCACAGGAGTCTTTTCAGGAGTTTTCTTTTCTTGCTCAGGTACTTAATAATAAAAGACATATGCAGTATGAATGTGAGAATTCACAAGACATTAAAAGCTGACAAAGACCCGGCACAGAGAAAGATACAGACAGCGACAACAAGAATAAGAACAGACAGCACATCTAAGAAAGAGCTTGGCACACAGTATGTACCTTTAGGGGGAGCAACCTCAGGTTTTACGGACACCGGTTTTGTATCAAGAGCCTTCTTCTGTGGTTCAGGCACTTGATATTACCCAAGAGAAATAATGTTATAAAAAGCTGAGCAGACGAACAAAGCATGGAAAACAACAAACAATCAACTCATGATGAGCAGAAGACACACACACACACAAGAAATCTTAAAGATACCCCAGCATATGTGCTGTACCTTTTGGTGCTGCAGGTTCTTTTACTGGTGTCTTCTTTTTCTCCTCAGGCACTTAAGATTAGACGGAATAAAAATACTAAGTAAAAACAGATCTATGCTAAATCAATTACTTTTAAAGTGCCCTATTTTCAGGCTCAGACATAACAAGACATAAAGATAACACAACAATGAATGGAAAACACAACACACACAGAGACAAACAGTGAATCGTAAACATACAAAAAACCCAACAAGTTGGAGGTACAGACAAATAAGACCAAAGATTTTTTTAAGAGAATTATTGGCATACTGTATACCTTTCTGGGGAGGTACTTCTTCTTTTATTGAGACTGGAGTTTTTGCAGAAGGGGCCTTCTTTTCTGGTTCAGCCACTTATCATTGCCAAAGGGAAACAGAAATCATACACAACTAAGCACATGTGCAAATGAAAGTCACACAATGAGGACAACACAAATTGTATGCCCGCAATTTGTGAAAGCTGAATGATGACATAAAACTAATTTTAAGACTCAAGGCACATTGCATGTACCTTTCTGGGGAGTAACCTCTTCTTTTAATGGCTCAGGTTTTCTTTCAAGAGGTTTCTTTTCAGGTTCAGGCACTTATGTGAGAAGCACATTACAAGAAAGAGATGCGAATCAGATGCAATCAAGCACAAGAGTGAGCAGACACACAAGTGGACAACATACAACAAACAGACAAAGTTAAGAACAACACAGGGACTGAAGAGGTTTCAAGACCACTCTTTGTATACCTTTTTGAGGAGTAACCTCTTCTTTTAATGCCTCAGGTTTTCTTTCAAGAGGTTTCTTTGCTGGTTCAGGCACTTTATGTTAGTAGAGATAGACACAAACCAAGAGCAGATGAGCACGACTACGCACACAAAAATACACTGAATACATAAACTGTAACACAAGCAACACACACATAAAATCAAGAAATTTTGATGATTTCAAGACCCCCGGCACTTTTTTGTACCTTTTGGGGGAGTAACCTCTTCTTTTATTTTCACTTGCTTTGTTTCAAGAACTTTCTTTTCTGGTTCTGCCACTTATGTTATCAGACAAAAAGCACAGGCAGATACAATATAGCTCAGTACAAGGGTAACCACAAACAAGAGCAAATAACAAGAAGAACAACAACAAAAACATACAATAAACATTGAAGATAGACAGCACAGACAAAATAAGACACATTGAAGATAGACAGCACAGACAAAATAAGACACATTGCTCATTTTAAGACCTGAGCACATTCCATATACCTTTTTTCGGAACCTCTTCTTTTAATGATTCTGGTTTTCTTTCAACAGCCTTCTTCTCTGGTTCAGGCACTTAGTATTGTCAGAGAAGTAGAAATGATACAAGTAAGAATAACGTCTATAATGATAGACAAAAAAATGACTGAAAACACAACAATCACAAAGTAATTCAAGACACAAAGACAAAGCAAGAGATTTTGCTCATTTGAAGACTCATCGTGTGTTTGGGCCTTTTGAGGAAAAGTCTATCAAGAATGGCCTTCTCTGACTACATACATAATCACATAGATCTAAGGACACGTGAACAACACAACACAAATACACAGAACACGTATCAAGTGACACAGAAAAGGTCAGTGCATTTATTCTGTGGCACATTTTCTGTAACTTTTGGGGGAGCAACTTCTTCTAATGAAATAGGAATCCTTTCATGAACCTTCTTCTCTGTTTGGTAAGTAAATGTACGCAAGAGAACACACACAGAGCTTGGCTAAG
Organism: Alosa pseudoharengus; assembly: GCF_046254945.1. Classification (NCBI taxonomy): domain Eukaryota; kingdom Metazoa; phylum Chordata; class Actinopteri; order Clupeiformes; family Clupeidae; genus Alosa; species Alosa pseudoharengus. The sequence goes on along the minus strand of NW_027468718.1, from coordinate 41,597,169 downwards.
TACCAGATCAACATACTACAAAACATAAAAGCATGGAGAAACAGATTAAGATTTTTCGCAAGATAACCCGGCACACATTATGTACCTTTTGGGGGAGAAATGTCTTCTTTCAAAGAAACTGGTATAGTTTCAAGAGGGACCTTTCTATCGACTTCTCGCACTTGACAACCAAGAGATATATATTACATAAGGCTGAAGACAAGAGTAATACATACAAGAGAAACAACAGATAGACAAACAAAACAAGAACTGTCACTCAAACACGTCCTGGTACACATTTTGTACCTTTTGGGAGAGTGACATCATCCTTTACTGGTACGTGTTTCTTTTCAGGGGAGGCCTTCTTTTCTTGTTGAAGAACTTCCCAAGAGCAACACATGTAAAGTATAGATAATGGAACACACCACAATCATGACATGAAACAGACACAACAGATGAAAGACACCTGACATTGCGAAAGACTTTTCAAAGAGTGATTTCCCCAGTGGTCCTGTACCTTTTGGGGGAGGAAGTTCTTCTACTGTTGCCACAGGCTTTCTGTCTGGAGGAGCTTTCCCCTCTGGTTCAGGCACTTGAGGATATAATGCAAGATGTATAATTACTACACCGAACATGGTTTGTGAGGAAATCATGGAGTTGCATTAAAAAAAACAGACACGATAAGGTTGTATTATCTCAAGAGAGAAGTTGAAAGTGTACTGTGAAAAAATCCAAAAGGTTGGTGTCTAATTGCAACAATAACAGTAGTGGAGAGTGAAAGATATGACAGTGCAAGTGACGACGAGCAAGTGTAAACATGAATGGTGGCTTATATTCCTGGATGCACGCAAGAGAAAAAACAAAAAGTGTCCAGTCGGATGAGTTGCAAAATGAGTGTTTTTTTTTTTTTTTTGTGGTTTAAGAAGTGTTCTAAAAAGTAATACTGCCCAAGAGGACAACATTTTGATACCTATACGGTAGGTCGCTGGGGGAATTTCGGCCTGCCTTTGACCCATCTCTTTTTCAGGAGCTCCCATTTTATGTTTTGAAGTCTTCATTTTTTTCTCAAGAGTAACACTGACTTTGGTGGGAGATGCATCTTCCAGTCTTGTGGCCATCTCAGGAGGAGAATGTATGTGCTCAAGTTCCTTTCTGGTAGACTCTCCAGCTGGTGGTGTTATTTCTCCATAGTAACATTTCTTTAAGCTGTCATTGTCTGTCTCTGACATAATCAGGACCTGGGTTGATAGAGTACTTTTCTGAAGTCTATATTTTAATGTTTGGTCTACATTTGATTTGGGGATGTATTTTAATGTTGGCTCTACTTTACTGTAGGTTTTTTCTACTTCGATTTTGTCATGACTATCTACAGTTCCTCCCAACAACATGGTTTCTTTCTGTTTTGCTGCAGCTTCTCTCCTTAGATCAACTCTATCCCTCTCAAGATTAGTGGAATTTGATTGTATATTAGGACCAAAGTCATATATTTTGGTAGAACCATCATGTTTAGCAGCATTAATGCCATCCTGGGTGGTGATGCCTTTCTCTCTCAATCCATTTCCCAGTTCCTCTAGAGGGATATCCCTTGAACCAGGGGTCATACAGCTCTGAGACTTTGAAGGGGATACTGGCTCCTTGATCAAGTGTCTTTGCCTCACTAATGAGATGCTTTTATCTTCAGAGACATCTGATCTTTTATTGAAACATTGGTCCTTTATCGTTGTGACTGATCTATCAGCATCACTTATCTCAAGATTTGTAGGACTTATGCTTTCTTCATAGACTTTTTGAGAGAATCCCTTACTCACTCGCTTTCCTGGAAATTCTGGCAGTGTTTTATCAGTTCCTTGAGTCATACTAACAGCTTCCTGATATACCTTTGGGCCAATTTGGCCACTGCTATCAACATGTTTTGCAAGGTTGTCCCTTGTAGTAGACCCAAGACTGATATTGTAATTTCTTGATTTTATTTGTTCTCTATCATCTGGGATGCTTTTGACTTGACTTTGACTTTGAGAATCCATAGCACTGACTCTTGGTAGTCCTTCAACTGTTTTCATAGTCTTCTTTAGAGCTTTTCTTAAAATGTCTGTCACCTCCTGCCCTCTTTCCTTTTGCGTTAGGATTTTGGGAACATTGCCCTCAATATCAATTTTCTCGATATTTAGTTCTTGGAATTGCTTGTTTGAAATCTGGTCACTGCTCTTATCTGATGATCCAGATGAACTTGACAATCTAGAGGGAAGATTTTCCACTTCATGAGTCATAGTTTCAAGACTTTGAGGACTTTTATCTCTCAATGAATAACTTTCATGAAATGTTTCTATTGATTTTGTTAACTGATCCCCACTAATAGCATTGCCCTGAGTCATTGTTGGGCACATAATTTTTTTAACAGTAAAGAGAAGTCTTTCCGTTTCAACAATATCTGATTCTTTCTTCCTTGACAACTTTGTTTTTTCAGTATCCTTTATGAGATGACTGTCAGTGTTTGGACTAACTTCATGTCCTTTAGAAGTCATTCTTACATTTGCTTGTAGCTCTCTTGTTTCTGGAGTTTGTAACATTCTTCTTTTGACTGGAGACTGTTCTGTCAGGTGATTGTCTTTTTCTGGTGCGATCTCAATAGTGTCTTGATTTCTACCAACAACTTTTTCATAAATTACATGGCCAAATTGATCAGTTTTAGGAAATGTTGCAGGTGGTGTTCGATTTGAGTTATTGTCTTCATTTCTGGTGATACTTGACTCTTTAAAACGGACACTCATTTGTTCAGGAAAGTTAGTTTTTGAACTGGAACCGATATTATAACCTAAAAGGTTATCAGGCTTTATGGGTTCTGACCCTGTTTCTCTTGAAAACATCGGTAGTTCATCTTTCTCTAGATCCTGTCCCTGATATTTGGCTAGGGTTGTGCTCTTGGGTTGTGGTGTTCTCACTAAATTAACTTCAGTTTGTTCACTGTGCAATTCAAATAAATCTTTTGGAAGAATCTGACTACATTGTCTCGATAAATTGGACTGGTTTTGAATGTTCTCTAATGTATCTCTGTCTCCTAATTGGGGTAGTATCTGATATTTTTCTGCAGGTCCAGTCTGGTTAATGTTTGTTTCCAGAGATTCTATACTTTCATCTTTTAGGGAATATTTTTCAGATTTTTCTTTTGATTTTGGCATAATTTTGGTATTTAATGTACCATGGATGGAAGGCTCTAAAGGTGACATTGTTTCCTCAGTTGATTTTGTTTTAACAGTCAGAAATTCTACATTCTTGGGACAAGTGATTTCCATTTCTTTAACATATGAAAAGATTGGTCTCTGAAGATGCTTCATCTCAACACTTTCAAAAGTCTGTGTGCTCTCCATACAGTCTTTTGCAGGGACTTCTATATTCACTGGAAAATCTTCCTTACGGGCAAAGGTTTTGGATGGGTGACAAATTTGTCCTTGGCCTTTACATGCTTCTTTATATTCAGAGGCCTTTTCTGGCAGCTCATGGCCAAAATCTTGAGTGTCATAAAACTCATTTCTCCTGCTGTGTGTTTCATCGTATCTTAGCAAAATATCTGAGGGTTCTCCTATTTCCTCACACATAAAAACCGCTTCTGGGGAAACTGCCTGATTCATAGGAGAAATGTGGAAACTTTGCTGAATTGCTCCAGGCTCCTTATCTAATTTCTGAATTGATCCTAATGTTCTACAACCATAAATATGAGCTTCTTCATCTGTATAAGGCCAAATCTCTTTGGATTCAGTATCCTGCCATATAGTTCCACTGATGTTTGAGGGACTTTCAATGTCTTTGCCAGTTCTGTAACTTGCAATAGAGGCACCTTGTTGCTCAGAAAAGCTTTTTGATGAATCCTCAACATCATCACAAGTCCTTCTTCGCTCTTCATTAATGGCAACACTTTTTGCCGTTATTGATTTTCTTTCTGACTGTTCTGTCCTGTCCTGATATTGAAGTCTAGATGGTTTCAGAAGAGTAATGTCTTTCTTCTCTTCCTCTAAAAATGCATTGCTTTGAACAGCAGATGCAACATTTGGGGATGAAGGACCCCCGTTAAAGTATAACTCATTCTGTGGGGCTGTTCTATTAAATATGTCCAATTCAGCTAAATTAAGAGTCATTACATAGTTTTTGTCTGGTTTTCTGTCCACTGTAGCGATTATCTGTTCTTTTGATTCGATTTTGGATTTTTCTTCAGAAAAAAAATCTTTGGGACCCTTGAAAGACTCCTCTGGATGCAATGTTGAAAAAGGCTTGATATGAAGATATTCTTTTTGAGATGATCTTTCATTTTCAGCTGACATAAATGACATCTTGTTGGCCATTGAAGTAATGGGTTTAGTCTTCTGAAGATTTGCTTCAAGATCTAAGATATTTTCAAGAATATGCAACCAAACAGTTGTAATACAAAGCATGACATGGTGTTAACATACTGCATTACTTTTCAGAGTATCTTATTTCATCTTATTTCAAGATGTGCATAGCAACGTTCTGCTCTTTGTGTGTTTGGTTTAAGGTATAATCATAGTATGAATGTACCTTTCTTAGTCAGAGTTTCTTTTCTTTCAGCAGTAGCTTCTACTGCCATGGTGGTCGTCTTTGACATTATGGTTGTCTTCATAGCAATCTCAGGCTCTTCAAAAGAACAAGTCACTTTTAGCTATTTAGCTGAGTAATGACCCATGCCTTATGTTTTCAATGTTGAACATGACCACACACCAAAGGAGTGGTAATTTCAAATAATGTTGGCTAGTACATTACAATAGATATACCTGTGACTGAAGGAATCTTTTTTGTAGGTTTAGTCACAGGGACATCACTGGAGGGCACCTTCTGCTCTATGGGCTCAGTCACTTTACAAGATATAAACTGAGTTACTAGAAATGCTAACATTAAAGCACTATAAATGCAGCTCCTTTAAATGCTATCCTTTGTCAGTGTACTGGAAAGTCACTTTAGTACCTTTAGGTTTTATAGAATCCTTTATGGTCCTCTGAGGCTCAGGTTTTGATGGCTCCAGTGGCTCTACTTCCACAGGAACTATGGAAATATTGTTTGAGGGACACTTTTCATAAATGTGATCACATAAAAGTATCTACTTACATGACCGCAAGAGTGCAAAAAGAATAAGTCACTCTATCGAGTGAAAAGACATGTTTTGACAGTAGACAGAACTTACTTCAAGATGTGCATAGCGACGTTCTGCTCTTTGTGTGTTTGGTTTAAGGTATAATGTATTGCTTTCACATGAAATTCATGAGTATGAATGTACCTTTCTTAGTCAGAGTTTCTTTTCTTTCAGCAGTAGCTTCTACTGCCATGGTGGTCGTCTCTGATATTATGGTTGTCTTCATAGCAATCTCAGGCTCTTCAAAAGAACAAGTCACTTTTAGCTATTTAGCTGAGTAATGACCCATGCCTTATGTTTTCAATGTTGAACATGACCACACACCAAAGGAGTGGTAATTTCAAATAATGTTGGCTAGTACATTACAATAGATATACCTGTGACTGAAGGAATCTTTTTTGTAGGTTTAGTCACAGGGACATCACTGGAGGGCACCTTCTGCTCTATGGGCTCAGTCACTTTACAAGATATAAACTGAGTTACTAGAAATGCTAACATTAAAGCACTATAAATGCAGCTCCTTTAAATGCTATCCTTTGTCAGTGTACTGGAAAGTCACTTTAGTACCTTTAGGTTTTATAGAATCCTTTATGGTCCTCTGAGGCTCAGGTTTTGATGGCTCCAGTGGCTCTACTTCCACAGGAACTATGGAAATATTGTTTGAAGGACACTTTTCATAAATGTGATCACATAAAAGTATCTACTAACATGACCGCAAGAGTGCAAAAAGAATAAGTCACTCTATCGAGTGAAAAGACATATTTTGACAGTAGACAGAACAACAAATAACCAACAGGTACATACAATACACGATTTAGATGGTAACAGGACACAGAAAGACCACATCAGTGATCAGGGAAAAACTCAGCGCAGTAAGACAAAAACACACAAATGAATGACAGACAGACATTTACCATGAACAGACACAGAACAGACACAGGTAAGACTCGAAGGCAGAATTTCACATATCTGAAGTGTGATGTCATCTACCTTTTTTATGTGAAATGTGTATCTTCTGGGGTATAGCTTCATCTTGTTTTCTAGTGGGAATTGTAACCTCTTTTCTTTGAAGTACCACAGTTTCTGTTTCTTCTTGAATAATTGTTGTGATTTCTGCTCTCTTTTGAACTTCAACAATAGCTTTGAAAGAGCAATTGAGGGGAAAAGGAAGAGTAAGACTGTTGTGACCAATTGGTCATCAGCAGATCAGCACAGACAAAGCACAGTATCAAGGGACAAACAAACACATAGATCACATACTGTACAATGTATCCCTTACCAGGATTTAAAGACAGACAAATACACACAAAAATATGTTTTTTGTGGGGAGAAAAAGAATTTTGAGACAAAAGAAAGTGTTTTGTCTCAGTGGTGAGACAGGAACATATACCTTTTGGTGCGGCAACTTCTGGCAGGATTGGCGTCGGCTCTGGTTTTCTAGCTGGTACTGTTTTTGGTGGCTCTGATGGTTCTGGCACAGCGGGTTTCTTTGCCTCCACAGGGACTTAAAAGAACATGGGCTTTGTTTTGATTTCACACAACAGAACCATTTATCTATCAGACGTGACATGCAAAGAGCTGGCTCCTTGGAGTGTGTCTCCACAAAGAGAACCAAACCAAAACAGACAAGAAAGTTCAAACACAGACAACATGACTGGGACCACTGAGTTGGTAAGCATGACACAGTGTCACACAAACAAGACATACATGAAATACCTTTAGCCTGGGGAGCTTCTGGTTTCTTTGCCGGTGCTGCTTTAGGTTCGAGCTTAGGTTCCGGTTCAGCTTTAGACGCAGGAACTGGTTTAGGCTCAGCAGCCACCTGTGGTTTAGGCTCAGCCGGCACCTTTGGTTTAGGCTCAGCAGCCGCAGGTGCTGCAGGTGTTTGGACATCTTTAGGTAATGTAAATATACTGCTATTAGTGATTGACAACAAGGGTGTGACAAGAGGCTGAGACTTCAACAAGAAGAGAAGAGTGTAAGCTGTGTGGAACATGGGGCGGACAGACATGGTAGACACATGTGGTGAGGAACAGTGACTTAAGACAATAAGAAAATGGCAACTGAACACACAATGAAGCACTCAAAACAACATGAAAAAACAGCAACTGACATCACAGGTGGTGAGGTACAATGCTTACAGATCATGGTGCGAAAGAAAATAGCAGTTGACCATATAGTGAAACACACAAGCAACATAGATGAGAAGATTACAACTGACTTTAGACGTGGTGAGATACAATACTTAAAGACAATGACACTGAAGAAAAGAGTATTCAAACTCACGGTGAAACACTCAAACTGCACAGATAGAAAGACAGCTGGTGACATTACACACTGACAATACACACATGAATGAAGCGCGTTCAACAAGAGCGATGCACACAAGAACAATACACTCAAGAACCAACATAGATGCAAACCAAACAAGACATATACCTTTTTTAGGAGTGACCTGTTGTTCTACAGGAGCAGTGGGAGTTGGCTTAGGAACAGAAACCTTTGGTTCTTCGAGTTCTTAAAAGTGAGTAAGTACATATAACACAAAAACATTTCAACAGTTAATGGTGGACATACAGAACATATATTTCCTTGGGCATACACAAAAGAGAATAGAGACGGTAGACGATCTGGAGATGAACACTGAAAGGGACTCACAGGACAAACAATAAGAGAGGAAAGGACAAACGTAGGATTCGTCATACCTTTTGGTGGTGGAACATCCTTTTTCTCTGGCACTTTTACTGGAATTACTTTTTCCTCCACGGGCTTCTTGGCTTCAGGTACTTAAAAATATCATCATGAATCTATGTCAATTCAAAGCTATGTCTCTTCAAGATGTTAGAATCACCCTTAATTGTTACACAGTGAAATATTAAATGAAAACATATGCCATGAATGCCATGATAGAAGACAGACAAAACATTCCTTTGACATACAAAACCAACTGTTAAAGAGCTTTACACACATGGTGTCAACAGAGTAATGTAAGACAGAGACACGTTAAATACCTTTAGCTGGTTCCTGTTTCTTTGGTTCTTTGATAGATGGTTTCTCTTCAGGCTTGGGAGCCTCAGGAACTTTAAGAACAATTACTTCATTAAAGCAAAGCCAAAAGCTAAGTGCAAGCACTAAGCATTAGAGATCTACAGAGATTACACGCAGGCTTGTTATATACATACAGGAAAACACAAATACTCACTACATCTACAGACAATGGACATATTTTCTGACAACCAAGACGAGTTATGGAAGCAAACGTTAACAAGGACAAGGACATGGAGAAGGCATAATGTTTACATAAGAGCAAACATAACAAGAACAATCAACAAACAAAACATACAATTCACACAGTGACATTGGAATGATCCAATGAAAGTTATGTAACACTCAACAATGACCATACCACAAATAGACAAAACAAATGCAAAACAAATGAGCAAGACATAACTGACATCAACCATAACCTGACTGCTTTTTGATTCACTTGCCATTCCATAGCTTATTGCCTTGGCTGCCACAAAAGCTCGCATTTTATTATATACCTCTCTCTGGAGCTTCCTCTCTCATGCCTAATTTCGCCCTCTGGACTGGTTCCTCCACAGGCACCCTAGGAACTGGTTAGAGAATGAAAATGGACTTAGAGACATACAAAAACATACACACATCAATCAGTACATTAAAGGTGTCAAAGATGGAACATAAACATGAGACCACCTGGAAAAGGAGGCATTTGGCTGTGGAGTGCAACTCACATGGAAAGCAATACAATAAAAGGACAGGACACGTAGACAAAAATGACCTTCTGGTCTATAAGCTGACAGACTCACAAAGGACAAAACAAAAGGATGCAAACATGTTATGAAAGCACACAAGACAATAGGACAAAACAAAATTCAGTCAATAAGACCAAAAAGGTGACACATACTGTAGGAAGAGCAAAAAAGGAGTTAAGAGGGATTCATAAGAACTAAGCAAAATATGGATGAATACAACGAGAACACATTAATACCTTCAACTGTAGTGACCTCCTGCACTACCATTTCTTCTGTCCAGATTTCTCGTTCTGGAGAATGGTAACAATCCGTGATAAGAATTCAAGCAAGATGGCAAAAATATTATAATGTAAGACATTTGTCATTCTTTTGTGGGAACACACGACATTAGCTGGTTTCACATTATTAAGTTGTTTATTCTTTGATTCATGAAGAGAGGGTTAAAGGATGAACTCTGTTATTGTTATTGATGGAATGGCTTCACACTGAGCTTTTTAGTGAATGATAGAGTGAAACATGAGATGAAGAGTGACAAAAAAGATGGACTGAAAAGTCTCCATCTTTTGTTCATTTTCCAATGTTTTGATGACGGGAGGGTTAAAGGATGAACACCGTTATGGGCATTAATAAGGGTTTCACGGGGAGGTTTAAAAAAAAAATGATGAGTCAGATGTAAGAGTGATGATAAAGGATGATTGAAAAGTCCTTGTACCTCGTATCTCCATCTTCTCCTCATACTGATAGTATTCAGTTGATGACTCTTCTTTTAGAAAATAGTAACACACACATCACCATTTGTTTGTTTGTTTGTTTGTTAATGTACAAATTAGTTTCTGTGCACGAGTCCCATTCTTACCTTTAATGGCAAATGCAGTAGGTGCATCGGGCACTTGAATTGATGTGTCAGGGACATCTGAAGGGTGTTAAAAATAAGCTATGATCTTTGAACTCACTGATTCTGTCAATATGACAGTTTTGTACTATTATATACTGTGATATTTATTAGTCTTGTTTTGCCACGTGAGCTACTTGAAAAATGCATAAGTGGTTTGATAAATGCTATGTTGAAAGTTGAAAATGCTTTACTCACCATAAGGCAACCTTCCTAACTCAATTTCTGTGAAAGGAGGCAAAATGGCATTACAACCTAATTTAAACTATTCAAACACAGAACTTCGAAAACTGGCGGTACAGACCTTTGCCTGACAGGTAAAGTTCAGCTGTGCTTTTAGCTTCACCTCTGGGCTCCAACCTCACAATCACTGAGTATACGCCTGAAGAATTATTAATGGTGTTAATTCAGTGTCTTGACTTTCAAAAGAGAAGGACGGAATTTGAACACACGACGGTATTCATACTCTACACACCTTCATCTTCGTTGGTTACGTTGCGGATGATCATAAAGTGACGTCGACCTTCGCTTCGGAAGTTATACTTTGGGCTCTCTTTGAGTTCCCAAGTGTCTTTGTACCATGTTACAATAGCATTGTCGAAAGACACCTCACATTCAAAAGTGGCTGACTGTCGCTCCCTCACCACAATGTTCTGGATGCGTTTGGTGAAGTGAATTTGTTCAGCTAAAAATAGATAACGCAGGGTTTATCAGTAGGTTACGATACTTGAGTGACTTTACAGATGACACAAAAAGCATTATGTCTTGATGATCAAAATGGAAATTGGAACTTGAATTGTCATTACTGCTTAGAACACTATCCTTAGCATTATCACTTGTATAGAACATTGTAAAAGAAAACTATGAGACTATGTAGACTAAAAGAATCCAAGACTTGTTTGAATCTTCAATGAAGTTGTATCCAAAAAACAGACATGTCTTCATAATATGATGATGGAAGAGGTTAGTAGGTGGGTTCAACGGACAAGTTAGAGAGATTATTCAACGTATACAAACCTTCAACCCAAAGATTTGTTGTTGATTCAAGGTTGTCATATTTGCAGGTATACTGTCCTTGGTCTTCAGGTCTTACATCTTTGATAGAGAGCCTCTGAATCTTATCAATCACAGTGAATGTGTATCTGCTGCTTGGCTCTAAAAGCTTTCCGTTTTTAAACCACTGAGTTTTTACATTAGGTATAGAGAACTGGCAAGTCAGAATACAGGTTTGGCCTTCCTTACCAGCAGTTTCCTCCAAATGTGCTTCCACTTTAGCTTCTGTAAAGACAAGAATGACGGACACCGCATTAAACTCATGACTGTCAAACAAGAGAATTTGTCTGGCAAGAGAACTGACATAAAATGGTTGATTTTTCACATCAAATCATTCACATCAACATACCCTGTACTGTGAGTTTGGCACTGGAGATATGTGGCCCGCATACAACCCGGTAATTGCCCGCGTCACCAGTCTGGCACTTCTTGATCTTCAGTATGTGGCGGTTACCAACAATTTTGATCTCATATTTATCATTAGTGTCAAGCTTCTGTGTACCCTTGTACCAGGACAAGGTGATCTCTGGGTAGTTGATTTTAATTTCACATTCAAACACAGCCTCCTTGTTAACATCTGTTGTTTGATCAGTGATGTCTTTCACAAGAGTAACAGGCTGTAATATAACAACATAGTGATAGAATTAATGAACAACAAACTCATTTCCAGTCTATTTTTCATCAAATGCCAATTCATCAAATTATATGCAAATATTAAAAACCTCTGTCTGTTCCATTCTCTTTTGCAAATCAGCCACGATTTGAGCCAAATCTTCCTCTGACTCTCTTGAAGCCAAACTTCCCTCCTAAAACAACAAAAGCGGTATAGCAAGAGTGTTGGCATCATTGACATCATCTTTCTACTCTGCCTTCAAGGAAATATTTGAAACTGCTATGACATAAGATCTCCAACTCACAGGTCGTCCACTCTCCTCCTCCTTCTCTCTCTTCAACTGCTCAATAGCTTGTAGGAGACCACGGTAATCAGTGATCCCGTACATGCGAGCATACTTCTCATATTCCTTTGGATCTACATTCCTCAGCAACTCTACAATATCAATCTCTTGGCCTTCCTTCGGACTTTTCTGCTTTGAAGGTGTCCTTGATGAGATAAAAGAAATCATTTATATCATCTTCCTGAATAACATCTGTACTACTTGCTCATAAATAGCAATGACATAAACAACTAAACTCACTTCTTCAGTTTCACTGTCTCAGGGACAATCTCTTTCTTCTCCTCGACATTCATGTCAGCACTGCACTCAATCTCTCCGTGTTTGTTAGATGCAACACATCTGTACTGTCCAGAGTCAGATTTGGTAACCTCCCTGATTTCCAGCTTGGCCTCTTGACCCTTCTGCTCGATGGTGATGCGACCACCATGAGTAACCTGTCTCCACTTGCCCTTCATCCATTTCACGTTGGGGATTGGGTCACCACCAACTTTAGCAATGAAGGTTGCTGTACCCTCTGAAAATAGAGTCATAGAATATCAGTACATACCCAGTTTTTCTAATGTGACCTTGCCGACAACTGCCATACAAGACTACAGAACTTACTCTCTGTGATATGAACAGTCTTGGGTTCTTCGATGAAGTACAAGTTATCAAGCTTCTTTGCTGGTTTGGCTGCAGGGGTCGCTTCAGGTGCTGGAGCTGCGGTGGCGGCTTTTTCTGAGAAATAATTAATAAATGCAAATTCACTAACATGTCTTCAATGCATAGACGTGTGAGGTTGTAGTTTTGACCATGAGCTCGCTGAACTGTGAATCTGTTTGCAAGACTGTAAATATTTCACAATGTGTAAGTTTCACAGTAGATATGAATCAAGTTGTTTTTGAGAAGTCCAACGTCAGTGGGAAAAGAGAGTAGAACGTCAACAAATAACAAGCTTTCAAAGAAGAGCAACAACAAAAAACAATGAAGCTTTAAGCATTGAGCTCTGGTACATAAAAAGCTTTGGACAGAAAGCAGAAAACTTTTCACAGTTGCAAAATAAAAGCAAGATACATTCATCATGTAGTTGCTATTGTCTGTTTCAACTGCCTTGATGATGAGGGCTTTGGGTATTTTTATTCATGAAAACAAGCTGAAATATTAAGTTTTAACATTAATTTCAATCATGAGTTATATTTACATGCTATGGATTGCTAACTATGCCCCACATTGTCTGTATAGTTTACTCAAACAAATCTTTACAATTTATTAAGCTAGCAGTAGAATTTTATATTCCTTAAAAATTTAATTTTACACTTGAACACACAGATATACACATTTAAATTGCTGACGTATGTGTGAATATATTTGGAAATTTGCCTAACAAATGGATACCTTTCACAGTCACTTTGGACTTGCAAAATTCACTTCCAGCCTCATTTGTAGCCTTGCACAAATAATCTCCAGCATCATTCTTGGACACACGGACAATCTCCAAAGTGGCTGTGCCATTTACAAAGGTGATCTTAGTGCTGGCTGAGGACGACACCTCCCGTCTGTCCTTCATCCACTGAACCTTCAGCGGAGGAGAACCACGGACGTGGCAGCTCAGGGTGAGCTTGTCATCTGCATTAATGGTCACTGGCTTAAGAGGTATGTCGAAGGTCGGAGGCACCTTGTGTTCTGCATCGTAAAAGACGTGGAACATAATCACTGTAGCAACCACAATACCAAGAATACCCAAATAATCACTGTTGCAAGCACAGAGCAAGCAAGAACAAGTAAACAAGATAACCACAAATCATTGTGGCAAGCAAAACTGCAATAACAATCATAAAATCAATAAAGCAAGACAAAAAATTAGAACTAACATATTATCAGCAAGTAAAGAAGTAAAAAACAAGACGTAGTCACTATTGCAAGCAAAAAAGCAAGAACAACCACATACTCACAATATCAAGCAAAGAAGTAAGAACACAACACAATCACTATAGCAAGCACAATAGCAAGAGTACTTATACAATCGCTGTTGCAGGCAAAATGTAAGAACAACACAATCACAGTAGCAAGCATGGTAGCAAGAATGAGAAGACAATCACCATAACAGGCACATTGAAAGACATTACTTTTTGGTGTATAATCACCTTAGTGATCAAAATAGTAATCATGCATATTGACACCGCAGCATAGACCTTGCACTAAAACATCACACATTTCTTTTCAAATTTTGAAATCAAAGTTTCAAGATTTGATGTGTTTAATACGCTATTAAACACAACATATACAGTACCTGAGATTCTCACTGTAGCTTGGCAACTGTCGCTGCCAGCTTCGTTAGTGGCTTTGCAGGTGTATGTGCCACTGTCTGAGCACTGAGACTTCTTGATACAGAGCACAGCCACATTGTTCTTGAAGGATATGTCATAGTCGTCAGAGCTGGAGATTTCACTGCCATCTTTGTACCAGTTCACTGTTATGGGCTGAGATCCAGACAGACGGGCCTCTAGTTTCACCACCTTGCCCTCAACTTCCTCGATAGATTCAGAGGGTTTTTTGGTGAAGCTGGGAGGAATTTTACGCTCTGAAATAACAACAAATGCACTGTGAGTGTTTATAACCAAACAAATGAAGTCGCTGTGAAGAGAACTTTTGAATATGGCGAAAAAGGAAAGCGAAGCTTATCAGATAAGTAATAAAAAGCTATTTCCAAGAGAGTAGCGAGGAAAGCAGAAACTATCACACAGAAGCGACTAAACAAATACCTTTCACAGATACTTCAGCAGAACAAGAGTCCTTTCCCATGTCATTACTAGTATGGCAAGAATAGCGTCCAGAGTCATTTTTATCTGCTTTTAGAATGGTGAGGTGTGCAGTGTTATCCACACAGGATATTTTATAATTTCCGCCAGTGCGAATATCTTTGTGATCCTTTGACCATGTCACTTTCATTGGCAAAGATCCAGTCATGTGACATTCCATCTCCACACTATCTCCCACCGTAACATCCACTGGCAAAAGCTTTTTATCAAAAACTGGTGGATATCTTGGCTCTACAATATCAGGTAGAAAATAGCATGGTTGGACATATTTAAACACATTTAAAAAATGCAAAACAATTCTGTCAGATACATCTTTTTACATTACTAAACCAAACAGACCTTGAAGTGTGAGTTTGGCTCTGCAAGAGGCTGTCCCAACACTATTTGTTGCGACACAAGTATATTCCCCAGAGTGTCTCATTTCTCCTCTGGCAATTTGAAGGACGGCAGAGTTATCATCGAAACTCATTGAGAATTCAGCGTCATTTCTCAAGGTTTCACCATCTTTAAGCCAAGAGATCTCCATGGGGGAGGATCCAGCCACACGACACTCAAATCTGACTGCCTGTCCCTCAGTTTGTTGTATACTAGTAATTTTCTTGGGGAAAGATGGTGGTGTTTTGACCTCTGAAATGCAATTTTTTTACACAACACACAAACACTGAGTACAGTTGCTATGGTGTGGTTAATAATGCAATGATTACCTAAAAGAGAAAAAGACTAATAAAATATCTGAAGAACAGTCACCTTGTACAGTTAGTTGGCAACTGGAGGATGCTGATCCAATGCTGTTTTCAGCTTTGCATGTATATTCTCCAATGTCTGCTTTAGACGTTTTACTAATTTTCAGACAGGCTACACCTTTTGAGAATTCCATTTTGCACATGGCAGAGGATCTCAATTTTCCATCGGCTTTAAACCAGGATACTTTAATTTCAGGTGTGCCCCCTATTTGGCATTTCAAGCAAACAGCATCTCCAGCTGTGACATCCATTGGCTCCAATTGTTCAATAAAGTATGGAGGTTCTAAAGTAAAACAAAATAAAACATCGTCGCAACAAGATAACAAAAACAGCATGCAAACAGCATACAATTATGTGAATATGGACAACTAAAAACACAACACAAACCTAATATGGACACATTGGCATGACAAGTATCAGTTCCGGCTCCATTGGAGACTTCGCAAGAGTATTTTCCTGCAGCCTCTTTATCACTGTTTAGACACTCCAGGATGCAGGAGCTCTCAGTTGTTGTCATGTTGTACTTGTAAGAGGAATATATCTCTTGCCCATCCTTATGCCATTTAACATGAATTTCTGGGCTTCCACCGTATGTGCATTCAAGAATCATGGATTTGCCCATTTCAACAGAAAGGTCTTTAAGTTTTTTAATGAAACGAGCAGGTTCTAGGACAAAAACAACACATACATTAATTGGAACATTGCCTCTCCAAAGTAACAAACGCAAACTCCTTCATGCACAAAATCACAACAACCAACCTTTCACAAACAGGTTCACTGTGCAGTTCTCCTTTCCAGCATCATTAATAATTTGGCATGTGTACTCTCCTGCGTGGGATTTATCAACGTTGCGGAGCTCCAACGTAGCCATGTCACCTTTGAGAGCTATTGCACAGTCCCTTCCAGGCAAAACTTCCTTGCTCCCTCTAAACCATTTCAGTTTTAGAGGGGCACTTCCCCTCACAGTAGCAGCAAATGTAACGCTTGAGCCGGGCAACGCTTCCAGTGGTTGAGGTTGAGTCACAAAAGATGGAGGCTCTACAGGAGACACAGAGGAGGAATAGACTTGATGATCTCTCGTATTCGCCTATTCCAATTCAACCAACTTTTGAATAATAAAGCTAAATGAATAGGCGCATTAATCACCCTGGACATAGACTGACCTTTTACAACGAAAGTTGAACTGGTTTCAGCGGTTCCTGCTTTGTTGACAGCTTTGCACTTGTACGTTCCAGAATCAGACAGTTTGAGTGTGGGAACTTTCAAAGTGCAGGTGTTGTCGCTGAACATAATTTCGTAGTTAGGTCCACTTGTGATCTCCGCTCCATCATGGTACCAAGAGATTGTGAAAGGTGAAGATCCAGACACTTTACAGTCCAGTTCACCAGATTTACCCACAATACTCTGTACATCTTTCAATTTCCGTGAGAACGCCGGAGGAATTATTTTATCTGTGTAAAAATACACAATTAATTGAACATGGAACTGAGGGAATTTGGTACTTGATATAACTTGACACAATCGAGGACATAACAACAAACCTAGGACATTGAGGTGTATTTTGCTGACATCAGCGCCAACTTCATTTTTGACCTCGAATGTGTACTCTCCAGAGTCGTCCCTCTCGCTTGTCAAAATTTTAAGACTGGAGATCATTTTTGCAAAGGTGATCTTGTACTTCTTTCCAGACGACAGTTCCACTCCATTTCTGTACCACCTTGGCATTAACTCGGGAGTTCCAGCTACAGTACACTCTAGGGCGGCTATGTCTCCTTCTGTGACACTAAAAGACTCTGTCCTATCAATAATTAAAGCCGGCTCTGTAGATAAGGGAGAAACCATACATATGTGTAAGCCTGGGGGGAGGAAACAAAAAAAAAACAGACACTGCCTAAAAAACATATACAAACCTAAAACAGTCAGGTTAGCTATGCACTCTGCCACCCCAGCATCATTTTTGAGCTGACAGGTGTACTTCCCAGCAGTGGTTTTGTCAGCCTTAAAGATTTTAAGAGTGACCTGGTTGTTCTCAAAGGTAATCTTGCGGTTGTCACCATCCCTAAGAACATGGTCTTTGTCCTGAACCCAAGATACAGTCATTGGCTGAGAGCCTTTAATCGTGGCAACCAAAGTCACTTCTTCACCAGACACTGCTGTCATATTGGACAGCTTCTTCACAAAGACTGGTGGCTCTGAGTGGTTAAAAAGATGTGGACAGATATTTAATGATACCCGTACCTCACAGCAAACTCAAAGGAATTCACAATAACAACACCAAACACATAAAACTTGTACCAACCTCTCAGTTTAATAGACACATTGCATGTGTCACTTCCTACACTGTTGGATGCTTTGCACTCATACTCAATAGCATCTGAAGCTTCCAGACCAAGGATATGCATAGTTGCAGAGCATCCTTCGTACACAAACTTATATTTTCTGCCCTCCTTTAGTGCCTTTTTATCTTTGAACCAGGTTATCTCAAACGGTGCTGTGCCCTTCAATTCACAGTTCAGACTGACGTCTTTGCCTTTCAGTCCTTCAACAGGTTGAGGCACTTTGATGAAAGATGGTGGGTCTGTAAATAATATAAGTCCAGTTTAATGTTGTTGTATCACATTATATGTGGACATCCAACCATTCCATATTTCATACTTTACGAAATAGGTATTAATCCGTACTTAAAAACTAGTGTGAAAGAAAGTGTTACAGTAGTTAACTTCGTAAATACAAATGCTGGGCCCTAATTTCATAGGGCAACAAGCACTGTGAACGAGCTTGGCACAGCAATAACCACGCAGGATTATCGATATTTTGAACATAATTGGCAGGAATGCCTATATTTGCTAATTTCATTGACACAAAGCAGGGCGCAATCAATCATAAATGGGTTTAGTAATTTGTGGATGTGACAAGGAAGTCATTCTTTATCAGCCAATCACAATGACTCAACCATACATTATCAAAATTGACACAGAGCTCTGTAGCTGTTCTGCTATGGAGCAAACAACAAATTTCCCGTCGCAAACAGTGTGTGAGGTCTGCCTGACATTAAATGATTAAGAAGTTTCGCCTCATTGCTTTGAAGGAAGCCATTTATACATGGAGCTTCCCCATCTGTGTGTGGACACACCAGCATTGTATGGACCCACCCGTATTTGCGCTTAGAATATTGCTCATGTTAAAAAATTAGCAAAATGAATTTGCAAGTAAATTAGTTTTAGATCAAAAACGGTGTACTTTGCGTGTTGCTAGCCGCGTTGCCCATAAATGAAATTAGGGCCCCCTATTTCCATTTAAGCTTACAAACATATATACTGTAAATACTCATAAAGTAACAAAATATAACAAGTTGGTGATTTTATAATATCTTGATCAATTACGCTTATTCATTAGCTGACCTTTCACTGTGAGTGTGGCGCTGCAGCTTTTAGTTCCAGCGTCATTCTGAGCCTCACATGTATACACTCCACCATCGTCAAATGACGCGGAGGAAATATGGAGGACTGCCACTGAGCCATCAAATGATGTCTTGCAGTTGTGACCATCTGTCAGTTTTGAATCGTTTTTAAACCAGTTAATCTGAAGTGGGGCAGTGCCCGTCACTTTGCATTCGAGAACGACTGCGTCGCTCAGCTTCACAAACTTTGTGCTCGGAAGTTTCTGTGCAAAGTCTGGCGGTTCTGCAAAATGACAAATAACAAAAGTCAACATCTTGAACAGAAAAAGTCAAACATGCAAATGGAAATCCAAGAATGCAAGATGGAAGATGAGCTGCAAGAGTTGAGCTGTTGGAAGATGAGGACAAGAATGAGAGTTAATGGTTGATGAAGGACAAGGAAGTGGTGAGCAACAAAGTGGTAATGGTGAAGCAAGTAGCGATGGGCAAATGCACGGTGACTCATGACCACAAAAGCAAATGTGACAATGAAGCAGTTGTGAAAATGGGATGGTGGGACTGTGTTTAGTTACAAGTCTCAGAAAGAGCAAAGTCCAACCTTTGACAAGTAAATTAGCGGTACACTTCACAGTACCAGCATCGTTGCTAACTTGGCAAGAGTAAGTTCCACTTTGTGAAACGCCAACAGATAAAAGATCTATGAAGCACGATAAGCCCTCCAGTCCAGTAAAGCACGATGGTCCGGTTATCAGCTCCGTGTCCTCCTTAAACCATTTCACAGTAAAAGGAGGGGTTCCTTTGAAGGTGCTCTTAAACCGAACTGTAGTGCTTGGAACAACTGCCTGAGATTCTGGCATCAGCACAAAGCTTGGAGGCTCTATAATACATATGAAGGGAGAATATATATGAATATAGACCTTTGCTGAACTGGCAACAACTGTTTTGGTCTTTTTAAATATCAGCTCAATACAATTATACTTAACTGACCTTTCACCCTTAGCACTGCACTGCATTCACAGCTTCCTGCTTTGTTTGTAAGTTTGCAAGTGTATGCCCCAGTGTCTGCCTTCTCTAAGTGCTCAATCTCCAAGGAGGCACTATTGTCCTCATGGACAATTTTATGCTTTGTTCTCCCAGAAAGTTTATTTCCATCTTTTATCCAGTCCACAGTGATTGGGAGGGATCCAGATATTTTGCAGCCAATGTGCACAGAGGAACCCAAAATCTCCTCCATATCAGTTAGCGGTTTTATGAAGGAAGGAGGAATAACTTGATCTGGTACCGAGATTGGGAGATTGAAAATGTGAGTTACACCCTCTAATAACTATTCCAAATTTAGATATATAAAAAAACTTGTTAAACAACATTAAAGTACTGACCTACTACAACCAATTCAACCTTGCATGTAGCAACATTAATGTGATTTGCAACCTCAAAGATATACTGTCCTTTATCTTCTTTCTGGACAGACTGAATTTTAAGACTGCTGATATTGTTCATAAAGCTGAGGATGTGCTGTCTGCTAGGGACCAGCTCCTTCCCATCTTTAGTCCATTTCACTTTGAGCTCAGGAGTGCCTGTAACTTTGCAGTCGAAGCTGACTGGGTCACCAACAGTGACATTAATAACCACTGGCTTTTCAATAATCTGTGGGGGCTCTAAAAAGGCATAAATATAGAAATGTGAATAAAGTCGTCCAACAACTGTAAAGTATTATTTTCTAATAATATAATTATAAATGTATATGTTAAATAATACTGTTGTGTGCACTACAATGGTACAGTAGGATCAAGATCACTAATTAGTGATTCTTAGAAAGACGGAAATGTATACAAAAAGACAAACCTTGCACCAGAAGGGTTGCAAAGCATTTCTCCTGTCCTGCTTCATTCACAGCTTGACAAGTGTACCTTCCACTGTGACAAGACTCACAGACTGGAATTCTCAGAATAGCCACACTGCCATCAAACATCTTTTCAAACTTTGGATCCTCCAAGATCCACTCTTCATCTTTTTGCCACTGTACACTCAAGGGGGCAGATCCCTTTACAACACACTTCAACTCTGCCACTTTCCCAAGGACAGTGGCAACATTTTGAATCTTCTCTACAAATGATGGTGGTTCTAATAAGAAAGAAGACGGATCAGTAAAATAGTCGTGCCTATAATGTCTAATGCAATTTGGAATTGAATAACATGTCTACAGACCTTTCATGCTAAGCTCTGCTCGACAAGAGCAACTTCCCACTTCATTTGCCACTGTGCACTGATATTCACCAACATCTAAAGTGTCACATTTCTGGATTTCAAGATATAGCAACCCATTTTTCTTTAATATGTGCTTTGAGCTCGGTTTGATCTCCTTTGAGTCCTTGAGCCAAGTAATCTCAAAAGGAGCAGTCCCAGTAACCTGACACTCAAAGGATGTATTTGCACCATTCACAACCTCAACAGGTGTTAATGGCTTGATAAATGCTGGTGGCTCTGCAACCAACAAAGAAAGAACAGTAAGATCACTTGTCCTGTTTAAATGCAAATTGATAAAATTGCAAAAAAGTGACTCAATCCAAACATCTAACCTTTTACTTTAAACTCCATGCTACAGCTCTCACTGCCAGCTTCGTTGCGTGCCTCACAGTAGTAAACTCCACTGTCTTTGATTTCAGAACCAATGATCTCAAGCTTTGCCAGAGAATTGGAGAAGTCCATTTTATATTTATTACTTGGATTTAACTCATTTCCATCTTTAAACCAATAGATATCTATTTCAGGAGTTCCAATAACCTGGCATTCAAACACAACATGCTGGCCAGGTCTTACAACAGTCACCCCTTCAGGCTTTCGTGTAAATTTCGGAGGTTCTAAAAGGTAAAATCAACAAATCCAATTAATACACTTGTGTCCTAAAGCGGAGTATAAATATAGTAAAACAAAAATAAAGTGATAAAAAGGGAAAACAACCTTTCACAAAAAGAGACGCCTGGCATTTGTCTGAGCCAACATCATTGCTGATTTCACAGACATAATCCCCAGAGTCTGAGGTCTTGGCAAAGAAGAGCTCCAAAGAAGTGAAGGAATCATCTTTTTGAATGGCACAATCCACTCCTGTTGTGATCTCCTTGTTGGACTTAAACCATTTGATGGTCAGGGGTGGAGTGCCAGCAATGAGTACACTGAACTTCACCTTTGAACCAGGGATTACCTCCACAGACTCAGGCTTTTCAATAATTGAAGGGGGCTCTGTATAAAAATACCAAAGCATTTTGAAATGTAAGTATGACCTTACTGTTTACAGTTTGGTCTCAATTATTATTCTTAAAAGGAAACTGAGGCTGTGCTATTTTTTTGCAGATAGTGCACAGTAAGTATACACTGTCCTCATTGTTGTATAATACAAGAGATAAAAATATCAAACCTTTGACTCTCAAAATGCCTGAACACTGATCACTGCCTGCTTTGTTTTCAGCAATGCAGGTATAAGTGCCACTGTCACGACTATCGAGGCGAGTGATTTCCAGAGAAGCAGCATTTTCAAAAAATATGCATTTGTGCTTCTCATCAGCCTCTACTTCCTTATTGCCTTTGTACCAGTGCACAGTAATGGGCAAAGAGCCAGAGACAAGACACTCCAACTGTGCAAAAGATCCTTTAATGCTTTCCATTTCTTTAAGCTTCCTTGTGAATGATGGCTTGATTATTTGATCTGTCAAAGAGCAAGTACAAGACTAAGAAATCATACATTTAGGACACCCTACTATGCAAGCATAAAGACAACATATGACAATAAGAAAATACACCTCCAGATGAACTAACCTAGAACTGTGATGGCAGCATCACAAGTGCCACTTCCAACATTGTTGGAAATTTCAAACATGTATTCTCCACTGTCACTCATTTCAGTGGATAAAATCTTTAAGGTTGAGCTCTTGTCAGTGCTTTGTACTTTGTATTTTTTGCCTGTTGCCAACTCTTTTCCATTTTTACTCCATTTGGCAGCCAGGGGTTTCGTCCCTGAAAACCTGCACTCAAGAGTAGCAGGATCTCCTGCTGTGACGCTGATAGACTTAGCTGGCTCTGTGATATTTGCTGGTTCTAGAAATTAACAGCAAATCCATGGTTATCAATTATTGACTGCAATGCACAATTATATACTGTGTAAAGATAACAAACACATCCAGAAATGTTGGTGTGTGAGAATGTAAACTAACCTTTTACGACTAATGTTGCAGTGCATTTCTGACTTCCAGCTTCATTCTGTGCCTGACAAGTATACTTGCCACTGTGTTTCAACTGAACACTGCTTATATATAAGACTGCTGTTCTGTTTTCAAATGAAATCTGTACATGCTCAGAATCTTTGACCTCGAGATCATCCTTCATCCAGCTCACAGTAATGGGCAAAGACCCTTTTAGTGAACACTGCATAGTAATCTTGTTGCCAAGAACAGCATTCATGTTTTCAATCTTCTGGACGAATGATGGTGGTTCTAACAAGAGAAAAATCAGTGGAAATATTCTAATCAGCACACATGGAATAGAATTCCCCTCAAAGATAATATATGTAAGTAATGAGCAGAGATAACCTATTCATCCAGCTAACCAACCTTTAAGAGAAATCTGGAAATCACAAGATGATTTCCCTACATCATTTGCAACTGTGCACTGATATTTTCCCACATCGCTGCCATCAACTTTAAGAATCTGTAGAGTTGCAATGTCGTTCTTCAGACTCATGATGTGTCTCCTGTCATTCCTGATCTGTTTAGAATCTTTGAAGAATGACATCTCAAATGGAGCTGAGCCTGAGATCAACCCCTCTAGCACAACATCGGAACCTTTGATAACCTCCTTGGTTTCAAAGCACCGAACAAATGCTGGCGGTTCTAAGAAAAAGAAGTCCACAACACCTGATTACAAAACCTGCTCTAAAATAAATGTATCTTTAGAGAATCTTGATGTGATCACAGAGGGTATAACAAACACACCTTTGACAGTGATCATACAGCTGCAACGATCACTACCAGCATCATTCGATGCCATGCATATATAGCTGCTACTATCATCAATGTCGCAATTGACCATCTTGAGGCTAGCAATTGAGTCGACAAATGTAATTTGATATTTCTCACTGGAGCTGATTTCAGTGTCATTCTTAAGCCACTTAATATTGATAGGAGGGCTGCCAGTTACTTTGCATTCTAAAGTTACATGGTTTCCAATCATTAAAAGTATTGTGGAGTCGAGCTTCGTCACAAACTTTGGAGGTTCTACAGAAAAAAGAAAAGAGATTGACAGACATTTTAAAGCTGCGCATCAACACACATCTAAAGCTTGCACACAATGAGAATTAAGAGAGGATGGGCACCTTTGACGAACAAGACCGTGGTGCAAACCACTTTCCCGGCATCGTTAGACACTTGGCAAGTGTATTTTGCCGAGTCAGAGGGCTTCACAGAGTGAAGCTCCAGTGTGTTTGAGGAGGTCTCTTTCTTGATGAAGCATGTGCCTCCTGTTAGAATCTCCTTTTCTTCTCTGAACCATTTCACATTGAATGGAGCCGTTCCAGAGTAAACAGACTTAAAAACAACTGTAGATCCTGGGATGACATCTTGAGATTCTGGTTTGGTTGTGAAGACTGGGGGCTCTACATTACATTTGAAAAAGAAAGATGATTTATCACTCAATAACAACCTATACATTATGAGATTAATATAATGTCAGCACATACTGTTAGAAACAGTATGACTGTCTCCCTAACCTTTCACTTGCATGGTCCCACTTGTTTCAGCTTTTCCGGCAGAATTATTTGCCTGGCACTTATATGCCCCAGCATCAACTGTCTCTAAACGTAATATTTTTAGTGATGCTGTACTTTCTTTAAATTCAATCTGGTATTTCATCCCTGATGTGATCTCTTTTCCTTCTTTGAACCAAGATACAGTCATGGGCTGAGACCCAGACACTTTGCATTCCATAGTAACATCACCTCCAACATTTCCATCAACCTTTTTAAGCATTTTTGTGAAGGAAGGTGGTATGATGCGATCTGCTCAGATGGACAGAAAGAAGTTAGTTAAGGAAAGTCGCACCAATCAAATGCAATATAATAAAAGATAGTAAATTATGGGAGCAGAAAACTAACCTAGCACAGTTACAGCAAAGGAGCATTCATCTTTTCCAACACGGTTAGACACCTCCATTTTGTATTCACAGCTGTCACCTCTTTCAGCTGAGAGAATTTTTAATGTGGCTACATTGTCTTTTAGCGTAATTTTGTATTTCCGGCCTGACGTCATTTCTTTTCCATCTTTAAACCACTTCACTTTAAGGTCTGGGCTCCCTGAGATTGTAGACTCCAGAGTGGCAGAGTCTCCAACAGTGACACTGATAGATGGTGGTCTGTCAATAATTCTAGCTGGTTCTAAAATAGAATACAAACACTTACAGTGTGTTCAACATTTGTAACACTGAATAAATAAACTGAATTAAATGAAATTCAACTAAATGCAATTGTCAAAGTCAAACCTTGAACAGATAATGTGGCTTCAGATTTATGTTGGCCAGCGTCATTTTCTGCCTGGCAGGTATATTTACCACTGTGAGTTGTGGCTACAGTGGTAATGACCAATAAAGCAATGTTGTTTTCAAATGTGATTTTGACATTGGGATCAATCTCTGTCAGCAACTCAGAGTCCTTTAGCCATTTCACAGCAATGGGGGCAGAGCCCTTTACAGTGCCCTGCAGTTTAACAGCACTGCCCAAAACTGCTGTTGTGTTTTCAACTTTCTTTACAAATGATGGTGGCTCTGTGTTGAAATAAAACATGTCAGTTGATAGGACAAAACTATAATGTCGAACATCATGAAACTGAGTTATGGAAACCTTACTAACCTTTCAACTTAGCAACTGTTTTTGTGATGATTTTACCTACATCGTTTGCTATACAGCACTGATAATCACCCACATCTGCACTTTCAAAAGAACGGATCTCCAAAGAAGCACAATAATCTTTTGAGATGACACTGTGCTTCTTGTCAGTGCTCACTGGTTTCTTGTTCTTTAACCAGTTGATTTCAAATGGTGCAGTGCCAGTAACTTCACATTCAAATTGGACAGTGGTTCCCTTGACCACGTCTAGCATTTTTAACTCTTTTTTGAAGCAAGGAGGTTCTATGAACAAAGATCAGATAACATTTAAGCCTTCATGAATCTGACAAAAACTCGTTGAAAAAGCATCATGCACAATGCCATATAATGCTTCTATTGCTAACAACAAACCTTTGACTGTCACATGAGAGCTACAGCTCTCACAGCCAGCCTCATTCAACACTTCACAAGTGTAATTTCCACTGTCTGACTCCACAAGATCATTAATCTCCAGTGTGGCTTTGCCATCAGCAAAAGTGATTTTATGCTTGTCTGAAGTGCTGAGCTGTTTGTCGTCAAGAAACCATGTTACATGGAGCTCAGGTGACCCTTTGACGGTGCACTGCAAGCGTGCAGATGCACCTCGTTTCCACAGAATTTTTGGTTCAAGCCTCTTAAGAAATGTTGGAGGTTCTGACGTTGATAGAAGAAGAAAAGAGATTTGGGAAAAAAAGAAAGTGAAAAAGAAGAAAGGGAATGAAAAATCAAAAGAAATGCAAAAAATAAAGACAAAAGAGAAAGAATATAGGTGCAGACAGTTGGAGAGAAGAAAAAAACAATATTAATCATCAATGCATACAGCTCAAAGGCATACGCCTGAAGCAGCAGCAGCATGAAAATATTATTGTCTAACAAAAAGAAGAAAAATTATTCTTAAGAAGGAAATGCAGATTTTTACAGAAAAAATGCTGCATTTTTCATTCATTTTACCTACAAGAATCTTACCTTGTACAGTTACCACAGATGAACATTCACTGCTTCCTGCATCATTTGCTGCAGTGCAGGCATATTTGCCAGTATCTTTAAGTTTGGCTTTTGGGATTTCAAGACTGGCTGTTTTGTCTTCAAAAGAGAGTTTACAATCGATGGTGTTGTGAATCTTTTTGCCATCTTTCATCCAGGCAATACTGACTCCTGTGTCTTCATTCACCTGACACTCAAGACGCAGTAGATTACCCACTGCTACTGAGATGGCTTTAAAAGTCTTTACAAAGCTGGGTTTGTCAATTACCTTCAGCTCTGTGCAACACGTATCTGTCCCAACACTGTTTGATGCTTTGCACAGATACATACCCTGATCATTCTGTTCAAGTTTGCTAATCAGAAGAGTGTATTTGTTCTTATCAGAGGATATTTTATAATGCTCATCAGCTGAAATGGCAATGTTGTCTTTATGCCATAAAACATTCATTGGAGTAGAACCATTGACTACACATTGGAATTTTGCCTGTTTGCCCACAAACAGTTTCATAGGATCAGGCTTTGTAACAAATTCTGGTGGGAAGACTTCTAGAAAAAGAACCAGAGTACAGAACAACCGCATCAAATATTCTTACTGTACAAATAATATCTTGTATATCACAGTCTGATCATCCAATTATTTAGACTAAACCCTCCCTGTTCATGAATGTAGATATGACATTTTACACAGATGCATTCATCTTACCAGTCACGTTGAGGCAAGCAGAGCAGCTGTCACTTCCATGCTGGTTAGAAGCTTTGCAGGTATATTCAGCCGTGTCCACCTTGGCTGGGTTGAGAATCTCCAAAGAGGAAATGGTGCCACGGCTGATGATCCTGAACTTCTCACTTTGTCTGATCTCAGAGCCAGACTTGTACCACTTGAAAGTGACATTTGGTGCATCTTCAATCTCGCACTCAAATTTGGCATTGGCGCCGATGTTGACTTCCAGTGGATGGGCTTTGTGCCTGAAAACAGGTGGTACTACACCATATAGAGAGAGGAAAAGCTTATTAGTAACTGACATTAAGTAATAACATGTCTTAAAATCATACATGAAAAAAAAACATGAAGAGATGAATAGAAGGTATGCAAATACAAATGATCCAGGAGTGACTGTAAAGGAAAATGATGACTATGGTTAGAGGAAGAAAAAATACTGATCTCATGAAAGATGAAACGATAATGAGAAAAGTAAGGCATGCAAAAGAAGTTGGTGGCAACCCATGACGATTGGTCACTGGGGGGAAATGCAGAGTGATATGGGTTTATTTCTCAAAGATGACAAGATATTCCTCAACGTGAATGAGAGGAACATGAGGATGGGAAGTGAAGAAGAAATGACTCGAGAGTGATGCTGAATCATGCTTCAGGGCTTCAGCTCCAAGTGGAGAGGAGTGCAGCATTGATGGGGTGCGAGGAAGTGAAAGTGGAATGAAAATAGGGAGATAATTAAGAGTGATTCTTCCAATGGAAGATGGAAGACTGGGAGGTGCTCTATTAGTCATCATAGGATGATATCATGGTTTATGTATTTATATATTTATATTTTACTATATACAGAAACTGAAGAATGAACGAGTGAAAAGTTAGTTATGGCAAGGTGACATAGTTCCCATTGTCCAACCTCTTAAGACAACTGTGAGTCTTGAGGATGTTGTAGTCTTGCCGCCTTCATTCTCTGCCTCACAGACATACTCTCCTTCATGCTTCTCCTTGATTACTTTGTCGATCACTAGTGTGTATGTGTTATGTTGCTTGGAACACTTGAACTCTTTGCCAGATTTAATAATTTTTCCCTTGAACAGCCAATTGACATTTTTAACGAATTTTACAGACACTGTAAAAGTGGCTGTGCCTTTTTCCTCCACTGTAACATCTTCCAGTTCTGTTTCAAATATCGGGGGGTATTTGCCAACCTTTTCAGTAGTTTTGGTTGTTGTAATGGTTTCCTCTATCAGAAAACCCTCAATTTTTTCCTTTTTAATGTGGATATCTACTGACTGCTCAACAGGCACTGGTGCAAAGGGAACATCTGTAGTAATAGCAGCTGCACCAACATCTCTCTCACGGCCCGACACTGTCACAGATCTGCTTTCCTGAGTAGAAATATCTACGGATTTTTCCATTTCTATTTTTGATTCAGTGGTCATCTGTACCATGGCTCTTTTTGACTCTTGCACAATAGTTTGCTCCTGTGCTGTTACTGTCTGGAAGGAAGCTTTGGTTTCAGTTCTCAGTGCGGCAGACTGTGTCTTAGGCGCTGCCAAATCTGACACATTCTCACTCGTCTGCACTGTTTGCACCATGGATGAGAGCATTTCTTTTGAAGAGGCGCTCGTAACCTGCAATCTCTGAGGCCTATCGATTTGCATCGTGCCAGGCTGTTCAGATGTCAGGACCTGCTGCTCTCTATAGACTATGGAGTAGAAAGCAGCCTTAAGCTCACTTTTCAGATCTGCAGTTTGGGGATAGCCACCCTCAAAGGCAATTGTGATTTCAATAGGTGCACCTGTTGTTGTGATTAGGTATGTGTACATCGCATACTTTGGCTCTCTACGTATCTTAACCTCTTGTACTTCTACGACTGCTAAACTCTGCACAACATCTGCCAGTATCAGAGGTTGATCTTGTGCAACAGCAGACTGTAAAGCACTCTTCAACTGATGCCTGACATCCAAGGTAAATGATTTTGGTGCTTGGATCACAAAAGTGAGCTCTTTCGGAAGGGTTTGGCTCTCTCTAGATTCTGACACCATAAAGGCACTTTTGCTCTGCTTAACTACAGTTGCTGTTGTTGTCTCAGATTTAGAGATTTCTTTAGACTGCTCTCCAGTCAAGATGTGTTTCTCATCCATAATGATAGACTGTCTGACAGACTGGCCCTCCTGAATTTGGACTGCAAAATCTTGTTCTGCTGCCTCAAGAGCCACACTGCTCTCAGTTGAGACTGCTCTCTCCTCTATTGTGATGGATTCCAAAGGTAATTTTGGTTCCACTTCAGTCTTACTTGTGAATTTCTCAACTGACCCCAAATCATCTGTGTGGCCCTCTTCTAAATCTTGCCTGTCAGACACAGAAGTAACATGTACAATATTCCAGCGGTCTTCCTTCTGGACTAATGCGCGTTGTTGTTTCATATCAGTCGAGAAAGGCGTTTCCTTTGGCAGTTGCATAGGATCGGAGACAACCTGAAGAATACTCTGAGGCTTTGGCTCTATTTTATGCTCAGACTGAACACCTGTTACAGATGTGTCAAGGGTTTTGTAGTAATCTGCTGTAAGCTCCCTCTTTTCCTCAGTTGTAACTGCATTTTTACGAGCTTTCTCCTGCCTCTGTGCTGCCACCTGCTGGTCTGGTTTCTCAAAAGATATCATTCCCTCTTTGGTCAGGGCACTTTCTAACTGAGTAGACTGAAGGTGCAAGGTCCCAAGGGGTTCTTTCTGAGGCTGCAGAGTCAATGAGGTCTTCTCTGATGAAAACTGTGCAGAGTCCTCACAAGTGACGGTTCTCTGCTCATCTGTAGATACTGAGTGGAGCAGGGTGGGACTCTTCCTAACATCTGCCTTTTCCTCAGCTGGTCTCTCACAGGTAAAACGACCCTCTGAGGGCAAACTACCTTGATCACTAATCAGCTGTAGGTGCAAGACTTGCTCTTGTTCCCTCTCTGAGTGCACTGATACAGCGCTGTCTAAACCAGGAAGTTCACCCATGCGCTCTGCTGAAAGCTCACGCTTTTCTTCTGCTGTAAGAGCAGTCTTAAGTGCCTTATCTTTGGTGGTGTGAGCCACCTCTTCCCCTGGTCTCGATATGATAAATATTTCCTCTTTTGATAATGTCTGTTTAGTCTCACTTACTGAAAGTATAACAGGTTTTGGCTGTTCTTTTTTCACAGAAGATTGCATAGCTGAATCTGAAGTGGCTAATTCTGCAGAGTGGCCCTCAGTGATTTCTTGATTCCCTGTTGATATAGCAGAATACAGAATTTTCACACCTTCTTTGACTTTGTAGCTTTTCTCAACTTGTGGTGTTGGAATTGTCTGTGATTTCTCTTTCATAATTGAAAGTGTGGTCTCAACCTGATGACTACTGATAGGGTGTTTTGGTTCACGAGTTGACTCCATCTTTTCCTCTTCTCTCTTAGCTAAAGGTCCAGCTTTTACAATGGTGAAAGGTGTTATGTTTTCAGATATTGCAGACATCAACTTTGAGGGCTGTTCCCTTGCCATTTCTAGCTCTGTGATCTCAGGGCTTTTGATGCGTTCAGAGTGCTGCTCTGTGAACCCTTGATTTTCCTCAACGGCAGATGTTAGGGCAGCCGTGTGAAGCTGTTTCACTGGAGTCGCAACTGCTGGCTGTGGCCGAGGGGGACCCATGGTCACTCTCTCTTGCACCTCATGAGACTCCAAGACTGCAGCCTGGTGGGTTACCTGCTCTCTATGAATGGTGGCAGCAGAAATATCTACCTCCCTTAAGGTGTCTACCTGTTCACTGGTGTCAACCTGTCTATCCTCAGTGCCAATGGTGTAAATCATTTGACGTCCTGCTTGCTCTTTAGTCTCGCCTGGGATGTTAACCATGTATAGACGGGACTCAGTTGCCTGTTCGGTCATCGAAACTTTGTAGCCTTTCTGCTTCTGGGTGACTACCTTTTCTTTGTGGCGGGATATGGAAGCAGTCTCACGGAAGACAATCAGTTCAGCACTGCTGGAAGCTTCTCCAGAAGAATTGGATGCTTTGCATGTGTAGAGCCCACTGTCTTGCTGATGAAGGCCAGTCATTCTCATTATTCCTGAGCCATCAGGGTTGTAGACTATGGTGATACGGTTACTTGATTGAATTTGGTAACTACCTTTAAACCACTGAACTACAGGGGGTGGTGATCCGCTAACTTTAAACTGAAATTTTGCTTCGCCCCCTTCTGCACATTGCACTGATTCAATCTGTGTGGTGAAACACGGAGGCTGGCCAGGTACCTTGAACATTTGTTCAACCCACCTCTCTGCATGTGTAACATCACTTACATTTACGTTAAGGGTGGTTGTGCAAGTTGACTTGCCAAATTTGTTAGTTGCAACACAAGAGTATTCTCCTTCATATTCCTTCTTAACCCCAGAGATAATCAATGTGTACTCATCTCTATTTTCTATGAATGTGTAGACAGAGGATGATATAATGATTCTGCCATTATGAAACCACTGAACTTTTGGTTTAGGGAAAGCAGAAATGTTGACAGTCAATCGAGCTGTGTCTCCTGTTGTGACAGCAACAGGAGCAAGTTGGGTAATAAAAATGGGCTTTTCTTTTTTCTTTTCAATAGAACTTGAGTACATTTTTTGCTCTGACTTGAGTTCAAGTGTTTTAGATTTTTCAGGCAATTGGAGGGAAGTTCTGTAGGATTCTTCTTCTTCAGTCGTCACAGTCAGGCTAGAAAACTCTGCGCAAAAATAATGGGGTGAAAGATTTACTTACATAAATACAAAGAAGACTTGAATTACCAGTTTAAGAGTTGACATATAATGTCTTAACAGGAAATCATGAAACATTTCAGGCTGACAAGACTGTTTTCCATATTTATGTTTATTTTTATTTCTTCTCAACAACAGTACAGACTGAATGACATTTGCACTGTAACCACTGTCACCATTGTACTTTAAAATCCAAAATAACACAGACTATTACTACTCAGGTATGGTGTATATGATCATGAGAAAATCAATTCATTACACATATACCATTTTATAAAAATCATGCCCATTTTCAAGTAAACAGTATCATCTTTTCAAGACATTTTATTGGTTGGGCCACGAAGCACACTCATTCCAAAGACAGATCTCGTAAGGTTCAGCAAGCATTATTTCCCAATACTGGGATTTATTTCTATTTTTATATGCCCAAAAAGTATATTGATGCTTTATTTTATTATATTATTATTATTATTATTATTATTATTATTATTATTTATACAGTTTTATATATGTATTGCTTCATTCCATTATAACTATGTGTAAACAACTATTTGACCTAAAACAGAACCAACCAACAAACAGAAAATACAAAAATGATACTACACAAAAACTTACAGAAAAGTGAAGTGAAACTAGAGATTCAGCAGCAACTACTTGAGTACTCATTTCATTGTATTTGTCATGGCCCAGACCACAAGGAACCTTAAATAAGCTTTGCATATTGCTCAAATGAAACTATACATAAATTAACAATAATTTACATATTTAATACATACCAAAAAAAAAAAATTACAAACCCCCAAAAGGTTAAATTAACTCATAACATTCCTTGTAGAACCACAAACAAGTTGCACAGTAAAAGTTTTTAAAAAACTTTCAGTATAGAGGTTGTTTCAGTACAACCAGCTTGGTTTTGAATTACACATTTAAATTCACCTGCATCTGCTTGCGCAACATTTGTGATAAGCAAATTGAAGTGGCCTGATGCTTTCTCCTGTATGATGTATCTGGCATTTGTAACTGGGACGCCATCTTTAAACCACTCTGCAGTTGGGTTTGGCTTACCACTCACTAAACACTGAAGCATTACAGGTGTTCCCATGGCAGCTGTTACATTCTGTAGGGGTATAATACATTTTGGGGGCATTTCAGTGACCTGGAAGTGGAAACTACAAGTGTTTGTGGACTTGCCTTTAAATTCAATCTTATCATCTTTAGAGGGCTCAGCAAAAACGTCAAAGTTGATACTGACAAATTTTTCACCCTGTTCACTGGTCTCGTCATCAGTCATGGCTACCAGCCTAACAGCCTTTTGAGACTCATCACCCTCTTGCTGGAATTCAAACTCCAGCTCTATCTCTGATGTTTGTTCACCGTCAAACGAAGTGTTTCCAACTACAAAATCAAACTTCTGAGGTTGAACCTTAGCACTACCTAATGATACAGCAGTTAACTCTCTTCCTCTTGCTTTCCCTGAGAACATTTGAGGATTCATAACCAGAAGAGAGGCCCTGCAAAGAGTTTCCCCAACTACATTAATGGCTCGACATGTATACACCCCACTGTCATGAGCGTTCACTTTCACTATCTTCAGGAAGTGATTGTCACCATCTGATGAGTGAATATACTTCTTGTTATCATGAGGGATCTTTGAGTTACCTTTGTACCATGAGACTATTGGTGATGGGATTCCCATCAAAGAACACTCAAACACAACAGTTGTGTTTTCCGGTGTCTCCATATCACAGATTGGATTAATAAAACGTGGTGGCATTTCTGTCACTTCAAATGCTATTTTCAACTCATCACTTTCCTGTGATATGAAGTCAACAGCTCCTTCCTCATACATACTGGGAAGAACATCAAGTGACACTATCATGCTTTTGTTGTCTGCTGTATATTCTGGAATTGTGATAATCTTCACCTGTTTCTCAAATTCCTTCACTTCATTTTCATCTAGCTCTACCTCAAGCAATATCTCCTGTGGGGAAGGCGATCTAGATGGATCCTCATCCTCCTCTACATCAAACTCAATTACATGTTGATGAGTAACAGCTGGAGGTGGTGGCATGAGTCGTGCTTCTTGAGATATCACCACAACAAGGGCAACACTTTTTGCCTCACCAACATAATTAACTGCAGAACATATGTATTCCCCTTGATCCGCTTTTGTCATGTTGGAAATTTCGAGAGATATATTGTCACCATCTCTTTCTATTTTAATTCTGTCATCTGGCAGAAGTTGTGTTTTGTTTCTGAACCATTTCACCTCAGGAGAGGGCAATCCAAAAACTTCAGCGCAAAAGTGGAGTGTTTCTGTTTCATACAGTCTCCTTTTAGTGAGTGGCTTAAGGAAGGCTGGAGGAATTCCTTGGACTTTTTCTTGAAGTGTCCCTATGAGAGAGCTACGTCCTTCAGGGATGATATTTGAATCGTCTATTGTGAACATTGGTGGTGTAGTTTCTATACCTTCATCATCAGATCTCAAGAATTTAGTAGGAGAGAAAGATGAATCACTGTATCCTGTTGGAGGCCTTTTCAATTCAAGCGGAGAATATGGATATTGAGGGGGTGTCATGAAGCCTCCAGAAGTATCTGAAGGTGTTTGCAATGATTCAGGGGACTTGGGATGCTGGGAGATTTCAGTAGAAGAAGCAGGTGTATAGAAGCGTTCAACATCTACAACGTCCTCACTAAATGTACTGCCCATTTCAATGGACATTTCTGATTCAGGTGACATAGGTCTTGCCCACTCAGGAGGGGGGTTGTAGTAGTCATAGACAGCACTGAAGGTGACCTCTTCCTCCACCAATGCGCTTACCCCTGAAGTAATAGGTTTAGCCTCCTTCCTTTGAACATCACTGGCTTGAACAGCACTGTGTTGCTGTGCACCCTCTGATATGAGATAGGTCGCTACAGATGCAGCTATGTCTGCCTGCCTTTCATCCCCTTTGCTTTGCACCATTTGGGACACTTTACTTTCAGTGACAGCATGGCCCTGTTTTTCCTGCATGTCTACAGACTGGGATTCCATCTCAAGATGACTTTTGCCTGGTCTCACGAAAACCCCTGTGCCTTTGCCGTCAAGACTTTCCATTATACCCTCTACACTTTTCACAGTGGTAACTCCTTGTTGCAAATTGCTGGCTGTGGCCATTACTGCTTGTGGTCTTAAAAGTGTAGGTGACTGCTGTACTTCAGTTACATTCGATAAAGAAACAAAATGATGTTCGTCACTGGATGCGTGAAATGCAGCTCCCTCTAGTGAGCTTTCTAGTATTTCCTGTGCTGTATTTTTCTTGTCTTTGGAAGAAACAGTCTTAGTGATGTCAACCACGGCACTTGAAGGAGAGACCTTGTCTTCTTCTTTCACAGACCCTGCCTTTAACTCAACAGGACTGGTCTGGGATGGTTTTTCTGAAACATCTGCCTCCATATTGGCTGCAAACCTTGTCTGAATTTGCTTAGGTTCAATTGCAACTGCTGGAATATCCTCAATTGGGAACTGTGACTCAGTTTGTGTTCTAGTTTCCTCAGGAAGAGTGGCTGAAGATATTGGTGTCTCAAATGCCTGTTTTAGTTTTGAAACTTTCACATCTGCACTAGATGCTTGTAATCCACAACCAGTTATAATAGGAGCTTGTTGTGATAATGCCTGCTTAGTAACTTTGGCTTTAGCAGAACCTTCTTGGATATTCTGAAATTCCTCCTGGACTTTTTCACTCACTATTTTTGTCACTTGCATAGGACCAGCTAAGGTCTTTGTTTTTACAGTATCAGAAATTTCAGGAGTTGTACGGCTGACAACTGACAGTTCTGTCGTGTCTGCAAAATTGAGAGGTGAGAATCGAGAATCCAAGGAATCAAATGATACATCAGCAACACTATCCACCTGGCCAACTTTATTACTTGCACTACACCTGTATGTTCCTACATCTGAATAATCAAAATGTTTGATATACAGCCGATATATGTTGTCCTGCTCTTCAAATGTGTACTTTCCCACACTCAAGTCCAAGCACAAGTCATCATGAAACCATGTAGCAGCAGGAGCTGGGTCACCAGCTATAATGCATTCAAGCACAGCAGTCTGTCCCTCAGTGCAGCTGATGTTTTCTAGTTCTCTGACCACATTAGGGGTCTCACCCGCCACATCGAATGAAAAGGTGAATTTGTGTTTCACAGTTTGAGCAGTCTCATCAACAGGAGACTCTGAGGCCTTCTCAGTAGGCTCATAGGTTTCTTCTTTATCTTCCTCCCTCATCTCTGGCACTGGTGTTGGAGCAGTGATCCTAATCTCAACGGGTGAGGAGTGAAGAGAAGAGTCGGAGGTACGTGATAGATGCACAACAGTCTGCGGGACCTGTAGGGTGGATTTCCCATTCTTACTTGTATCCATGTAAGATTCTAGCTCTTCCTCAAACATTTGCTCCTCACTTAGTTCTGAAACATCTGTGACTTTGACTTCCTGTGGTGTGACTGGCAAAGTTGTTGGCTGGTCACAATCACTCACTTGCAGTGTGCAGGAGCAACTTGATTTTCCATATTCATTAGATATAACACAAGCAAATTTGCCCTCGTGGTCTGAGGTAGGGTAGTATATTGTCAATGTTGTTTCATTTGTTTTAACACGTATATCATAATCAGGATCTCTAATTATTGGTTGATCATCTTTGAGCCAAGAAACCCTTGGCTCATGGTCTCCTCTGAATTGGCATTTAAATTCAGTCATCTCACCTTTCCTTACTTGCATGGACACTAATTTCTTTGTGAAAACAGGTGCAGTGTCCTTTTCAATACATGACATAGCTTCTCCTGAGAGTGGTGTGCTTTGATCTTCCCCAAGGGGTTTCTGGGTTGACATTTCCTCCCCTGGCAACATAGCTTGATGTGTGGGACTCATTTTCTGTTTATTATTCTCTACAAATCCAGTCCTCTCTTCAACCATTCTGTGACTAAATTCACTATGGGTAGAGTCTGCATGCTGTGTTGGTGATCGCCTTGCCAGATTTGTAGGAGAGGGACTTTTTTGTTGTAGTGTAGGTTCAGCGCTGGCACCTACCAGACCTAAGTCTTCCTCTGTCCTTTTGATTTGGGTTTGTGATTGTTCAACCGTAGACCAGTTAGACTCCAAATCAACAGGTTCATCTTGTTCAGAAAGAATATCCTGTTGCCATTTTAATATACGTTTAGCTGACGCTTCTTCCTCACTCACAAGGTAGTCACTCTCAGTTTGAACCTTTTCATTATTTTCATGGGATATGGCTCCCTGCTCAAGTTGTGACAAAGAAGCACCAGCTTGATAATCTCCAACAAGGAACATTTCTTTTGCCGTTTTACCTGAACTCACAGGTATACTTGGAGCTGGCTGTGTAGCTGAAGCTTGAGTTGTCTTTTGTAAAGTAGTATGGTGCTCCTCAGTTTCAACCCATTCAGGTCTGACGCCTACAGCTCCATGCTGTTCAGTCAAAACACCATGCTGCCATTTTATGATTCTTTCAGTCAAGGCCTCCTCCTCATTCACAAACTCTTCAGTCTTACTTGTAAGTTCACTGATATTTTCTCTAGACAGCTGAAGCTCACCTCGCGATAACAACTCACCTCGTTTTCTGTCCTTTCCAGGGGACCTTGTTACATTTTTTAATGGTGATGATTCTTTTGCCACCTCTTTTCCAGCCAAATACTGCTCTGGTCTCTTTACCTGAGAATCTATTTCTGTGGACTTGCCTGATATTGTGTGCTGTTGATCATGTTGAACATCTTCTTGCCATTTTCTATGTAATTCACCTTCTAAAGTCTGCTTTTGAATTCCTTCAGCAGAAATACCTCCCTGTTGAAGTTCTCCTGATTTAAATGCATTTTCTGTACTAGCTTGTGTCTGTTCAACCATGTGCTGATGACCATACGGCACATCTTCTTGTCGGATTCGAGGTCTGACAGCCGGATATTCATCCTGTTGTTGAGCCATTGGCAAAGTCTTTTCTTGAATATCCTCTGCAGAAATATCTCTCTTAGTTACTTGTGTTTCTGTCATTTTCTTGCTATGTCTGTCTGCTCTGTCTGCAACAGCCCCTTCCTGTTCAGTTAAAACATCGTGTTGCCATTTCATAATCCGATCAGTAAGTGCCTCCTCTTCACTCACCATCTGTTCACTCTTGGTTGTGAGCTCTGAAATATTTTCTCTTGAAAGGTGCAACTCACTTTGGGCTAAGTGTTCACTTCGCTTTCGCTCTCTTCCAGGGGATCTTGATAACTTCTTTTCAGGAGATGTTTCTTTCACTGCTTCTCTTCCAGCTAAATACACCTCAGATCTTTTAGCCTGAGAATCAAATTCCTTAGACCTGCCTGGCACTGTGTCATATTGCACATCTTCTTCCCATTTTCTATGTCTGACAACTCGGTATTCATCCTCATGTTCAGCCACCTCACTTTCCAAAGTCTTTTCATGATGACCATCTCCAGAAATAGTTCCCTGTCCAAGTTGTTGTTCAGACATTCTCTGGCTCTCCTTCTCTGTCACAGTTTCACTTAGGAACTTTTCTTTCATTGATTTGACTGCCATAGTTCTGGCTGATTCTGTATATGCAACATCCTCTCTCAAGATTTTGGTTTCTTTAGCTGCATAATTTTTCTTTGCAGACTCTCCTGCTTCGAGCCATTCCAAAACATATGGCTCTTTCTCCTTAATCTTTGCCTCTTCACTCCATTGGTCTGAGCTTTGACGGTCTTCACCGACCAGTATGTCATATTCCATCTCCTGCTGAGAATGTTGTAAAGTGACATCTTTTTCTTCTAGTGTGTCAGTTGCCACACCATGCTTAATTCTTACCTCCTGTTCTTTGAGTTCACCCTTCATTAGCTGAATTGCCCTTGATCTTGACTGGGGCTGAAATGAATGCCTGGCACGAGGTGGACCTGATTCTCCACTGTGTGAGCTTAGCCCTGTAATTCTCTCCAATCTGCTCTGATAGTCAGCTGAGCTTTTACTCTCTGCCTGATCACCTGCTCGGAATGCATGCTGTACATCAGGTAAGGTGGAGGGTCTGGCCCTTAGCCTCTCTGCATAGTCGCCAAAGCTGGGTTCACTTGCAACTGATTCCAGGTCAAACTCTGATGAGGACATTGTTGAAATTGACATTCTCTTTTTCTTTTTAACCGCCTTTTGCAGGAGAGTTAGTTTAGCTCTAACTTCACCATGAAGGCTGTCTGTGTCACTAAACCGGTCACTGTATCGGTCACTACAGCGGTCACTCAGTTTGTCACTAAAACGGTCACTTAGCCTATCACGCCCTGTAAATTTATCACAGTAGATGTCACTATAACGGTCATTGAACCGTTCATATCGCTCAAACATAGGGGTTGGTGAGCGTGCCCGCTCTGAGGCTGTTTCTAGAGATGGTTTGTCTGGGGCTCTCGAAGGAGAAGAGGTTCTGAAATACATGGTACGAAACATGGCACTTTTAGATCTCTTTCGTGCCCCCCCTTTCTGCCCTTCAGATGTTTTATCAAATGGAGAGCCAACACATTTAAGGTCGACTCTGAATTTTCTTTCCCCACTTCGGTCTGACAGGGAGTCTAAGCTTGAGCTCCGTTCACGGGTTTTAGACTTCCTCATACGAGACACATAATTAGCATCTTGCTCTTCCTTTAGAGAAACCAAAAGGGATGCTGTGGTCTCATCAGATCCTTCAGAATTGATTGCCATCACCTTGTAACTGCCTGAATCCTTGTCTACTATACTGTCAATTATCAAACATGTACTGTGCAAATGCATTTTGCTTTCTGTGTGTATTTTACGGCGCTGTCCTCTGTGAATCTGCCTGTTGTTGTGGAACCACAAAATGGTGGGGGCTGGATAACCTATCAGTCTGCATCTAAAGGCAGCGCGTTCACCCTCCAAAACAGACTGGAATTTTAGCTTTTTTGTGAAAGAAGGCTTAATATTTTCTGATGGTGGAGAAGACAAATTAACATGCTCTAAACTTTCTTCAGTGTCTGACAGGGCTCCTTGTTGCTGTCTTCTACTGTCCTGGGATTCAGTTCCTTCCTTAAAAAACAACTCTGTAAAAGAAGGGAAAATAAGTTCAATGAAATGCCCACTAGTCAAAAAAATGGAAATTGAAAAAATATTTTCAAATGGAATATTAATGAAAATATTAAAACACATGCAACAAGTCACAAAGCCAGAAAAAACTGATTCACTCACCATATTTGTTCGAATAAACGCAAGACTTGATTCTTTATTAAACATTCTGACCCGAAAATCGCTTGATGTTTTGTTCCTTCTTCTGTGGACATTTCTTCAAAGCATAAATTTCTTAAAAGGCATAAATATTTCCAAATAAAACTGATCTCTTAGAAAATAACTGTCTCGTTGATTAACTTTAGATGTCTATCCTACAATATTCCTTACCTGACTTGCAGAAAGATGAATAAACGCCCTTTCTAATCCTTTGTGGGTAAATGTTCAAATATTTTAGAACATCGTCCTCCAATAATGAGAAATAGGTTCAGAATATTAAAGCAGGTCTACTTTTGCATGAGAAGGCGTTTATTCGAACTAATATAGTTTACCAGTATAATCATGTTATTTTTAAAAAGCAAACATCATTAATCACATCCTGCTATCTGCAAGCCAGTCTAAGAAATATTTGCAGGAAGGAGTTCCAGAGGCAAGTGATGAAATAAGCAATTAAAAGATGTGGCTACTGCCATATCTTTTAAGTCATTATTTCCTGGGATCTGGAAACTTTAAAAGATTCTCATCCTGCACCTTTTTGTTCATGAAACAACCAAGATATATTCCTCATGCTTTAAACAGGAAAAATAGATGCAGAACTCCACTTTGCAAAAACTGCTGTAAAGCAAGCATTTTAACAGTCAAATTGCTTGCTGTGTAAAAACAAAACATAAAAAAATCCAAACATACAGAAATAATAAAAAAAATAAAAAAGACAAAACCTTTGCAGTAAAAAAACTAAATTGCTTGCATGCATTATGTACAATCAATCACCATCACTTAATATGCTCTCAGACATTACATTCAATACAGTGTTTGAGTAACATCATCTCAGTGACTGAAACAAAACAATTATTTGTTCATCCTACCTTTGACTTCTTCCTCAATTTTGGCTTCAATCACCTCTTGCATAGGCACTATAGAAATGAAGAAGAGGGTGGAAAACAATATCAAGCCAATGGTACCAACATTAATGAATATACATATTAAAACATACAGATTTTTCAGAGAAGGTGACTTTGCTCAGTCCATGACTATAGACATCAGTACAAATAAAAAAAATATTTATATAAAGGTGAAAGATGTGGATGGGGTTTCGAAGAACATGCATTTGCCAACATGGTCACAAAACTTGGGTGCTGTATCCAGCTTCTCGAATTGTATTTAGATCCTTTTTGGTGGATGTAAAGACTGTCCAGGCCAGGACCAAAGTGGTGTGTATTTTAACTAGACACACCAACACAAGAGGGTTAATAAAAGAAGAAAATGCCTTAAGAATTGTATGATTTTGCATCCAAGTAACAGCTGGAGAGGGATTACTCTTTAAAAGACAGTGCAGACACACCTTCACCTGATTTAGCATTTGGTGACTGTGTGTCAGTCAACTTTGCAAGATTAGGACTGTGATCATCTGTTGCCTCAAGGGATGACTCTGGTGTCCTCAAACACATAGACTGTCTAGATTCTTTGATAGAGGGATATCTCTCTGAACTCTGAGAGTAGTCCTTTGAGACTGAAGGGATTTGAACTTCAGCTTTAGAAACTTCATCTAAAACAAGAGAAATTTATTGGGCACTCTTAGTACATCTGCTGCCACAAGAATACATTTTGATGAAAAGACCATCATTCAAGTAGAAAAAGACGGATGACAAAATGTGATGATGAT
Source organism: Alosa pseudoharengus (assembly GCF_046254945.1). Lineage (NCBI taxonomy): Eukaryota > Metazoa > Chordata > Actinopteri > Clupeiformes > Clupeidae > Alosa > Alosa pseudoharengus. The sequence continues at coordinate 41,555,173 of NW_027468718.1, read as the reverse complement.
GAGATGATTGTATGTTTTTCTTTAAAAGAAATATGATACTCTGAAATAAGATTCATGGAATGAAATGAGATGAGTCTTCTTTGAAACTATATCCACCTTCTACTGTGAGTTCTGCTGATGTTCTTTTCTTTCCTTCTCTGTTTTTTACCATGCAACTGTAGGTTCCTTGGTCTTCAGGCTGGACATTCCATATGGTAAGTGTCACCTCACCTCCATTTTGTATAAGTCTCACTCTATCTGTGTCAATGAGCTTTGTTCCATTATGATACCAAACAATCTCAGTATAGTCTGGATCATCTAACTTGCAGGTAAACTGAGCCATGTCATTTGCTTTCACATCAAGATTAGTCATTCTGCTTTTCAAGATTGTGCTAGACTTGTCAATCAGGGTAAATCGCTGAGAGGCACTTCCCTGGGATGACATCTCTTCAGTGTAAGAATCAGAAGCATGAATCCATTCAGGTGATTCTTCCCATGGCAGTTCTTCTTGCTTTTTGACTTGGTCAGGCATTGTAGATGTTTGTCTCTGAATCTCTGCATCTTTGCTTAATGAAATATCCATTGAAGACTTCCCTTTAGAACTCTCTACTACGTGCACATCATGAGGTAAATCAATAAGATGTTCTGACCTCTCTGAAGTAATTGTCTGCAGTCGATCTCTGCCACTCTGTGGACAATATCCAGCTGATGGTGATATCACCAAATCTGGTTGTGTTTGCAATTCCTTCATATGAGATTTATCTCTGTGTGAGATTGATGGTTGGTAATGCACAGTCTGATGTGGAAATGTTTTTCCAGATACGCTAACTATGGATTTTGCCACAGGGGCTGTTTGTTGCTGAACATTTCCATCATGCTCTGATGACTGGGATATCATAATGATGGATTTCCCAAACACAGTTTCAGATACCTGGCTGTTGTCTGACCAGCCGGCTTTTTTAGAGTCAGATTCAGAAACAGTATCATCGCTTGGGCCTTCCAGCACTTTCTTGGACATAGCCACAACTGATTTCTCTAAAAATGCCCTTTCTTGCTTTACATCCCCACTCGGAGGTGATGGAAATATCTTCATTAAGGTCTTTCCTACAACTATTTCAGATGTTTGGCTTGTGATTGGCCTGTCTATCTGTGGTTGAGAGCCTGATTCAATACTGTAGGAGAGGACTAAAGTATCTGAGGTTTGTTGGGGAACATCACTAATACTCACAGCTTTAGTCCCTGAAGGACGCATCTGTTGACTTTCCCCCCTTGGTTTTGGTAATGAATATGTTTCAGCAAAGGATTTTCCTGAAAAGCTTTCCAGTACTTGGCTAGGGCCAGGCCACTCTATGTGCGACCGGTTGTCACTACAATCAAATTCAGTTGTATAGCTGCCCGGAGTCTGCTGAATCAAACTGTCTTGGTCAAGCTTAGGAATGTTTACAACTGGACTGTCTGGTGTGGCCAGTGACTGTTTACTCACACCCTTTTTTTGAGATGATGGAAATACCTCCATCATGGACTTTTCCCTTACAGGTTCTGACACATAGGTAGGGTCAGGCAAATATACTGCTGGGTAGATTACCTTAGCGTCAGATTCCACACTGTATGAGACAGATGTGCCAGAGTACCCTGTCTGTTGTGGGGACTTTTGCTGTGAAATGCCCAGAACTGATTTACTTTGTGGAGATGCTGTCTTCATTAAGGACTTTCCACTAATAGTTTGGGAAATGTGACTAGTGGCTGGCATATCTATCACTTGCTTAGAACCTGGTTCAGTTGTATAGGTTAACAATGAAATATCACAGCTCGGCATTTGTTTAGGGAACATTTCTTGCATAGCCTTTGAAATCCTTACAGATAACTCCTCTGAAGACATTTTTGGCTGGTGAATATTGCCACTTTCATGTTGTGATACAACAGGTTTAGATACTTGTTCATATTGCCACTGTATCTGTTGGACTTCCTTAGCACCACTGTGTGTTGAAGCAGAGGTATCATACCCTGAAGTTTGCTGAGGAGATCTGCCCATCTTGGCCATAGACATGCTCACTGTGGACATTTTTGTAGTAGTAATGTCTTGAGGAAGACTCATTTCTTTTATTGTTGACTGAGAAATCCTCATTAATGACTCTGTTGACACTGATAATTGTCTATTGTCAGCCACATCCACCTGTGGTTTATACCAATTAGTTGATTCACTGAAGACAGGGGGTAGTTTTTCCTCTATTGCCTTGGAAATACTATCAGCTGTCATTTGCTGTTGAACAGTCCTACTTTTTTGAGATGACAAAGATATCTTCATAAATGGCTGTCCAAGACCTTTCTCCAAATCCTGTCTATCATCAGATTGACCAGGCTGTTGGAATTCTTTGGAACAGGATTCAACACTGTGTGAAAACACAGATGAGTGAAGCGCTGATTGAGAAAGCTCATCTAACCTATATTTTGGCAACATCACAAAAGATCTTTCTGAAGATCCCCCATTCTCCTGATCACCCTTGTTTTTGACTGATTGGTGAGCTATGTTCATAAAAGACATGTCTAATTTGTTATCTTTCTCGGGCTGGGATACTTCTGAAAATGATTGTAATCCACGAGGGCCTGTAGGTGTAACGTTCAGCCAAGTATCTTCCTCAGAAATCTCAAAAGTACTCATGGTAGATTTTTGTGGCCGTTCCTCTTCTACAGGTTTTTTCTGCATAGAGCGTGAAGAGATTGATACACTAGATCTATCATAGAGAGTCTTTGGTTTTTGAGATTCTATTGTAGGAAACATTGTGGAAACCTTAATGGAAGACATTGCAGTAGCACTCTGTGGTATTTCTACTTTTGGGAAGAAATGTTTCATATCACTCTCTTCTCTTCCAGTCATTACAGGGACTCTTGGTAAAGAAAAGTCCTTTTCAGGGTGTACAGACATTTTCTTTTCATACATGTCCAAAGAGAGTTTTGCTCCTCCAACATCAACTGTTTTTTTAGAGCGTTTCTTAAAAGATAATGCTTTTAAAGGGATTTCCAAGATAGACTTTTTGTCCATGACATACCCCTTTGGCTTAATGTCCTCAGACAAAACTTCCATATGGGGAGTGTCTGGAGGAGCCAGACTTTCAGATGTGAAAGAGTCCCCTCTTTTAGAAGTTTCCACCAAAGTCTTTTTAGACAAGTCTTCTTTACTCTTGACAGATATTGAATATGTTTCAACATGGTGGGAGGCTGCAGAGCTTTTGAGAGGCCCTGCCTGAAAGATGATAGCTTCTGAAAGAGTCTTTCCAAGACTTGAAGCAGTTGGCTTATCTATACATTTCATTGTTTCATCTGAACAATACAAGAGAATAAATTAGATAGGAAGACATGGTAATTATACATGTATACATCACAACTAATAGAAAAAAATATGTGTCAATGACAGATTTCAATCCACTAAAACAGGCTGTAGTTGTGAAAGTGAGAGATAAAAAGAGTGAAGTCCACCTTAAACAACACAAATGGTGTGGAACACTGACATAACGCTCAAAGCAATCCGGAGATAGAGAATAGAGAAGAGTGGGGGGGGGGGGATTTTACAAACAAACAGCAGTTAGCCTATCCGTGAAATTAGTAGTGAGTGAGTAATCACATTCCCTCAGTGATCTTTCTTTAAGGGGATATTTCCCGGGAAAGGTGTGGTAAATATAATTAATGATGGTGTGTTACTAAAACCACAAGCTTCTTGAGGTCAACGATAATCCATTTACCTTCTGCAGTTACTGTCAGGGTAGCCGTGCAAACCGCCTCTCCTGCACTACTGATTGCTTTGCATGTGTACAGTCCGGCATGCTCAGAGAAAGCATCTACTATGATAAGTGTGGCAGTGTTTGTCATCTCATCGAAATGGAAGACAACATTTTTTGTTGGTTTTATGGGTTCCCGTTTGTGAAACCAGCTGATTTCTGGCCTCGGCATGCCGGACACACAAGCATGGAATCTGGCCACTTCCCCGTTATACACGGAGCAGCTCCTAATAGGCTGAATAAAAGTGGGCTTTTGACCAATTGGTTCCTTCTTAACACTTGATATGCTTGTGGAGAGACTGGAAGTGGCATGCCACTGTTTGGATGCAGTGTCCTGAGTGTGCATTTCTCCTGTAAGGAAGTACCCCTCTATTCAGTATATAGACAGCAAACTTTCAAGTACATAGTCATTCTATTTAAGTCACGGTAAACCGGTTTTATGTAAGAACACTTGGTAGATCAAACAACATCCTCACATATAATGGGACCATCATTTGGGATCAACATTCAGTCCAAACATTATCCATCACAATGTCCTAGGAAATATTTTACACTGCATGAAGTCCATACAAATCTAAAATATGAAACTCACCATCGAGGTTCAGGAAAGCAGAGCATGAGACCATTCCTGCAGAGTTACGGGCAACGCAAGTGTACTCCCCCTCATCCTCAGGGTACACTCTGGCAATCTCCAATTTGCAATTATCGTCAAACTGGGACATCCTGAAGAACTCAGACTGCTTGAGCTCTTTATCTTTGCAGTACCACATGATCTTAAGATCTGGGAAGGGGGACAAAAAAATAAGTCAGTGAATCAAATATAGTTCACATTCAAAGTTGCTAATCCAACAATACTGTATACTTTTCTATTACACATCTCATTGTGAGGCTTACCATCTCCAGAGACACGGCACTGGAATCTGACAGATTCACCCTCCTTGGCAGAGGCATTGTGAATTGGAGAGATGATGACAGGGGGAGAGAGGGGAGCACCTGACTCGGGAGACACCACCTCTGAGACTGGAAAAAAGAGAAGGCATTATAATGGATCATCAGTCAATCTGCATCCTTTTTAAAAAAAAATTCTAAGACATATATCACTCTCACCAATACTATACTCTGAACACTATAAAGTTTAATATATTTTAACAGCATTGCTTTCCAGTGTTGTGTATGTGTACAGTATGTTTAATTATTAAGTGTATGAAGAAAAACACAAACATTTACCTTCCACAGTAAGATTAGCAGAACTAGAGGCCTGGCCAAAGTCATTTGTGGCCACACAGTTATAAACTGCAGCATCCTCCGGGAAGACCTCAATCAGCAGCAGTGCATACTCATTCCCATCTCGAAGGAACTTGCATTTAAACCCAGCTGACAGAGCCTGGGAGTTCTTGTACCAAGCTACCTGAGGCTGAGGGACACCTGCCACCTCCACATTGAAGCGAGCAGGCTTGCCAGCCTCAACCGTAAGCGCCTCCATCTGGCGGACGATTCTTGGAGGCTCAGGAACTGTTGGAAGATTGAAATAATGGGGGGGTTTCATAAATGTGCTGGCTAAATATTGGGTACATTTTGGTTAGTTACACAAACATTAACATTATGGGAAATTATCAGATCACTTTCAGTAGACCACCTCTGATCTTCTATTAGTAAGATATTTGGAGCATCACCAATGTGTTACTCACTTTTGACGTGAAGTGTTACCACACTCCTGTTCTTGCCAGCAATAAAGGTGTACTCCCCAGCATCAGTTCTGTAGGTCTCAGTGATTGTCAGACGGTGGATCTTCCTAATAACCACATAGGTGAACCGCTCCTCTGAGAAAAACTGGATCTCAACTCCATTCCTCAGCCAGCGGCCCTCAATGTCATCCTCATTTACTTCAAACTCGAATGTAGCCCTCTGTTTCTCAACAACCTAATATAAAAACAAAAAATGCATTTATTGTCAAAACCTTTGTTCATTTGTCTTCAGTTAGTACTACATCCATTCAGCCTTGGCAGGTAAAGTGTAACAACGCCTAGCACTTACAGTGATATCTTTCTCAGCAGGTTCTGTGATCCGGACGTCACGGCCTTCAACTGTGAGATGAGCCCTTGACATGCTGGAACCAGCAACCACAGAGTACTCTCCAGCATCAGACAGACGGACGGTCTGAATCATCAAACGATGTAGGAACTTCTCTGTGGTAACCTTATACCTAGAAATGGAGAATATAGTTGTGAATTAATAATATAACATCAACTTACTTGAGAGTAGACCCACAGTTAACTCTTTTTTTCTGTAAACTAAACTGACTAATACATAAGAATGGAATGTACCTCTCAGATACTTCAAGTTCCTGTCCATCTTTCATCCATGTCACTTGTATATTAGGTTCAGATAATTCACATTCAAAAATAGCCTTCTTCTTCTCAGTAATCTTGATGTCTTTGATGTGCTTTGTGAACTCAATCACACGAGCTAAAAGAAGGGGAAAAAATACAAAAATAAATAAATTGACATTTGTGTTGTTGGGACAGAATTTTTGCAAACTGAGAAAAACAAAATTACTCACCATCAACATAGAGTTTTGCAGATGTTTCAGCAGATCCGGCAACAAACTTGTAGTCTGCACTGTCACCAAAGTGCACATTGCGTATGGTGAGAGAGTGAGTGAGTTGCTTGCTTCGGGTCTGACACCTATCTGTGGACCGAATTTCCACACCATTTTTCAACCATTTGTAGGTGATGCCTTCATAATTGACAGTAACCTCAAAGGTAATAGTGTCCTTCTCCTGAGCATTGAGATCTTTCAGCATGGAGGTGATCAAAATGGCTGTGGGAAAAAAAGAATGAATTCAAAATGTTATGGGTTTATGGGATGTTGGATGTTACCACTGTAAATTGTTACATGGCTTTGAGGAAGTCAAACTTACGGCTAATTGTCAGTGTTGCAGAGACTCTGTCATTTCCACAGACAAACGTGTACTCTGATGCGTCATCTCTGCTGGTGTTCATGATCTTGAGCTGGTGGAGCTTTCCCTGCACCACAATTCTGAACTTCTCACTCATCTCGATCTCCACACCATTCTTCAGCCAAGTGGATGGTACATTGAAGTGTGACACTTCACACTCAAAGGTTGCCACTTGGGTCTCAGGGACTTCAATATTCTTCATAGGCTTTGTGACACGCAGGGCTAGTTGAAGGCAAATAAAAATTGAATGAGTCACATTTCATCCATTTTTAATAATTTGTTGAAAGCAATTCCTGATAATGCAGGAATTAAGGCATTTCAGTGACTTACATTCAACATGCAGGTAGGCACTGCATTGCAGATGACCAACCACAGCAGTGTATTCCCCAGCCTTGCTGGCGTCAATGTTCTGGATGATAAGTTTATGTGCTTTCCTCTCTGACTGTATCTGGCAGGTGTTACTTGGCTTCAGTTCGATGTTATTAAACATCCATTTCACTGGAATGTTGTCATGGGATAGGCTCAGTTCGAAGGAGGCAGTGGCATCCAACAGGCAGGTGATGTCTTTTGGCTTCTTCACAATTTTGATTGCTATAAAAATGGGGGGGGGGGGGGGGTCATTTTGAAAACATGAAAGATTCAATATGTACCAACACAAAAATACAGCCAGAAAAAAAAAAGATAAATTAACCACTTACTTTCAACATTCAGTCTGGCATTGGCAGTGAGTTTTCCCAGTTTGAATGCATAGACCGATTCATCTTGTGTGGTGCAGTTCTTGATCTTTAGAGTGTGCACCATGCCATCCATGGTGATTTCATACTTGTCACTTGGAACAAGCTCAACGCCATTCTTGGTCCACTGAGATCCCTTCACATTTGTGTGGGTGAGCTCAAGGCTGAACACAGCCTCCTGAGTCTCAGTCACAGTTTGGTTCTTAAGAGTCTTTTTCACTTTTACAGCTATTGCAAGACAGATGTAATAAAAACAAAATAATTGTTAATAGCAAATAAAAGCTTGTTACATAATAGTAGTACAATCACAAATAATTATAAATACAACCTAATTATGACTATGTGACCGGTAACCATATTCACCTTCAACTTTCAGGTTGGCTGATGTCTTGGAGTTGGCCACCTGGTAGGTGTATTCACCAACGTCCTGAGTCCTTGTAATGGAAATAATAAGGCGCCTCACAGCACCCTTGTCTTCGCTGTGAATATTATCACTGAAGTCAACAGGCTGGCCATCCTTCAGCCATTTGCCCTTAGCACTGGCATTGGCGACTTCGCACTCAAACTCAGCACTCTGAGATTCTGCCACAGTCTGGTCCTGAAGGGGTCTGTTGATAGCACCACCTAGTGCAAGCAAAGAGGAATACATTGTTTGTTTCCTTTGAATGACTCAATTTAGAGAGAATAATAATTAATTAACAGAAATAATTTCTTGAATTTCCCCTGGGGATCAATAAAGTATCTATTTATCTATCTATCTAATACATAATGTAGGTATAAGCGAATTTAAGTGAATCCTAGTGCTGTTACAATAATTAACTAAAACTAAAACAAAGGAAAGGGCCTGATAAGATTTTATATGGAAATAGATTAGCTGCAACAAATAATTCAATAGGTTACTCTTTGATTGCAGTGTATTAAACTTTTATATGACAGCCTACAGTGGGCAGTGCTTTGATTTGGCCAGCTTCCCTCGCGGTCCGCTCGTGGGATCATGCGGTATCACGCGACTTTAATTTTTTTTCCAGTGACGCTGCAACGGCGCTGCAACAACCCAAACAACCGGCAGATGTCTCAAGTGAGCAGGGTGTCTCGCAAAGAGAAATGGAGCCTGGAAAACCCTACACAGACTTCACTACAGACTTTAGCAGACTGGTTTAGAAATAATTTAATAGCCAGAAATATGCCTGCCCTGCCCTAATAAAGAAATATTTGGTTAACTGCGAGTAAATCCCGTTTGCAGCCGTAGAAGAAACGCAGGACAAATTAAACATTCTGGTTTTCTCAGAGTGCAACGATGATAGACAGACATCATTTGGACAAAATATAGAGCATATTAACCTCCGTTGCTCAGCCAAATGCCTTCCTGTTACGTCCTGTTATCACAGAGTTACAGGCGATAAACGATTTTTGATGGTCACAAGTTTACTTCATTAGGGACTGTTCGTTATTTATTTAAGGGGCTACCGGAGGAGTTTTGGGAGCATTAGTCAAAAAAGACGTGACTCTCCCTCGCCAGCAAGAAATTTTTCTATGACCCTACAAAGTGATTATGAAAAAACGCATGACTAGGCCTGTCACGATAACAAATTTTGCTTGACGATAAATTGTCTCAGAAATTATTGCGATAAGCGATAATATTGTCGTTCTGAGAATTTTCCTCGGGAAGAGGAAGACGGCCCACTTGTTGTGTTTTTTTCCCCCAACTGGGAAAACTGCAGCGGATGATTGTGTTTTAGATGCATATGCATGTTTGTTGTGTTGCCGCTTTTAATTGCGACTGTTTTCCAACAAATGCGACACACCGACTCGCACACGTTCAGTGGTTCACCACGGGCATTCGGTTTAAATCCGAAATGCTCCCACACTGCAGCTGTCGCGTTTCGCTTAGAAACCAATTCCATCTTTTTTGTCTCGAATAGGCATAGCCTATTCGAACTCGCAACTAGCTTTCTCTCTGCCTAGTGCCTACCGGTATACTTCTCACGCGGCTCTTTAGCTGCACTCTGTGGTAGGCTACGCCAGTAGTTCCGCCTCACCACACACCATGCGACTGACAAGTGACTGACATGAGGGTTCACTCATGGTTACTCTAAGGACCCGAGAGAGAGAGAGGGAGAGAGAGACGAGGAAAACAAACAAGCATGCAAATGGCATTTATCGTGGCCAGAAAAATTATCGAGCTAATTTTAATTATCATGCGATTAATTGATTTATTGAATATCGCGACAGGCCTACGCATGACCCTCCCCTTCAATTTATTGATGCCTTCTGTAGGCTACTGGGTCAATTTGGGAGCTTGCATGCTACCACTCCTTTCTTAAAATGCCTTGAAAAGGCTGTCGTTTGCACAATTTCATAAATAATCACCGGGACCGAAACATAGCCTACCTGTCAACTTTTTCCGGCTTTATCACGTACTGTATTTTAACTTTTTTCCCCATCTTAGGAGGAGCTGCAGGGCCGTCGCAAGGGGGTGCGAGGCCCTGTGCGAACTTGACAGGTGCGAGGCCCTTTTCACCCTTTTCTTGCATGAAATCATGCGATAGCCTATTGACGGTGCATTTTAATAGTAGGCTAAAGGCTACACCAGCTTGTCTTTAAGAGGGGAAATTTAACATTAGCTGAGTCACATATTTGGCCATAAGCCGTTTATCATAGGCTATCACGAAACCAAACTACAAAGGCGAACACTTTAACAGGGGGAATTAATTGGACATGAATCATGCTGAACGCTATTTGTCAATGAGTTGAAACACACATGACATTCAAACTATTGATACATTGTGCACTATGGACAATGGTCTGTAGGCTACCATTAGACAAATAAATGACATTGATTTGCCATATCCTGACTCACTCAAAAAAACCATCTTCTTGCTTTTTGCCGCAAACTCAGCAATGAAATCACAGGCCAGCTTGCAGGTAGCCTACGTCTTTTTCATTTCATAGAAGGGCGGATGGATGCAACCGCGAGGACGGCAATGAGTTGTTAACAGACATGAACCAAGACATATAGCCCAGCAGCAATCTATATAAAATAACACATACTTGAAGTACCATTCATGATATGTTGTCAAATATTGAAGTCGTGGGAAGTTTACATAATTTAAGCTGTAGGATGTTTCATTCGTCCCCCTTAAATAACTCTTGAACGGTTTTGTTCAGAGCTATACATGCAACTGCTTTCGACAAAGGACAGATCTATGTTGCTAGTGACAAAATATTAACTTTCAGTGTTTTACGATGTCTTTGTCATGGGGAAGTGTTTTTCCCCATGCATTTATTCTAGGCTACTGTCAGTGACTGCCGTGAGAGAAGCGGGTTCTGTGTTGCGTTCATTTCAGTGACTGACACGAGAGAAGCAGGGTCTGTGTTGTGTTACATTGCGTTCATTTATTTTCATTGGGCATGCCCTGCCGTCCACAGCTCTTCAGTTCCGACAAAGCCGAAATTACTCATTTTGAAACAATGAGTGCAGGCCGCGTTTCACCAGACACTAATATTGAAAATGTTGAAAACTATTTCGGTATAGCCTATAAGCAGTTTAATTAAATGTAATGTTAGTTGTAAACAAACGGGCTACTTGGTGAGGCTTAGCCTCACAGATGCGCTCGTGCCTTAAATGGAAAGAAAAATCTTCACGATATAGGCCTATTAACTGACCGCCCGATTCACGTTGGCTGGGGGGCAGGGGGGGCCATCAGACATTTGTGCCCAGTTAATCCGGCCCTGCCCCCAACAAATCACACCTTCCCACTTCTGTGACAGCTTAAAAGAAGTCGAGAGGACTCCTAACTTACAGACCTATTCACAAACCGGTTTTGTGGCATTTAGCCATGTTTTGAAATCCTATGCGGCTACAGGAGCTTCCAATCGTGAGGAAGCAATTTTGCATTGTAGGCATAACTAACATGCAATAACGCCACCAACAACAACCAAAACTAGGCTACTCATTGTCAACATGTAACTTAAATGTAACATTATTGTGAATCAAATTAAAATGTTCTGTTTTGCAAACAAAGGCATAGGCATAGAAACAGATTAATTTAATAATGTTACAAAGATACTACATCAATCCGTATGTTTCATTAGGCTACTAGGCTATTTGTTTTGCCTTAATTTAGGCTAGTTTAGGCTAGGCCTTTTTATTCAGTTATTCATCATCTTCCGTCCTTGTGTAGCGCACACATTCTCAGACCTGTCACCTGCCACTCATCATCGTAAGGGAGGTGTTTGGAATCATTCCCGCGTTACAATCATCAGCCAATCAAGGTGGTCACTTCAGTCAAGCTCGTGCATGAGTAATAACGTCATCCATAGCAATGAAGACTCACTCACTCTTAGTCAAAGATTCTAGAGCTGTTCAGGAGTTGTATTTTTCCTTACTAAGTAGAGTGGGTCTGAAAGGCTTTGTAAATAATTTAATAAGAGAAACTCCTAGCTAAAATATTTTATTGCTATTTAGGAGTAGCCTACTCCTAGTGGTAAGATAAAAGGCTTTGTGAATATGGCCCCTGGTGTCTAACCCAATGCATAGCCCATTTACACAAAATAATGGCCGAATATTAGGCTAGTGATGATCATTGTTATTTAAGAACATGCAGTGCACGTAGGGCACCAAAAACATCTCGCTCGTAAAAAATCATCATACTGCACATGGTGGCAGGTCTGTTATTTAACCTACTTACTGTAGGCTGCGCAAACCACAGGCCTTTATTTTGGGCAAGCCTGCATTCGAGGCAGGCCTTCTGTTGAAGAATTTTATATAAAGCATGCGCTAACAGTAATCCTCCTGCCATCCCGATACCACAGCTGTGGATAGTGTGGAATGTTCAAGTAATAACACAATCCAATGTGTGTCTCAATTGTTCCCCGCTGACCACCTCACACATTTCTCTCGATTTTGCAACTACATGGGGTATAAACAAGCTGAGAATTTAGCGGTGTCACGTCTGCCTGTCACAGACGTAGGGAGCTCTTTAAAGCTTGGGATAATTTGGTACAGTTACTACAGTAACAGTATTTTATTTTACTTGTTATGGAATATTTTTTTTTCACTTTTATAAAGGATTTGTTTGAATGCTGTTGGAACAAATAGTAGTTGATTATAAAGGCAACTTTCTGTTGCAATATTCTGTGTGTTCTGGACTGCAGGTAACTTGTTAAGCCAGTGGTTCTCAAACTTATTCTTTCATTCCCCACTTTGATCAAGGGGGCATTGACTGATGATAGTGGAGATAACGTGTTATCCCGGGGCCTTTGAAAGTCAGCATCTCCGACGGTAGTCTACCCTATTAAAAATATAAGTTTTCGATGTCCCAAACGGAGAGCCATACTTTATTGTTTTAACGATCTCTATGCTACTCACCAAAATGTAGGCATGGGAACATGATGAAGTATCCAACTGTCGTGTGTTAAATTATTGTGATTACGAGCCAGTGGTTTTCAAACATTATGCGTGACTCCGACATCTAACGAAATGCAACAGGCTCATATCGTCTTCGCATTCGCAAAATGAGGACATACAGACTGCTCAGATAACAGGTGTACCTCCAGTTTTGCACGGTTTTAGTCAAGTTATAGGCCGGTTTTAGTCAAGTTATAGGCCTGTTTACCTTTAAAGGTTCTGCATTCTGCATTTTGCAATGAGCAGTGCTTTCCCTTTTGAATTGGAAATGCTCTGTGTCATTGTGTGTGTGTGTGTGTGTGTGTGTGTGTGTGTGTGTGTGTGTGTGTGTGTGTTTCTATGAATTGTTAATCCGGCCCTGCCCCCAACAACTCACCTTTCCACCTCTCCACCTCTGGCCTATTGTCCAGGAGGAGGAGGGGCCTGAGGCCTGGACAAAGTCATCAACAGAGTCATAGCACTGAAGGGAGAGGCAACTGGCATGTGATCTTCCCACGGGCCAATGGATGTACAAGTTTTCTCCTGTGCCTACGATATTTAATCCAGTGTTTTGTCAAATTGCAAATTGCTATTCGTTTTAACAAATTTTTTATGATAGTATGAAGTACTTTTTGTATAGGCTACTATCTTAATTGGTTTATACTCAATACTTGACCAATGGCTATTGCATCTTTCTATTGCAAGTGAGAATGTGGCAGGTGATCTACTGTAGCCTATAGGCTTCATAAAATAAAATAAACAGGGGTGCGTTTCCCTTACAACTACGGAGGTTTTTACTAACGTGGTACGATGCATCGTTCAACTAACCAACATGTAAGTTACGACTGTTTCCCAAAACTGTCGTACTTACATAGTACTTGTAAGTTTGGACCATGATAGTTTCCAAACTTCAGTAGTCTGGACTAAGGTGGTTAATGACGTTTAGTAGCACGTGACGGGCACACCTGCATACAGTAACAGAGACTTAATGATGGACTACCTCAGTTTAATCCGTGAAATCTGTTTTTCTCAGGGTCATCAAGTTAATTCATTGGTTCATATAGACTGACCTTGTAAATTAACCACTGCTTTGAATTCACGTTTAACACGTGTCATTTAAATGTGCTGGTGAAACAGTTGTGTACTCTATTGTTATTTATCCCCTATTCACCCACGCCGTCAATTCTGTGGCGCAGTGCGTTAAGGCCGGCTGATGACAGCCGCCATTACGCAGCAGTTATCAGTCCCCTGTCCAAGAGTTCGAATCTGGGTTAAGCGTAGTTAGCTTTTAGGAAACGCACCCCTGATGTCTGATGTGTGATCAGTGGAATATGGGGAGGGAAGTGGCAGTGTTTTTTTGCGCGTCTGCAGAAGTCAGCCAAATTTTAGGGCCGATAACGATAACCAATATTTATTGGTTTGTTGTGGCCGATACCGATACGATAACCGATAATATTACTCTTCAAAAAAAATTGTGAAAAGTGATTTGGGGAAAGCATTTAATAAGCATAATTTTATTGCAGTAATTTTACCTACCACCAAATGATGGACAGAACTCATAATAGTCCTCAATAGTACGGCAGTCAACAACATAACAGTAGCCTAGCCCTACAGTATGTGTGGCTCCTTAAGTGAACCTGACGTCAGTGAATTGCGAGTGAGTGGCTAGAGAGTTTGAATCGTTTTCATTTAGGACTAAATGCTCATAAACGGCTCAGCTTGGAATAAGCTACAGTATAGCGACCAAATCAGAGTTTGTGAGGGAAACTTAGGTTTAGTTTCAACTGCGGGTAACTGAATAAAGCTGCAACTCCTCAGACTGTATCTTATGTCCATCTACTCTGTTGCGCACAACCTGCTGCAGCAGAAATGAAAGGAGTTAGCCCCGAAGGTTTTAATAACTTATTATGATGACCTGTCTGGAACTGAAGCACGAATGGTTAGCATATTTCTAAAACCCAAGCTAAAGTAATGCAAATATAATACTAAAACACAACTTAGAACTAGGCCTACTTATGTACTCGTCCCACTAACGAGTTTGTTTATTTGTTTCCCTGACCAGCGCGGTAAAGTGCAAACACACCAGCACAAGACGGCTTTAGATAGGGCTAAGCTCCGATCTGTTAAGGTTAAATGGCGGATCATTGACGAGAGGATTTTGAGATGCACAGATTCCCAAATGAACGCATATCCACAGATTTGGTTAGAGTGGTGAAATACATTCACACCGCTGACATTATATTGAGGAAAAAGTATAGCCAACCAAGCTCAAGTAGCTCAGTGTAGCCAGACGGACCTTACGTAGGCCTAAATTAGGACTTTAAAAAATATCGGCGCAAATTATCGGCCAGAATTCTGTTATCGGACCGATAATAATATTTTCATTTTTTCACTTATCGGCTAATAATATATCGGCCGCCGATATATCGTGCATCCCTATATTAAATCGCCAAACAACATTGTTTTCTGCAGAAGCTTACCCAAGGCTACAGATTAATTCTGAACAGTTATTTCTCTACTGGCTCAATTATCACACAAGACACTGTTTTGATTTGCGTAGTTGCGTTACCCCCAACACTGACAATAATGTAGACAGCAAATTAAGATATTTTTTCGTTTTGTGGAGCAGCACCTGTAGGCTATCAAAAGCAGATTTCGATTTTCGTTACCACCGTGTAGTCAAGCCTTAAGCCATACCCAAGTAGCCTAAATCGAGGTAATGTTTAATTATGCATGATTTATTTTGTTATTGAATTCGTAGGCTGGGATTCCTCTCAGCAACAATTATGTTTAATGGTAGCCTCCTGCTTTTTCAGAAGGGGCGGCAGGCAGGCTGACAGAGCGATGTACAGTGGCAGAGTGACGCACAGTGGCTGAAAGTGGTACTAAAGCTTCACGCAGCTTCACGCCGCGTAATGCGCGACTGAAGTGGCCATTTGAAAGCAACGCCCACTGTAGATATCTTTGGCATGTGGGAAAACAATCTAGGGCAATCTAGGGCTATTGGACCACAAAACTGATTTACATGTCTTCACCATAATTAATTGTTATGAAATTCGACTATGAAAATAATTGTTAGTAGCAGCCCTACTCACTAGCTCCATTCCATATAGTGATATGTAGCTAAACATGTCAGTGGTCCAGCATTATGGTAATGTAACAGTAGACACATGTACAAAACAAAATAAGCAGCAACTGTAGTTTCAACAAAAAAGTGTCACACACCTGATACAGTAAGTCTTGCACTAGATGTTTTCTCTCCAGCAGCAAATGCATACTGCCCCTCCTCATCCTTCATGGTATTGATGACTGTAAGGCTGTAGCGTTTGCCTTTGGACTCCATCTTGTATTTTGCACCTGCTTTGAGCACATTGTTCCTCAAGGTCCAAACTGCATCAATACCAGGGTGAGACAACTCCACCTCAAAAGTCACATTCTGGGTCTCTGTGCAAACACGGTCCTCCATATGCTTCACAATGGAAATTTCTGGTAGAATAAATAAGTAAAGGTTACATAGGATATGCTTTGTCGAAGCTTAAAAATATACAACTTACTACAGCTTTGCTTCATTGAATATGAAAGTATTATAATTTGCATCAATTTTTCTCTAATACAAAATAAAACAACAATACCACATCACTTACTCTCAACAGTCACTTTGCAGCTTGTGTCAACTCTGCCAGCAACCAGCTTGTATTGACCTTCATCAGAGGCAAAGGACCTGGTGAGCACCAGACGCTGTTTGGTTCCCTTGGCAACCATCTGGATTCTGTCTGTGGCCATCACCTGCTTGTCATTATGGTACCATTTCACTGAGCTGACATCAGCTGCAGAGATCTTACACTCCAGAACAGCCTTGGTGCCTTCAATAGAGGTAACGTCCTTGAGTGGTGACAAGATGCCAATTGCTGTGAGAGATTGAGAGAAAAGGAATCAGTACTCTGACAACACTACATTCCCTAAATTGCGTATAGTACAATGGCAGCTGTTCAAAATGATCTTACTTTGCACTGTAAGCTTTCCAGTCGTGGAAATATCGTGAGCAGGAACAACAAAGGAATACATTCCTGCATCATCCCTGTTGACATTTTCAATGAGCAGCTTATGAACCAGTTTGTCAATGACAATGTGAACTCTGTCTGAAGCTGAGACGGGTTGTCCATTTCTCATCCATGTTCCCTCAACATTCTCTTGTGAAAAGCGCACCTCCAGCTGAGCAATATCACCCTCACAGACAGTCAGGTCAGAGAGGCCTTGCATCAGAGTAATAGGACGCACTAGAACAAAACAAAAATAGCATAATTAATATATGGATGAAATGCATAGAGCACAGACACAATCATAATAAAACTCCTAACAGATGTTAGACTCACATTTCATCTTCAGGGAAGCACTTGTGCTCAAATTTCCAACTTTGAAAATGTATTTGCCCTGATCTTCCTTCTTGACATCTTTCACAGACAAACCGTGACGTCCACGGCGAGAGGACACAACATATTTCAAGCTGGGAGTGATCTCCTTGTTTTCAAAGTACCATGTTCCCTCAGCATCTTCACGAGACAGTTCACATTCAAACTCTCCAGAATATGTTTCAGGGACTTCAACACTTTCCAGTTTCTTCAGAATTTCAAGAGGGGCACCTGCAAGTAAATTGTGTATAAACTTATTAGTACAAGATATTAGAATGTAAATTGTTTCTTAATATGTCAGTGACATACCAAATACAACATAAATCTGAAGACTAACCTTCCACATGGAGTCTGGCAGAAGTTCTTACTTGGTCATCATCAATAACAACACAAGAATATTCATCGTCATCTTTCATGGTGATCATTAGAACAGACAGGAAATGTACTTTTCTGTCAGAGTGCATCCTGTATTTGTCACCAGTGAAAATCTCAGCATTGTTCTTCAGCCATTTGACTTTAACAAAAGGCTCATTTGTTTCACATTCAAAGGTAACCATGGTGTCCTTCTCTTTGGCATGTGCGTTTTCCAGTTTTTGAGTAAATGTAATAACTTGCTTGGCTAAAGGAAAGAGAGGAAAAACATGAATTAATATTGTATTCTGTAATTCAGCAATGATAATGTAAACCTTAAAACTTCAAGCTGGAAAATATCCATTTAGAGTACTATACCTTGCACCAACAAAAATGAATGGCTAGAGGTCTCTCCAGCAATGTTGATAGCTTTGACCATGACACTTGCAGAGTCCTCTGCAGAGACATCTCTAATCACCAGTTCACAGACATGGTCTTCAGGCCAGTACCAGTAAACACGGTCAGATTTCTCCAGCAAGACACCATTTTTGAACCACTGGCATTCTGGGTCTGGTTTTCCGACAACTCTACAACGGAAGCGAACCTCATCTCCAATAGCAACTGTTTTGCTCTGGATACGCTCCAGGATCTTTGGAGCCTCCATGCTGGGAGAGAGAGCCACTTTTTCTGGTCTAATGGTGGGGATGGTGACTTTGCCTTGTTCTTCCATCTTCTTCCTCTCAGCCTCAGACATTTCCTTGATGTGGTGAAGAAGCTCATCTTTCCTCTTCTTCAGCATTTCCTCATAAGACTCGTCCTTCTTGCGACTCTTGAGCTCAACAGCAGTAATAGCCTCGTAATAGCCCTCCTCTGTCCTGCGTTTGAATTTGCTTCTCAGTTCTGCCGTCTCCTCTGTAGATATGTCATGGACAACTCTCTCAACTTTTCTCAGTTTTACAACCTCTTTCTGCTGGGAGATCTCACTAGGCTTGTCAACCTTCACAACTTCAAAAGACACTCTGCCATGCTCTCCGAAGGGTTCAATTGTGGGTTTAATCTCAGGGGCGCGTCTGAGAATCGTCCTGAAGTCCTCCCTCTGTTGGATCTCCAGCTTCACAGTGTACTCAACAACACCTTCGGGATTCTCGGCAACGACTCTAATTTCTCCAGAGTCATAGGACTTGCTGTCAGTAATCTCAAGGTAGTAGATACCATCATACTGAAGCCTGAATCTCTTGCTCTTGCGGATAAGCTGTCCATTCAGGTACCAGTTGACTTTGGGAGTTGGATACCCAGTCACACGGCAGCGGAATTTGGCAATTTGACCTTCCAATACTTGTGCGGGCTCTGGAAGCAAGACGATTTCAGGTTTTGTTTTCTCTGTGTAGTCATCTCCAGACACACCTGCAGGGCCACCCTCGTGGGCCATGCGCTCTATCTCATCCATCCTGGGAATGCCTTTCCTTCCCTCGGGAAGCTGAGTTTCCTCGACAAGGCTTTTTTCATCTTTCACAATCAGTGTGGCAGAGGTCTGATCGACACCAAATTTGTTAGTGGCCCTGCAGGTGATGACGCCACTGTCTCTTGCGTAAGCAACCTCGTAGTCCAGGCTGCAGTATCCAAATTCATTCACCATGCGCATCCTGTTGGCAGCAGCCAGAGGTTTCCCATCATGTAGCCACTCCACCATCATGTTGGGGTCACCAATAGGAGTCAGTCTGCACTCAAAGTGCACAGGTCCAACGCGCTTCATTCTGACTGATGTCATCTTCTTCTTGAAATGGGGCTTCTGCTGTTTCTCTTTATCATAGAGGTCTCCCTCCTCCCACTGGTCCTGACCATAGCGAAGATGCAGTGGCTCCAGCTCTGGGGCAGCAATCTCCTTGGCCTTGTAGGTCCCCTTGGGAATAACGAGTCTCCGCTCAGGCTCTGGTTCACTGTGCTCAACCTCAACGTTGATTCTGCAGCGTGTGGTGTCCCGTCCGGCTTTGTTAATGGCTGTAGCAGTGTACCAGGCACTGTCAAATCCAACAGCTGTGGGGATTTTGAACTGGGCCTCTCCTTTGACGCCTTCAATCCTAAAGTGACAGCACACAATTGATTTTTTATATATTTTTTGCATTAAACAGTGAAATGATAATACAGTATAACACAAGTCTCATTCTGATCAATTAACTGATGAACACTTACTTAATGTTAGGATATTTGTGGGATGAGATGATATCGCTGTTTTTCAGCCAGACAATATCAGGGAGAGGGTTTCCAATGGCTTTGACAGCCAGCGCAACCAAAGAGCCCTCCTTGACACTGACGTTCTTCAGCTTCTCAATAAACTGGGGTCGCACCAAGTTTTCTTTGGCTGTTAATTTGACAGCAATACACAGACATAAGTGTACATTATAAATTACTGACATTCCTGAGGTGATTATCTCTTTTAATGTAATATTTACATTTTCTACAACACATTAATACAATTCAATAATATCCCAGCAATAGTATACCATCAACTGTGAGAGTCATAGAAACAGTAGTTTTTCCAGCTCTGTTCTGGGCCACCACGGTCCATTCTCCGGAGTCATTGGGCATGGCTGGAACCACAATCATTGACTGAGTTCCATCTTCCTTGATCACTATCTTGTGAGTGTAGTCATTAACAACCTGTTGACCTGTAATGAAAATTCAAGTTCAAGTTCAAATAGTTGTATTGTCATGAAATTAATAAAATGCATTCAATTCAATAAATTCAATAAATAAATTCTTATAAAATGAATTATAAGTAATGAAATGCTTATGCTCAAGAGCCAGCTCAACTTAAAATAATACATTAAAAACATTTTTAATGTCATATATTAATTAAAATTAATTTTACTAAAGTAGACAACCATGTCCTCATTCTCTTTCAGTACTGGCAATTTAATATGGAGATTAAGGTGAAACAAAAAAGTAACACATAAAGTAATAAACTAATGTATACTTAAAACCTACCATTGTGGAACCAGAATGTGTCTGGCATGGGTCTGCCAACAACTTTCAGGTCAAATCTTGCTGTCTGCCCCTCGGAGCACCTGAAGGAAGATGGCTTCTGGACAAACACCGGTTTGTACAGCCTTTCAAGCTGAGTTGTATCAGTATCATCAAGCCTACGGGCTGGGGAACGCCCGGGAGAACGACCGGGAGAAAAGCTTGGAGAACGTCCAGGGGAGAAGCTGGGGGAACGCCCAGGAGAGTAGCTGGTAGAACGAGGAGATGTGGACCTGGAAGCAAAACAAAACAAAAGCAAAAGCACTCAAACGGTGTAGCCTTCATATCATATGCTATTTGCACTTAGCATATTTGACCTATGTGAATATTAATTGATAAATTGCAAACACCCACGCATACTATACACAACACCTTATGATACAATGAGAGCTGATAGACACTTGTGATGATAAACTATTGCTTCTGCTAAGAAACATAAACATATAAACTTAAACATAAACATAAACTTAAAAACACACCTAATTCTTTTCATGGCCTCTGGCTGTGGGTACTGGCGCTGAACACCCTGGGGAGCAGAAGGCTCAATGTACAGCTTCCCAGAGCTCACAGCAGTGCCCTTCATGTTGCAAGCATAAGCAGTGTAGACACCCTCATCCTCTGGCAGCACCACAGGCAGACGCAGACTGGCTCTTCCGTCCTGGAGAAACTCCATCTGATAACGGCCTCCGTGGCTGATGCGGTTGCCATCTTTGTACCAGGCAATCTATTTAACATATTGAAAATACAAAATACATTACCGAGTTTGCCTCACAGAACAGAACGCTGAGTCTGATGCAGTGACAAATCAACACATCCTCATGTTTTTGTCTTGTCTAAAACACATTACCTTAGGCAGTGGAGTGCCACCCATTTTGCAGTGGAATGTGACCCCCATGCCTTCAAGGATTCTGTAGTTTTTGACAGGTGTGTCAAAGGTGGGCTGCTGAGCTTCATGTTCGGCTACATTGATGACCATCTCTTCCCTATCTTCAGTCACTATCTGTTGGTATGTTATCTTCAGGATGCGAATCTCAATCTCTTGGATTATTCTCTGCTCAAAAGCAGATATTTGGAATTCCTTTCAAAAATACAAAAAGCAATTAACAAAGTTAAAACCACATGATGTAGTGACATCAACATCTTAAATGTGACATATTCTAATATTTCAACCTCTGTACCTGTCCAGAAACATATGTTGTCGTCTTCTGTGTGAGATACTGTTCTCTCTCATATTCACTCACTATCACAGGGGGAACGTCTCCGACTCTAGGTTCCTGCACCATGGCAGTCATCTCTGTCTTGTAGGTCACATCATATTGCTTCATGTAGGTGTCATATTCCTCTGTTGATTACATGAGGATGATAGAATGAAGATGATATCAGCACATCAGATTGATATCAAAAATGTTTTCAAATGAGATTAATCTCTGCTGAGATTGCTCTCTACTGAGTGTAGTAGCCACCAGTGTTTTGAAATGTACTACACTCACCAAATTCACATTTAATTTAACATAAGACAAACCCATATGTACTGCATATTAATCAGCATACTTCAGCATACTTCAGCATAGGCTTATTAGTCTTACCCTCTTCAAGGAGGTTAGTAGAGGCAGAGGACTCTCCCGTTTGATTCCTTGCCACAATAGTGTACTCTCCTGCATCATCAGCAAATGTCATGGAGATTTCCAGCTTGCAGGCGCCGGTCTCCTTATTGTAAGATACTCTGTATCTGAAAAGTTGAATGTTTGAAGAAAGTCATCACCTTAATACAACAAAATAATGTCCAACATTAAAATATAACTATAATTACTGTCTATTTATTATTCTCCTTTTTGATTTAAAATAGCATTTAATTAAAAAAAAAACATTTTAAAAGTACCTATATCCAGTTGTGAGAGGCACACCACCCTTCTTCCAATAAATGTGAGGCATGGGTGTTCCTCCAACCTGGCACTCGAACACAACACTTCCTCCCTCGACCAGCTTTTGTACAAAAGGCTTCTTTACAAAGAAGGGTGCCACACCTGCACCAGCCTCCACAGTTTCAGAGACTGCGCTCAGTTCAGACATGGTCTCCTCCCTTGCCTCGCTTATAACACTAGAAATAAATATCAAATGCAACAAACATCAATTCATAATAATTAAACACACTTGAATGCATTTAGGTATGATAAGACATTCCAGTGTCCATGACCATAATTTGCTTATTTTCTTTTTTATGAATAAGCCCTTAATAAGAATAAGTGGGACCCACCGTTTCTCTTCTGCAGAAATAACTTCACCGGAGACAATGGTGATTTCCTCTCTGGTTTCAATCTCTTCAGATACTGGAAGGAAACACGTAAGGGGTGTCAGATTCAGTTGAGACGACTTCAAGGAAACATTTACAGACATTTTTAGAGTATGTTAACTGCATTACCCTTGACGAGCAGGTAGCAAGATGTGCTGATTGTCCCAGCAGGGCTGGTAGCAGTGCAAGTGAAGCGACCGCTGTCCTCAGCAAAGGCCTCGCGGATCACCAGGCGGGCATATCCACCCTCATATGTAATTTGGAAATCAATGGTGCTCTCAATTTTGTAGTCCTCCCTGAACCACATGATGGTTGGAGCTGGGGTTCCAGAAATCTGGCACACCAAAGTCACAGATTCTCCCTCTGTGACGGTCACGTTTTTCAAGGCCTGGAAATGAGAATTATGATTCATTTGAAAAAATATTGTAGAATGCAAGTATATTTTCTCAGGTTTCAGTCAGACTTAGTGAAAATTACACTACTTACAGCAACAAGTGTAGGAGGCACAACTGCTTCTTGTTCAGCTGGGACAGCTGCAATTTCCATAGCCTAATTCAAAATAAAAAATAAAATATTTACATATGGCAAGACATTATACTGCTGTTCTATGAAGCATTACCTAAAATTGCATGAATCAACAGGGATTCAGTGGAGGAAAGGGAAGGAGTCCTCAGTAAGGGGCAGGTGGGAGTGTGGTAGGTTTTGCACTCAGTAAGGGGCAGGTGGGAGTGTGGTAGGTTTTGCACATGGAGGGACACCACGGGGGACCTCGGAACAATGTTAGCTCAAGTTTTTTTTTTTTTACACCACACACCAAGCAACAAACCTGGTCCTCCCATTCGCCATAAGCCTGCTCCATGCCACCTGCGTAGGAAGCGCCTATCTCGCTTTGCAAATGTGTCTCGTACTGCGCCTGATATCGCTCGTCTCTAAACGGAGGAAGGGTCGGCTCAGGGGTCACTCTCATTTCCATGACCCTGTGAGTCGGGGCCTTGACAGGCTTGATGATCTTTTGAGCACCGTGGCTGGACGATAGCTCTTTCTGGAGAGTGGCAATAGCCGAGCCTGCTATTGAGACCTAACCGACCCAAGGAAAAATAGCATGATTACAGGTGACCGACACAAAACTTGGATTAGCCACACGGACGGAGAGCTTCCAAGTCAAGAGTGATGATTTTAGGTTTTTTAGGTTTGTGGGAGGCAATGGGAAGAATCAATGCATGTTAGGTTGTTAAAGTGCCTGTAAGCTTTTAAAGACACAGAAAGGTACAAGGGATGTTCATTGGGATGAAATGGGTTCATTGTCTTAAACGAGGAATAACGAACATATTTTAGAAGGGTCAGAGTGCATATCACTGCACTTTTTTTTATGGCATCCATGTTATGGAGAGTTAGACAATGAAGATGGAGCTTACTGAAACTGATAGGTACATATCAGGCAAGCAGGAACATTCTACTACTTGTAGGATACTCATATTTGAACCAACACAAATAGCATTTGCTCACTGGTTTTACTTTATTATAAATAATGGCACATTCAATACAGCTATAGTATTTATTAGTGCAAAAGGGGAAATAATCTCAGACAATTTCCACCAAGCACTGCTGTGATTTTTATCTTGTCCCTGCTTGCCTGAATTTGCACATGCTTACCTCATGGCTATGTTCAGCTTTAGGCACAGTAACTTTTGAAACTGTAAAGTGTGGTATGGGGGAAGGAGCCAGGCCAGTGTCCACATAGGTGCTGGTTTCTGTGCTCCTTTGGATCTACAGTAACCAACAGAGTGAAAATTAAGCGAATACATCCAAGAGAATACGTCTACTAATTTCAACTGTGCCTTCCTCCTAAGGTTTTTTTTTCTTTTCTTTTTTTTTTAATCTATGCTGTAAAGCATGTTCTAACCTGGGAGATATGAACAGTCTTTTCAGCAGCAGAGGGCATTAGTGTGGCCTCTGCCCTTGCTCTGACTTGTTGTTGTTGTTGTAGTTGTTGTTGTTGCTCAGCGGCAAACATGGCCTGCTGTGATACATCGAACTCTACGGTTTCCTCTTCAGCGGTGGCGGCCCTCTCGGCATGCACAGGCTTGCGCACGCGTGCATGATCGACGGCAGCAAGCACAGTGGCCACAGCACCGGCCTTTTTCCCAACCTCGCCCTAAA
This sequence comes from Alosa pseudoharengus, assembly GCF_046254945.1. NCBI lineage: Eukaryota > Metazoa > Chordata > Actinopteri > Clupeiformes > Clupeidae > Alosa > Alosa pseudoharengus. Next base: position 41,530,107 of record NW_027468718.1, on the reverse strand, counting down.
GGCAACAAGCAGTCAGTGGGATCTGGAGCATAGATAGTGTTCAATCTATGGCATATGTTACATATACAAACAAAAGCATTCAACATTTCAAATAATGTCTGCATACAAAATAACAAGAGGAAAGAAGAGCTCAAAGAGGTTAATGGCATATGCATGCATAACTTCATTAGTTTGGTTGCATACATGTACATGTTCAAATTACCGTATGTTGTCTCTCATAACATGACATTATGGTGGAGAAGTGAAAAAGTGAACAAGAAGGTGACATCCAACAAAAAGGGAGGGTAGCATTTTACTGACAAATTAGCCTGGTGCACTTCTTTCTCTCACTATTTTCTCTAAGCACTAGTTTAATCATAACAGCTCAAATGCTACCCTGTAATATTTCAAGTGCTTCTGTGAACGAAAGTGAGGGTGATGAAAGACCAGTCAACAAAAACAATGTCATCAGCTACCTGCTCCTGTTCTGTGGGACTATGCGACACAGAGGAAGTGTCCAGTTCACTGTGCTCTACCAGTGAGCAAACAGGAAGTACCTCACTAGCCTGGTCAACATCTGCGACCATCACAGCAGATTTCTCAACCTCTTGTGTGATCTAAATGTGCCAGTGTTCAAGAAGGAGATAAGGACAAGATCAGATTTTAAAATATTCTATATCGATTCCTGCTATTGTTTAATTGTTTTGCTATAGTGACAATTCAGTCATTTTAGTATACTGATTGTTTAATCAATTACTCTATACTGCTGGCATTCTACCTCTATAGTTGAAGAAATTTCCTGTATGGTGCTTTCAGCATATGGTGCACCAAAACTGATGTCAAGGGACACTGTGGTATCAGATACTTCCTGGGATTCCTCCTGTTCTGTCTATACAAATGTGAGAAATGAATAAGCTTTTAGTTGTAGACATAAATTCAGCAAGTAGATGACTGAAACAAGGTTAAACAAATGGCTAATTAAAGGAATGGGTGGATGATCTAGCAGGGAAAGACGAGTACTGAGTTTGTCAGAAAAAAGAAGGGTTTGATAAAGGAAAAAGATGGAAGTGAAAGAATGGTCTAGAATCAAACTGTGCTCATGAACTCCACTGAATTGTACCTGCTCTGCTGTAGATGTAGTTTGTGCAGAGGTGATGGTGACCTCATGAGTGGACAATTCGACAGAGCCACTTTGAGGCTCTCGACTACGAGCATGTTCCACTGCAGCTACCACCGTAGCAACAGCGGCTGTTTTGTCATCCGGCATTTGGTGTTCCTATTATACAGTACGTGCAAGTAATATTCAGGCAGCGAAAGTCAAAACCATTTTGTTTATGCAATGTACCGGTAAGTGCTTTTCACCTATGGTAAAAAGCAGCATTTACACTACATAATAAGCAGATTGCATGTTAGCAAAAAAAGCAATCCAGGCAGACAAATGCGTAATTAAATTCAAACAGAGCTTCAAAAATTCATTCAAATGGCCTCAGGCCCTTTACAAAATTCAGAAGTATTATGCCTGTTTTGTCAGGTCTTCTCATGCATGTTTACCGGTCGTCCACAGAGAGACTTATCTCCCGAATTGCTCACCTCTTTTATGGCCATTCCACTCCCACTCACGGCCATCCCACTGACGGCCATTCCACTGGTGGTCATCCCACTGACGGCCATTCCACTGGTGGCCATTTCAGTCATGGACATTCCGCTCACGGACATCCCGCTCACTTGCTGCTGCTGCACACTAACAGAGCTCTCCCACGAGGCACGCTGGGTGACCGAGGTCTGCATGTGAGTGGCTCCAGAGGTCATGGCAGTGTAGCTGGCCTCCGACGCGTAGCCTGCCTGTTTCCACGGCGGCAGCACCTCTGTCGTCTGGATCACCTGCTTACGAATCATGATTGGGGACTTGACCGGCCGAATGGGGGACACGGACAGCCTGCTGGTGGCAGGGGACACAGACCTGTGGGAAAATAGACATGTGAGAATGAAGGTGTGAGTGGAATAAAATACAAGTACTTCAATTTCAATTTTGCAAAAAGCACAAGCTCCATGTCAAATATATGCTAGTACTGTACAAAGAAGTACTTGTTTAATCGAGTGAGCAAACCTAGACCATATGGACAAAAGTATTGGGACACCTGGCAAATACACCTATAAGAACTGTTATGATATCCCATTCTAAATCTATAAGCTCAGAAAGCTAACACAGCTTTGACACTTCTAGGAAGGCCATTCACCCAGAAGAGCAGTTGTGAGGTCAGGCATTGATGTTGGACGAAAAGGCTTGGCTCACAATACAGTTATTGTAGTGATTATTTCACACCAAACTCAGCCAACTACAGTATATCTTTATGGATCTGGCTTTGTACACCCTATGACAGTACCATCACACTTGAATTCACTAAGCTTTTCAGAATGATCCATTCTTTCACAAATGTTTGTGAATGCAGACTGCATGACCATGCACAATTGTATACGCTTGATTATATACAGTACGCCTGTGGCAATGGGTCTGAATGAAACGTGTTAAGTCAGTGACTAAGTAATACTTTTGACAATATAGTGCAGTGTTTCTCAAACTGTGGGAAAAATGATGTAAAACAGCAAAATGTAAAATATGTAGTTTATTTGGTCTGCGCTACTGTATTTCTATGGTGTTCATAATGGTGGTTCAAATGGAGAGCTAATTGTTTTCTGAGGTGGTACTCATTGTATATGAATACACAGAGCACTTGCAGTGATAATGTAGAAATTGGCACAGTCACAGTGTGGCACAGTCAAAGTGTGGTAGTCCTACCTGACTGGGCCTGGTACTGGTCCTTTCACAGGCCTCACGGGGGAGGGGGATTGGTGGCGAGTGGCGGACACTTTCGCCATTGCTGAAGGTGGGGACCTTGAGGTCGGCTTTGGGGGCACCCGTGGGGGGGTCTTGTGTGCCAGGCGCTCAGTCATAGCACCTCCCTCAATCATCATTGCTGAACTGGAGGATGACTCAAAATGAGCTTCCATTCTCTGCCAAATGAAACACAGGTGAGTGTAAATTATGCTTGGTTTATTTTGAGAAAAAATAATAATTCAATTGTATTTACTTACATAGCACCAATAACAAGCATTTTACAAAGGCTAGAGCCTGTTTCCCTAAACGAAAAGCTATGGCAAATAGGGCAAGGAAACATGTCAAGGACATGTTGTCCTGTCTTGGAAAATTATGCTTACCTTCTCCACCCTTGTCTGACGTGACGAAATCTGGGAGGACGAAATCTGAGAGGAAGAAATAACTGTTTTTGTCTTCTTAGCAGGTACTGCTACTTCCTCACCTGTAGGGCAAAACAGACACAACTTGTAGACTTATTACTGTCCTCAGTATAATTCATGGAGTAGCCTACATCATAGCCTTTGTCCACTAGAGTGCAGTAGGCCTACAACGTAAAATGAGTCCCCACATATATGCCTCTGTGTTTTTGATTAATTCCCATGGGCTACAAGGGAAATTGTAGGTAACAGTTAGCTAGCCTGCTACTAAACCACGAGTCTGTCTGCTCACGTGATAGCCATGTTAATGAAAAGAAGCAATTGGCGTCCTGTTTTCCCGATAATTTAATGTAAGTAGACTATTAGAGTTAATGTAATGCATAGGCCTACAATAAATGTAAGTAACTCAGTAGATACTCAGAAGCCCTTAAGACAGGCAATATTGGCATAGGTGCTAAAACGTTTAAATGTCAACCAGATTTGATATGCATTTGCAAATTAACTGATTGTAGAGTTCGTAGGCCTATGATTAGGCTACATGGCTTACCCTGAACGAGCAGTTCAGCAGTAGAGGTGGCACGGCCACTGCTGTTGGAGGCACTGACAGAGTAGGTCCCAGAATCCTCTGGGAAGGCTTCTGCAATCAACAAACTGTATTGATCTCCATCTTGTACAATCTGAAAGTCAGCGGAGCTTTGAATCTCAGCTCCCTCCCTGAGGAACTTCACCACAGGTGTAGGGATTCCTGTCACACGAACATCCAGTCTCACTTGGCTTCCTTGTCTCACGGTCATACTTTGCAGTCTCTGAGTAAAGTTGGGCGGCGCGGTTTCCGCTGAAAAATCAAAGAAATACAAATGGTTATGGGCCTAGGCTACAAACTGCACCTGGTTCAAGCACTGGGCTGTTAATGATTTTTGATGTGACGTGGTGTCCTGAGGATGGCATAAAATAATATGATGTAATATTTATGAGCGGAGAGACTTCTGTAGACTACTTTATTTGTCCAGTCAAAATAATGTTAATAAAGCCTGCATTATTAGAGGACACGTCGAAGTAGGCATTTATAATAGGCATTTGTATTTAATGGCAGATGGATGGTAGCCTACACAGGCCTCTGCAATCTGCATGACGTTGCTTTCCAAATAGCGGATCAGATTATCACCAGAATTTCTGGACGTTCTGACAGTGTCCTATAATTATACACCCACTGTCCATTCTGGGATGTGGGAAACACTTAGGCTACAGGACCACTTGTTAGGTTTACATCTTAAACATTTTAAACCACTGATGGTATACTATGGGAATAATTCATGTAAAATAGCCTACATTACTTTTCTACTAAACCAAGCAATGAGATATTCAGCTTGCCAAACGTTTATGTTAGCCTATTATTAGTGTTGCCACCATATGCTTACATCCTTAGATTTTTGGCTCAAATCAGTAATAACATACATGAGTTGACAGTCCTTATTCATTAATCAAGTCTTACTAATTATGAGGTCCTTACAGGCATTTTTTATAACGTGAAAGCAAATCTCAGAGACAGAGATTATTTCTTGTCATTTGTAGCCTATTGACTTTTCCACAAATACATAAGAATAATAAACATAGAAAATGAGACCAAAGGAATGACATTTGACAAACAAGTACAGATCACAGCTAAGTAGGCCTATCGGCTAATGACCATCATCCTAATTTAAATGTGTAGAAATAGGCATATTTTTGCTTTTAATATTTCAAATGAAGCATATTGTAAAAGTTTTCTTCACCAAAGCATTTCCCCATAAAATCTGTCTACTACCTCCATCAGAGCAGCTTACACCATATACCCAAACAGAACTGGTTTAACCTGATTCATGTCGGCCTTCACGGCCTTTAATATTTTTGTAATTGGCTGTTGAAGTGAAACATTTTGACTCTTGGCAGGGATATCAGACAGGCAAACACTTCCCTGCTGATAGGATCTGGCACACATCCTGTCCCTATCACACTGATTGCTAAATCTCCCATTAGTATCAGCCATGCTGCCAACTCTAATCAGACATGCTGGGCTCTGTCGTGGTCTTGTTTTATTGAGGGGGGGAGGGGGGTTGGGTAGCAGCAGGCATTTACATTTTTACAACTGCCTCTTCATCTTACTGCTGCAGTTCATTAAATTCCTATTCTTTTCCCAGGGTTTAAGACACTTACAATTATGTGCCATGGCTGTGCGGATCAACAGGAATGAAACTTGGCACTGACACGAGTTCTCTCACCTGTAACAAGAAGTTCAGCGGTGCTAGTGGCTTGTCCAGCGCCATTGGTGGCTCTCACAGAAAATCGTCCACTGTGTGCGGCTGTCACGGCAGAGATCTTCAGAACAGCGCGGCCATCGCTGAACGAGATCTGAACGCCGGGCAGAGCGGCAGCGGAAAGAACCTGGCCATCACGAAACCAGCTCACCTCAGGAACTGGATTACCTGTGAGTAACATTAATTTTCCTTTTAACAGCAATGGTGATGATTAAGGTAAATTACAGACAATGCCACAGGCCACACCAAATGCAGTGGTGTTGGACAGTCTAGACAGATACAAATATCTCCTATGATTTTGCTGCAGTGGAATATAACATTTTCTTTTTTTTATGTTCTTTTAAAAATTTAATTGAATTGACATTTATTTCTTATCATTCCTTGCTTGTAAATTCCTTTTACTGAGAACTCAATGAATGCTTAATTAAGGATATATAGGTTATAATATGCCTTATACAGTATATATATACGCCTTCATGCATTGTGTGGCATTACATATTTATACATAGGGAATCATAGCCATTGCCAGTGCACATAACATGTTCACTTTTTTAACATCAGCTTTTTAAATAGAGCATAGAATGTAGAGAGGCCCTTACCACTAACTTGAGCTTCGAACGTTGCGGCACTACCCTCAAGTGCCACAACGCTCTGAAGCGGCTGTGTAAACGTTGGCGCCTGTGTGGACATGTTGGTAGGCACCCTGGTGGAGGACACAGATGAAAGCCCTAGTTACCAAAATTGCTGCCAATGACACACATTAGCATCCCCCTCCCCAGCACACATATACACACTCACACTCACACATACAATCATTGATCATCGCCAGAGATAGAAATCTCACAAAATCGTTACCAAACATCATTGTTATTTTTAGCCCTTATGTCACCCCTCTGCACCTTGACTACTGTGGCCTGTCATTTGAGAGAGTGATGGCTCCGTGAGGTCTGGGTTCTGGGCCAAACACATAGACTGAACATCCATTGACAGCTAACAGACACAACAGTGACAACTGGAAGTCAGAGTTTGATATTTATCCATGACACCCAATGAACAATTCTTGCCTCTGTGGAAAGACATCCACATCCACAGGCTGGTGAAATCTAATTATAGCTTTATGGTTTCTCCATAGGTAATATGAACATTGAACATGAAACAGATTTGTGATAAAGGATTTTGCACGGAATGTGCTGGTGAAATCAATATAATTGTACTGCCCATTGCAGTTAATAGTAATAACAGCATATTTAGGGGTATACAACTTGTTATATTTACACAGAGGGTGTAATATATGTGCTGTGTTATCCACATGTAATGGTGGGTAACAAAGTTTTGGAAAATATGCCATCAAAACTCTAGCAAGGCCAACCATTCGTTTTAGATAAATCATACTAGCAATGACAACACATATTTCAGACAACCAGCTTTGTCCTCACCATTTAACTGTAAACAAATGTAACAAATCATCCTGTCCTTTCAAGAGCAAGAACAAGAAGTATCAGTCTCAACTCACTGTTGTATGCCATTACTGAAGATAATCACTTTAGAAGTGCAATAGTAGCTTTACATAACATTGCCTGGGGCCAAGGCGATTTCTTTATGAGATGTTCAAATCAATGCATATTCTTTATTTAGATTCTCATTAATTTAATATTGTCACAGAATATATGCTTAAATGCCTAAAGGTTTGCATACAGCTTGAAAATGACTAATTGAATCTCACATTACAGAATTGCATTTGCTTGAGAAAGAATATCTCAGATCCACGACAACTGGCAAATAATGTATAACAGTGCACCAAAATCAATTCCAGTAAAACTCACACAAGCAAAATCTGAGATGTACAGAATGTCTATAAAAACCTAGGACTAAACATGAAATGGTGACACCAAGGTTAATGTTCTAAAAACAGACTGAAATGACCACAACGATTTGTTTCAAATTACACATGCACACATGTACACAGAGTCTTCATCGCAAACTTTAACTTCAAGACAATCAACAAGCCAATGAAAGAGTATTACTGAGCCTCCTCTCAAGGGCATCTTAACAATCAGGAACAAGTTATTGTTTTAAAGTAAAACATTATGAATGCACAGGCATCCAAAGGGATTCAAGGCTAGGTTTCACAAAAGGCAGAGTCTAAAAATAATCTTGTACCCAGTTTGACTGACAGTCACCATGTGGCACATAGCTGAAGGTGCAACTGATAGCCCTACCACTGATTCCCTTAAAAAGACATTGCGGCCCAGCTGGGACACCACTCTAATGCTATCAGGGTCTATTCTTGGCTTTTCTGAATCATAGCACCAAATAATAACCTTGAGGAAGGGGGAAAAACTCCCATTAGTGCAAGACGACTTCTCAAAATTTTAAATCCCAAATCTTAAAATTCCCCAAAGCTGGTCACTCTCATGGCTCAGTCAGGTAATCTTCAATTCACCTGGCATGGTGTTAATTAATTACTTTTGCACAAAGAAATGGAAGCTGGGAGACCTGCCTCTGGAAAAAGCAGGTATAAAGTGTCACAGAACAAAGCTTACTTACTTGTGCTCACAAGAGTGCCTAGAATTGAAGGGGCGGTGCCCAAGGGAGTGATATCTTCTAAAACAATCTCCTTATCCAGAAATCTGTTCAGAAAATCCAACGTGAGAACGGTTGGCCTCAATTATCCCAAAAAACAAAACTACACAGGGTCTTTGCCGTGTAGTTTTGCTTTTCCCTGCAATCCCTACACCCGAGGCAAGGCTGGGAATGCTCCAACTGCTCAGAAGTGCTAACATGGTTGTTTCGCTTTATATACCCCCTGGACAGGCACCATCATCTGAGTATCACCACACCCTATTGGTCAGCCTCCCAAAAGGCATCATGGGATGTGGCAGCCATTTTATGCAACCTCACACCTGTCACTCACTAAAGTAAACTTATTCATGGCAGTGTATCTAGAAATTGGGTAAACTATTTAGTCTTTGGAAAAGGTATCGAAAAAGAAAGCCACCGTATCTAGTCTCTCAGACACTCTTTTCACTCATCTGCTCAAAGGACTTGAGACCATTTGTGTGTGAGTGAACAAATGGGAGGCTTGTTCTTGTCACTCAAGCTGAGGGTCTACCCCCCTCAAGAAGCAGTCTTCTTTCATTCATTTTACCTTACGAGAATCCACTGAGGTCATTTTTGGTTGTGACTCACCAAACCTTTCATGGTATCTAAGGTTTTTCATTTTCTTTTGTTTTTACCATTGACAAACAAATATTGTCAGCTATACACAGATGAACCTATTATAAATGTGTTATAACTTAAGAAAATACAAAACAAGAAGTAGTCAGCGTCACTGGTTACTTTTAGATCTTCAGTTGATATTTAATTGTACAAACTACTACAGTTGAATCGCACTACAACTCCAATCCAGTCAAGAAAAATAGCATCTCATTTAACATTTGCTTATAAAAACTGGTAGAAAGATTATATCTAGAAGAACACAGTGTTCAACCATATAACTTGAGGTGCTGTATTGTATATGGTTAAATACACTTGTGTCTTGTTTATCCTTACTCCTGGTCTCTGCACTCTAATCTTTGTCCTTGGTCACATATCTGTTCATTAGTTGAAGCGACAACTTGTCCATGATGTTGATCTGGGGAGCCAGGATTTGTGACACCTTGTCTGACATCTGCAATGTAAACAAAATTGTGTTGAGTTTCTGAAACTCAAAAAAATTGTGCTGCATTTCTGCTTGGTATCAGTTTGGCAAATACATTCAGCATGGGTGAGATTACCTTTGACAACCACCTTTGCAGAGCACCAGTCCTCTCCCAAATAATTTTTTAACACACAAACATATTCTCCAGAATCTGAGGACTCCACACCCTTTTTCAACAGGACATGGGTGTCACTTTGGCTCTCAGCCTGAATACAAAACAAAATTTCACATTTCAGTCTAACACAAATTTGACATATAGTTTTATACTTGTAGTTTATAGTTAAACTTTATTTATAGACAGTGTACAGTAGGTGAATATCCCATAATCTTCTGTCTGAAAGTCATACCCCGCTTTCTCCGTAAGCCAAAACTTTGTTATCTTTCAGCCAGAGCACTTGAGGGACAGGTCTTCCTGAGGTGACGCACTCCAGGGTCAGGTCGTCTCCCACTAACAAATCCTTGTCTTCCAGTCTTGAGAGGAAGTGGGGGCTGTCTCCACTCACTGAGAATTCAAGTTTCAGGGTGATTTACAATGCTTAATTGCTTTGCCAGAAAATTGTTGAAACATTAACCAACAACACTTCAATTACATAACAAAAACTTAAATGGATCTCTTCAAATAAAATGGTTGTCTTCTCCATTTCCAAGTTGGCTGTCTGACAATTACCCAATTGTTGTGCTGCTTAAGCAGAAAATCTCATATAGTTATCCCTGACTAGACATTTAAAAAAAAAACTAACTGTGTGAGCTTAAAACCTGTCTGTGATTCTTATCCTTCTAAGATGACGGGCAGAGGTATTTCACAGCAAGCCCTTTAGCTGTGAGGCGCGCTGGTGAGGAGCACTCTCTCAGAAGGGGGTAATCTGAGCAGGGCCTGGGCCCAGGTCTGTGATAACATTACTGTGCCACTCCTGCCTGCCCAGAATCCTCAGGTCGCACATGCTTCATCCCCCCCCACCCCCAGGGCAGTTATGAATCAGAACACCCTATCAACAGTTCCAATAGGCTAGACTATTTACGTTCAGCATATGGAATATTTCTACGTCAACAACCACACAATGTTGATTTTACCTCCATGTAAAGAGTTTACGGAATACAGTGAGGGGTAGAATCTGCTTACCAATGTGAAAGTGGTGGGTGCAAAAAGGATTGTGATAATTATAGGATGTATTGTGGGTTTTATTAAGGGAGTCATGCAACAGTATGAGTGATGTGCAATTGACACACAAGTGACGTTTATTTCTTAAGGCAAGTAATAGCTTTATTAATTTATTCAGAGACTTCAGAAAAAAACATTAAATAGTTTACATATATATACTATACTTACCAGCAGCATTATTCTGCAATGAGGATATGCTAAATTGTAATATGCATATATTCTCACCCTTAATGTAAGCTATAGGGGACATTTTAAATCTTCAAACCTTTTATTGAACAAACCAACATAATTGCATTTCCCCATAAATTAACTAACAAAGCAACAGAATATTATCTTTCATCAAAACATTTCAAGGAGTAGGATTCCAATACTGATCTGGAACATAATGTTTCTTGGAACTTTTGAGCAAAAAATGTGTAATTAGTAGTTTAAGCACATTATACTATAGTAAGGAACTGGAACTAATTAGACCACAAAGATGATACTGTGAAACTGTTAAACGCTTTAGAGTACAGTGATTGCACTGTAAAACCAACCATCATATTTTAGGTAACATCTCTATAACATGTGAAGTATTCGAAAACAGAACTGGCCTTTTCATTCTGATTTATAATAGCAATGAACCCATAAGGTTTTTGCAATATCATTATCAATCCTGCCATCATTTATTTAATACTTCAGACTGCACTGAGTATGTCTATTGAACATCAATAAACTATTCCAGAATCCGATGACTTGTTTGAAAGCTACATATTTGCTGTTTGATAGGTATCCCGGTTTCTTATTTTGACATATAAGTATATACCACAAGTCCATTAAGGTCATTCATAGAACAGTGCAAAACAAGACTCCCACTGCGTGAACGGGGATAGAGTCAGGGGAGTGAAAGGAAAAGGGGAGGGGAGGGGAGGGGGAAGTGCTCCCAAGTAGTTCTGGTGTGAAGAGGTGTGTGTATGTGAGAGAGGGGGGTGGGGAAGTGTGTAAAGGGCAGTGTTTTTAAGGGTGTTTAGTGCTCAGTGAGGGACGGTCCATGCTCCCTCCGCTATAACACCAGCAAATACAGGAGCCACAGGAGGAAGCACAGGGTGCCAAAGCAGGTGTGCCAGTCCAGCTTGAATGTGTCGAGCTCGTGACAGTCTTTACCTGTCACCTGCAGCACGCCAGTGGACGTCACGGTGCCACCTGAGTTTGTGGCCTCAATGACATAGAGGCCAGCGTCACTCTCAGCAGCACTCTTTATGAACAGGGCACGTTTGCTTTCTTTTTGGGATAGTTCTACGTGCTCGTCAGCGGTGAGTTTTTGTCCATTCTTGAACCTGAAGCAGAAAGTGAATTTTCACGTCACACAACCACAGCACAGCAAAAGAGGGGGTGAAAAAGGTTAAGGCATAAGATCAGACAGATCTACAAAAGGATTTAGTGATCTAAACTAGGATTTCATAAGTTTTAGTTGGATCAAAGTTATATAGCAAATCCTGCACAGCAAACTCCGATGAAATGGCAGGTTAGTGGCAACACGCGTATGCTTTAGTGAATGAAATGCTTATTTAGATGAGAAATACCCATGAGAAAGTAAAACTCAATTAAAAAAAATCATGCATTGTGCAAAATGGAGAAAAGAGCAATTTAATAATTTCACTGTGTCTTATCCTGTAGGTGATCCTCCTGGGGTTAAAAAGAAATTGCTCTGGGCTTTTGAGCCTTAGGGGTTTAGTCTCGGTTTATCTGATCTCAATCCTGCAAAGTACCAGGTGCTCTCAAAAGGGAATAAAGTTTCATCAATATTAATAATCCAACTTAAACAAATGCATACGAAAAGTGTGACACTGCTGTGCATTTCATTCTCTTTATAGATAGTTGATTATATTATTTACTTAAAAAGCTGTTAATCAAAACTATTCAATCAAGAGGGATCCAGCTTGTTATAGGCTACCCACCATGTTAAAGTAGGCTCAGGAAATCCAGTTACTTCCACCTCCAGGGTTACTGGTGACCCCTCCATTACCGTGGCATTAGATATGTGTTTGGAGAAGTTAGGGCCCTGCCCTGTCAGGTTCCCCCCCACGAGGCCTCTGCCATAGGAGGGCAGCCTGATCTCCTCACGGATGGCCGTGGGCTTGCAAACGTCTGGGTCCTGCTCAGGGGTTAATAGGGAAGGGGCGGCATGCGTGTTACCGGCACGAGGGGCAGCCCCTCGTCCCAACTGGGGCTCATGCACACACTCCTGGGTCTTCACGTGGCTCTCATGCACTGAGTGGACGGTCTGCTGCTGTTGGTGGTGGTGGTGGTGGTGGTGTTGGTGGTGGCCAACTGTGGCGCCATCGGCAGGATGCGAATTCGGCGGGGCGCTTGGTTTGTTCTTGAGGATGCTGGAGATCGTGCTGGAGACCAGGTTTGGCGCAGGCATGGTCAGTGGACTGTGGACAAATGCGGAGGACTCAGATCGGAACTTGGCAGCACCCGGGCCACCTGTGGGGGACGGGTAGCTCTCCGTCTGGCTAGAGACCCACTCCCGGTGTCGGTGGTATTGGTGGTGGAAGGTATCTCCGTGCTGTTGGGACTGGGAGTGTGACTGGTGGCTGTATTGGTTGACGTGCGAGCTGAAGCAGTAGCCGTCATCCAGGTCGTTCTCTGACTGAACCAGGTTGGACTCGGGTGTCTCGGACAGCGGTGGCAGGGAGATGTCATCAGGGGAGGTGCACTCGTACTCGTCATTGGACAGCGACTCCTCGGTCAGGTGATCGTGCTGGTAGTCTCCCTCAGAGGCGGTTGCAGCGGGGATATCCTCAGCTGGAGGGTGGCCTCCCACCTGTTAGGAGTAGATAAACACACAGGTGAAAAACATGGTGCAGCCCCACACACATACACACATGAAGAACATGAAACTGATGCTGACACCCTCACGCAGAAATCCACACTTTGAGTACTTACCTCCTGAGAACAAATGTTTCAATGGACCCAAACTGGAGTGTGTTTCCTGAAAGCTTTGTTGAACAACCACGATCATCAAATGAGAGAGAGAGATCCATTTTGAATGCTTTACGCAAACACCACAGTGGTCACTCAATGTTGCTTTGAGGAAACACACCCCTGGCAAGCAATTTAACTTATTACTCATTATTTCAAAAACACTTTATGTAGAAAAGACACACACACACACACACATACAAAATAAAAACTGTCCCACGCTAACAAACTGACAAACCTGTGAGCCAGTGTGGCCACCTTCATGTGAGGCCCTCTGGGCCGGCCCCATCCTGTCTTTCCTGGGGATCTGGAACTCTCGCTGGATGTCTGAGAAGCTGGGGGCTGTTGGAGCGCTCGGGGGAGGGGTCTCCTGAGAGTTGCTCCGCGATCGGCTGAGGATGTGGATCTTCCTGTCGCGGTCCACAGGTGACCTGGACACGTTAAACGTGTGCTTGTGGGTGACCGACGAGTGATGCTGCTCTTTGCGCTCCACGGTGGATTTCCCCGTTATGGTTTCCACTCTGCTGGTCGCCGAATAGGCCTCCTGAGTGTAGGTCCTGCTCTCGGACAGCACTTTGCTCTGTGCTGGGGGCGTTTTGTCTGGTAGGTCCTGGCTTCTGCTCTTGCGGAGATGAGGCCTTTTGACCTCTTGTTTCTTACTTGGAGGAGCATCTTTGTCTTTGTCATGTCCTGGTGTGGTGATCTCGGGTGTGTGTCCAGTTTCTTTCGGCTCGGACTGTTCCTATGACAGTAGTGTTAATACCAGATGACATATCAATTGTTCATGAAATATATTTATTCTTCTTGTAAACCAGAAAACAATTTCTTACCACATCAATAGACTCTTGCTGTTGCTGTGACTTGTTATTCTCTGGTATTTTCTTTGATTGTTCCACTTGTATAGGGATGTCACGCTCTATTATGTCAGCCAATTCTTTTGAAGTCTCAGCCTAAAATAACATGTGAATAATTTGGATTCAAATTACTGTGTCCCTGCAACAAAGCAGGAAATTAAGAGTGACATTGTAATCTGTTATGCTGACCTCCAGTTTATTCTCCAGGTCTATCAGCCCATTACACAATTCCTTTATGGACTCGACAATCTCATTGTGCTTGGAAACCGTCTTGTCGACATACTTCTTTCCTTCGTCAGATCCTAATAGAAAACAAGAGAGAGACCGAGAGAGTTCCTTGGTGTGTTTTGGGCGTTGCATGGTGCATACTTGCAGACAAACAGCTGTGTGACACAGGCATGCACCCCCGTCTGAAACCTGAACTGTGTGAGGGACACCTCTCACCATGCAAGCGGATGGCCAGCTCTGTGATCTGGCTAATTCTCTCCTCCTGCTGGGGTACGGTGGGCCAGACGTACTTCTCAAACTGCTTGTAGAGCACGCTCACTGCCTCTTTGGTTTTGCACTGGGAGGAATACTTCCCAACTCGGACAATGGTGGCACTTGCCTCGTCACACCAGAACTGGTACTGAAGTTTAAGAAGATTTCAATTAGGGTTAGTGTTCTTAGGAAGAGAAAACCCTGACATGTGTTTCAGAAATAACATAAAAGCTGTAGGTGAGAAAAGGTTCTTTCATTCTTCAATCACAATACAAAAGCTGTTTTTGTTTAGTCAGGAACAAATGCTCCAAATCCTAAATTGGATTGGATCAAGTCCAAAACTGAAGAGGCTAAAATCAAGATTCCTTGACAGCTGTTTGTATAAGTATAAGTATATATACTCTTTTGATCCCGTGAGGGAAATTTGGTCTCTGCATTTATCCCAATCCGTGAATTAGTGAAACACACTCAGCACACAGTGAACACACAGTGAGGTGAAGCACACACTAATCACGGCGCAGTGAGCTGCCTGCAACAACAGCGGCGCTCGGGGAGCAGTGAGGGGTTAGGTGCCTTGCTCAAGGGCACTTCAGCCGTGCCTACTGGTCGAGGTTCGAACCGGCAACCCTCCAGTTACAAGTCCGAAGCGCTAACCAGTAGGCCACGGCTGCCCCTTGAGAGTATTTTTGTCATTCTGTTGTTTTTAATCACTAATACTTTCACATCCAGTCTAGCTATTGGTGGCATCAAGATATCATCAACATACACTCATGGCATCTCTTCTCTGCTATATTATATTTGTAATACTATACACAGAGACAGAATTGTAGAGATCATGTGTTGTAAGAGTTCCCCCACCTCCTCTACTGCCTGCTGCAGTTTAACAGTCATGTCCAGGTTCTGCTTGTACTCCTCCACCGTCCTGTCAAAGTCGCCCAGCTGTCTCTGCAGCTCATTCACGGCATCCTCCATCTCCCTGGGGCTGCTGCCAATCAGATGCTTCTCAGTGCCGGTTGACACCTTCATCGTGAAGGTCTGCATCTTCTTCTTAAGGACCTGCACAAGAATGTAAACCCTCAACAGAGTGTCCATTCAAACCCCTAGCAAAAATATATGTATGCACTGAGGATAGTATTCAACTTTTATAGACCAACAGATATCATGTATCTCCCACATGCTCACAGAGAGAGAGAGAGAGAGAAATATAAAAACTTAGCATACCTGGAGTTTCTCAATGTATATTTCAATTTGTTGTATTTGATTTCTGACTGCCTTCAGGTTTCTTGATTTGTCATTTTTCTTCATGTAATTAAACTTCATGTTGTTGAACTTCTTCTTGAGATCTTTGAAAGATTCCCTCAGCTAAAATTAACAGAAAAAAATGCCATTTTACCTAACGATACCTAAAATGATAGCCACATTAATTAGCTACTATAATCCAAACATTCTTCATTTATTTAAAACATACTCTTGTACACAAATGTTATTTGTGTAAATCCAAGATGGCCGACAAGTTACATGACCATGGATGGTGTGGGGGGAGGGGGACTAGCATCCGAGCTCTTTGGCATGAAAACAGAGCAAGGGTTGGATTTAGTCAGAGGGGATTATTTTAGCAATCTTTAATGCTCTGGGCAGGGAGTGATTTATACGGAGAGGCCATTTTTGTCCAGCCTGTCGGGCTTTTGCCGCGGTGTGGAGTCTCAGGATGACTAGCTCATGTGTCAGTCAAGGACAGCTGCGGCCTGGATCCCGGATCCCGTTTTGGGAGCCGCTCGTAACCCTCTCACTGGATTTTTCCAACACACACACACGCACACAGGGGGAAGAGACTCTCTTTCGTAGCACCAGAGAGAAGCAAAGACGACTGGATCGGTACATAAGGGAACGCAAAGGCCAAAAATACGGGATGATTGTGGGTGGAAGAGGCCCTGAGCGATCCCCTACCTCATCACCTCCCTCATGTTGTGCTAAGGGGTCACTTGAAGCAGCAGCTGCGTTCCATGTGTCTGTCCTTTGATGGGAAATTAGGCTGACTAAAGTGAGGTGGCTTTGTATATATAATCTGCAAAAAACAGCCAAGCAACATTGGGGCAGGGACTGGTTTGTTAAACACTTTTCCAGAAGACTCACAGGGCTACTGATGCCCACATTACAGTGTAAACCTTTGAATTATTATTATTCACATTATTATTCATCACTAGAGACTCATTTAATTATTAACACTGCTTCTGCGAAAGGTCAGTGAATCAACAATGGCCATAAGCTCCCAGGATAGGATATCAAACAAGTATGTATTTTGGGGTTTGAAATGTCAAAACAGCCCAAATTGTTCAGGGCCTTCGCTTCTGGACGGCGCCTTAGAGGCCTGTAAAACACAAACGTTGCTGTCACACCCGTTGGCCCCTGACGAGCAGCAGCAACTGCCCCAGCTGAAATGTCAGCCTGTTTACTCATGCATATTGATGGCGGGGTGTTAGCTAGATGACCACAGCCACATGCATGACTGGTCGAATGACAGATAAGCAGATTTGTTGAGTCACATTCAACACAAACAATATTGAAAAACATAACAAAAAAATAAAATATTACATATACAATGAAACAGGGAAAAGCAGCAGGTCAAAAGACAGGTCAGCCAAATTGTATTTAACTCCTTGGCACATACTGCATGAAGCCCAACTACATTTTGAGCTACTACTTTGAGCTACAACATTTAAGCAAGTATAGTCTCCTGCTCAACTCTTAAAGCGTTTCCAACAACATGGGAGTCAACATCCTCCAGAGCCCTCCAAGGAGTGGTGTGAGGCACCAAAGTGTTACCTAACACCTTTGGGCTACAACATAGAAGTTACATTATCAGTGTGACTGTACTGACATGGTAGTCTGTCAATGTGACTGTACTGAATAAATGTAAGGATGTACTCAGCTACATATTACATATACATATATGTTAAAAGACACTACCTATGTGGCATGTCTATGAGTCCTAGAAGCAGAAATAGAAATCTCATAGTAGTATATTGAGGTGATAAATTTGAGTGTTAAGGGAACTCAGAGTGACATTAACTTGCATTTTGCGCGTTACCACCCTCTAGTGGTCAACAATTTAAACAAAGATGTTGCACTGTTCCTCAGGCAGAATACTACTATAAGTGAGTTGACACAACTAACTAGTTGTTTAATTGAAGTTAACTTCAGGATATTTTCATGGCTAGCAATGTAGAAAACAACAGTGACACCTTGAAAAACAAAAATGAATGTGCCTGGCTATGTCCACACACACTTGCAAATGATCAGAAGATTGTTCATCTCACTGAAGATGATTCATCTCAAGGACTGGTGAAAACAAGTTGGTTGTTGTGCTGTTATGATGGTGCACCTCCTGTGGGTAGTAATGTGTCATGAACTTCAGGGCCATGGCTTATTCACATGTATAAAAATAGAGGCTAAAGCCACTGTGCATTTGCTGTTTGCTGGGCACAGCTCCATGCATCTCACCCTCTGCTTCTTAACCATGTTTCCTCTGCTGCTGATGTGACAGGATCAAGTGGAAACTCAATCAGCAGAGGTCCAATATGTCACAAGGGCACTGTGCTGCCTTAAGTGATTACATGTTGGCCCCTTCACAGGTCTACCACCCCCGAACCCTGTTTCTTAAGCAGCTGCGTTACTCAGACACACAGACACAAAATTCTGTCTACAAAATCTACAGTTTAATTGTCAAGAGCATAACGTTAAATATTATGAAGCAAACTTCTATTAACCAGCCACTAGGGGGAGGCAAAGCTAAACCTAAAAACACATGTACTGCAACAGTATGGTGGCTGTGACACAATAATTTAACTACTATCAGAATTGTTGTAGTTTAGATATGGCCCTATCTGTATATACAATGCCATAATATAATCTCCTGATACTGGCATATGCCAATGGATGCACTGGGATAAATGCCAGATTGTTTGGTATGCACAGCCTCTGCATGCCTACAAAACTAAATAAACTTTAAAGATGTGTCAATAAATGTTGATGCATCTCACACACGTCTATAAATACATTTGCTAATAAATAAATTGGTAAACTACTTTCCAAAGCGCCCAGGCCACCAAGTTACCACAGCCCCTTCGGGACTCCTAATCTCATGATCCGACTCCTCTGGCTGCTAAGTGTGTGATACGGCTGGAACGCTCCCCACGCCACTATCCCCCACCCCAACCAGCACCCCGTCTCAAGTGACAGGAGACAAATGGCAGGATCCCAGTGTCACTTAGGGGAGAGGCACAGCTTGAGACAAAGATCACACTCCACAAACTAAATTTAACAAGGGCTGCCAGGCTATAAATAATGCATCGGGCTTAAAGTGGAGGGGGGGGGGGGGGCAGAAAGACAAAAAGCAAAGGAGCGCTTTATAAAGCGGCTCCACCAGCGCTGTCTGAGCCCTTGATCAGGGGCAGGAAAGTGGGTTATCGGACAGCACGGCTATAGAGTTGGGAGTCGGACTCACCTCACTGATCTCCTCCTTGAACACGCAGTAATGCACGTTGCTCATCAGGCTCTCCTCACACTTGTCGGCCTCGGCGTTCCAGCTCGCGCTGCTCCGCTCCAGACGATCCAGCTTCTCCTGCAGGCGCACAACTGAGAACCCCAGAGCATGCTGGGAAGGCGGGAGCAGGAGGACCCAATAGTAATGAATACAACAGAGGGGCACACATAGCACTGCATCATAACACAGCTGTGTGATTCAGTTCTGTTACACTAGCATTGAAATGTTTTATTCAAGAGTAAATGGAAATTAGCTTTATGTTTGCTTACTTTCCTCTCATTACTGTTTCCAACAGAACATGAGGGAACATGACACAATTCCTACTCATATGGGACATATATTAGTGCAGAGACTGCCATGCCCCATCACCCACTGAGCCACTCTGTATGGAACCACTGAGTCGTTCTGTACGGTACCACTGTATGGTTACTCTGATGTTCTAGTCTCAGCCATGTTTCATACTGGGCTCTTACCGACTGCTGCACCGTGGTGGTAATATCGGCCCCCAGCGAGATGGCAAGTTTGTACAAGTGCCTGAAGTGGCTCTGGCGCTCCTGGTGCTGTGACAGCTGGATCCTGGCCTGGCTGGTGTTGCTGAAAATCGTCACCGGCTCCACCATCAGCAGGCTATCCAGCTGCGAGGAGGCAATTACCGAATTAGTGTTTGATTAGCTTGGGCATAATCGAGTGTGCTCGAAACAATCAGTGTGCATTCTCCCCCACACAACGTTTGGCGACAGTCGCCACCGCGCCATCTGTCAGACCGGCAGCCCGCGCCAGCCGCTACTTTGTCCGCACCTTTATGATCTTCCACATTTTGTTTGTTTTTTTAGTTGTTTGTTGAATCACAAAGTTTTGTACAATCTCACCACAAAAAAAAAACTTTTCCTGGCATTGATATCCATAGATGAAAGAAAATGCATGGAAAGTGGCTCACCTCCTTGTAGAGCTGATGGAATTTAACTGCCATGCTGAGGACACTTTCGTACTCCTTGATTTTGTCTTTCACCCGCTGGTGCAGCTGAAGCAGTTCGGTGACTCTCTCACTCTTCTCCTTTGTGGGAATCCCTTTCAGAGCCAGCAGTTCAGACGTCTTCACCAAGTACTCCACCTCCGCATTCAGTTGCTGCGATGAGCCACCAAGCAAACAATAATAACAACAAATTACTTGGAAAATCTATTCTCACAGAACCTCTCTTTCGTTTCTGAGAAGCCAGATGGTGCTCCACTTCATTCCCCCCTGTGTGAAGGCAGGCAGTCAGACAGGCAGGCAGGCTGTTCTTACTTAAGGAGCCATTATCACATACAATGAGACGGAAGATGAATGGACAGGAGGGGTCATTTTGAAAAGGCAGTGGCCAGATGACTGATGTAACAAACCCACCAGAAACTGTGGTTTTGCTGAGTGGAAGTTTTCCTGCAGCTTGGCCACGGAAGACAGATCACTCCCCAAATCGACCTGGGATGCTGGAGCGAGGACCTCCTCCAGGGCTCGAAGGTCATGAACTACCTTGGAACAGAAAGCACTGACAATTACAATGATGGATTTCTTTGTGCACATAATGCCATTTCAAATCCCAAGAACATCGTTGCCCTACAAACAGGGTGAGACAAACATTTAAGCGAATTTAAGAGTAAATCCACACAGACAAGGCATTTTGGAGAAAGAACTAATACTGGCTCATCATGGATATTTGTTCCTTTTATCCTGGACAGACAGACTTTGAATAACTTAGTTTGAAAATGTAATTAGCTCACAGTCAAACACACACATACACACACGTGCACACACAAGTAGTTTGCCATTTTACAGTGACACAAGAATTTTTACATCTATTCAAATGTTGCATTCAAAACCTCATCCCTGCAGCTGTGCATGAGCTGGATCAGATACCATCTTGTTGGCTCATAGCTAGACTGCAGGGAAGGGTGCTGTCTAACCTCTGTTACCTTCCATGCAGCTCAGCTGGACAATGTGCTGTTACCTTTTTGATCTGCTCTTTAAACTTCTTCCATTGCTTCTTCACAGACTTCATCTGGCTGACGTGGATCTGCCAGGAGGTCCACACCTCGGACAGGTCAGCCTTCCTCTTACTCAGGGCCTCCATGGTCCTCTCCACCACACACACCGCAGCCTTCACATTCAGATCCAGCTTCTCACTCACCTGCGACACACAGACGACATATACTGTATACGACACCTTAAGACATCCATGCAAAGTGCACGGCTGGGGTAAATACATGTACTGCCGAAACAATATAAAGAAGTATTTGATTTGCTTTTGTTTAAACAATAAATACAGTAATTCAGATGTTCACAGTCTATACCTGACCTCATTAGAATAACATGATATATGAAGTAAAAATCTATGTGATCTATCTGATCTGAAATACATCAATATTTGAAATCACTACACACATTTCACCGGACAACAAAACAAAAGAAGATAAATTTGATCATCCTGCAGACACCATGTTCTCACCATGTTCGAGGAATTGATGAAATTGTTCCCAAGGTCCTGCATGGTGAGAAATCTCTCCAGCAGTGACTGCCATTTAGCATCAGCCATGTCCTTCAGTGTCACACCAGCCTCTTCATTCTCCTCCTCCTCAATGGGCTTAGTCTTGAAGGACTCCACCAAATTCTTTATCTGCTGCTCAACCTGTGCAACAGCATAACACCAGTATTCAGATCGGAACATTAAGATGCACTTAGCGGAAAATCACCTAAAGACACAACATGGTTGGCAGAACCACAAATCTAAGCTATAGTGTTGTATCAATTGCACAATTGTGGTAGTCAAAACATGGTATAGTTGACATCAAAAATATCAAGTGCCTGTTTCATACTTTCTGTTTTTGAAACACTTTCCCCTATGATGAATCCAGCTTTATTCATTAAATTCAATTAAGACCTGAGACAGGTGCTCAGAGTTGGCTTAATACTCAGGCACATAAGTTAGCCCCATGCGCCACGATGAAAGAGAAAACAACCACCTCCTCTGCCAAGTGCAGGAACCCCACGTAAGGTCTAAGGGTCTCCACGCGAGCCAGTATGTTCCTTGTGATGGTCTTCAACTCTTCCGTCAAGAGTGACGCTTTGTTGGAGAACTCCACCCCCTCCTGACACTCCAGGGCTCTCAGTTCCTTGGTGAGCTTGCCAATGGCTTCTGATTCGCCCATAATATTCTGATGCAGAACAACAACATAGTGTGGTATAGAATGGACCAGGACATTTGCCTCAACAATACTGTTGCTTGACTGCAAGAGCATAATCAATGTGGTCAACTTTTTGGATCATTCAAAATGGGCTGCACCCTTAAAGCAACACAATGCAGTTATTTGACGTTAAAATAATGGCTTCAAACTCATTCTGATGCAACACTGACTTATATAATACGGACAATGAGGTCTCTGGCATTGCCAGTGCATGTCTGGAACACACCCTCATGTTGTTAATCAGGTAGGATCATGACCCTTGTAGGTTTTTGAAAAAAGCTGGGTACCGTCTTAGCATTTAATGCCATTGAATATTGACACCAAGGGGCATAAATATAAATTATCCCATTGTGTTGCTTTCCTAGTGTTTTACATTAATTGCCAGCTACAAGAACCAATGCAAAATGTACCAAAATATTATGGGGTCCATGAAGTCCACAAAAAAGTCCACAAACTCTGCAGTACAAAGAACTAACTGGAGCAGACTCAGTGACTCAGTGAGAGTTAGTTATCATTACCGCTGTCTGAGAGCACAGCGCAACATGCTTGTTGAGAATATCTTCGGCCTTGGAGAGTGAATCCCCAGGATGGGTATTGCTAGAGAGGGTAGTGTTGGCATTCTTAATCCATGCTGAGATCTGAAAGAGGAGAAAGGCGCCTTTATAGTTTCACTGAGCAGGACTGAAGTTATACTGCAAAGGAAATGAAAAATGATAATTTCTGCCACAATCATGGTTCCCTGAAGACAACTGAATACAGACCATGATGCACTTCAAATGTCTTCGGAGACATGTAGCTAATTTATATTCAACCATATTCCCTCAGAATACATTCATGGCTGAGTCTTCAAAGACTACTGATAGAGACAGTTTGGGAAACCTTCAAGGCTTGGAAGTTTCACTACCTGTGAAAAACAGATAGGTACTTTGAATATTTTACTTCATTATTTAGCCACTATACTTTTAGGGGTATTTTGGAATGCTTAGTTGGTTTCACCATGCCAGAGGTCAATCTCCTTTTGGCTTCTCAAAATGTGAGAAAAAATGTTGAGAATATGTCCAACTCTTGGGTAACCCCCATGAACAGTGCTTCTCATCTCCATTTGGAAAACACATTGGTCCATTTCAATAATCTAAATATTTCAGGTCAATTATGTTCACAATAGGCACTTCTGAATTCCTAAAAGCAATAATTATCTGCTTTAAAAACATTAAAATGCCTTACTCACAGATTGTGTTAGTTCTAATATCAGTACCATCTTAACCACTGTTATAATTACATGTTATGAAAATAATAATAATGGCTGTTAATTTGCATACAATTTCAGACCCTCTTTAAGTACCTTATCCATCTGGTCTTCAAATGAGGACACCAACTGCTGTCTCTTTGTTCCCAGTTCTCTGTGGGCACTACAGTCTTGGTTCAGAGCCTCCATCCTCTCTTTGATGTATCCCAGCATCCTTTGCACTTCTGACACCTGTGGGCTGTCAAGGACAATGAGTTTTTTTGTATTATTATTTGTTCATGCAGCTCCAAAACTGAGAGAGTGTGAGGTTAAATTCAGTCATATCCAAAAACAGAATAGTGAGGCAATATGTAATGGTGCTGTTGTGAGATAACCACAACTATGTGCAAGCATTTGGCCATTTTTTTACGCAACCTCCCCCAGAATGGCGTCACCTCTTCTCACGGTGGATGAATGAGAGACTGCTTACCTGTTTGGCGTAGCCTTCTGCAGGATGAGCTGGCCCCTCTGAAGGGGGTCTGCTGTGGCCTCTTTGATGCCGCGATGCAGCTCCTCATGCCTCTTGGCCATTTCTGATAATGTCAGAGACTGATTCTTCAAGCTCTTCATGCAGCTCTCAATGGTCCCCAGTGCCTCGAATGCCTTCATAAGAATAAAGGCATGAACATAGCATAGCATTTTACCTTTCCACTTGGTGAAGGCACAATACACTGTTGAAGCTTATCTTGCATTTGATACTGAGTGCTACAGGTAGTGAAATAACTAGTGGCTACCGAGTAAATGAGTGATTATGCAAGCAGTAATTCTACTTGGCTATCACTCTATGAGAGAGATCTGTAAAGGCAAATGTACTTGTACTTGCAGTGACCTCTGCTAGCACTTGAGGGCAGTGTTGCCCAAATGAACAGGGCAACTTCCCAGCACTAAGCTAAGCGTGGAGAGGGGGCCCTCTGAGCCTGAGAGGTGAGATTTTTCAGAAGCCCAATCATCACCAGGGCTCTTTGGCCATCGCCACATGTCAACGGGTGAGCTAGCTTGTGGGCGGAGGCGTGACGGCTACCTCATTAGTGCTGCTGAAGAACGCCCGTCCCTCCTGGAGACGCGCCAGGCGGCCCATCATCAGGCTCCAGAAGCGATCGTGCAGTGCCCGCAGCGTCCGACTCTTCTCCACCACGCGCTCCATCTCCGGGCACTCGTCTACTTCACCCTCCACCTCCTTCTCTGCCTTCTCCTCCTCCTGGGCTGCCCGCATCTCGGACGGTCGAGCGAGGAGCTTTTCCACCAGCAGGCCCCAGTCCTGATGCAGTCCAGGTTGACGTCACATGTGCAAAGGAGAGGGGTGGGGGTGGGGGGGGGGGTTAATTTCATACTAGCTCATGTATTACTGGTCATCTTTTAGCACCATGTAGCTTACCTACCCTGACTTTATTACAGTAAAACGAGGCAGATTGATAAATGGATGTACCAGAGAAAGAAAAACAAGCCGCACTGATGTCACATGAGGAAAGATTAATTTCATAGGGGTTTATGCATTAATGATGAAGCCAGTGAGCTTTTTTATGTTTTATTTCCTGAATCAAGATTCGCCTGACTGAGAGAGAACAGACAATTATTATGTTGCAAGGGATAGATTCATCTGATGAGGCATGACATTGCATGACAACAGTTAACAAACAGCTATTTACAACAAGTATAGCTGACCCTGACCCTCTCTGTTGTCTGTTAGACTTATTTATTTATTATTTTATTAAATATGCAGTTGGTTATATCAGCAAAAATGAGCAAGTAATGAGAGCAGACTCTATGGCTGAGAAGCTTCTTGGAAACGATGTTACTGGCTTCTGGAAGGAGGTGAGAGCACTGAACAGGGTCAGTACATCGTTACCATGTACAGTTGAAGGAGTTTCTGGAACCGACAAGATAGCTGAGCTGTGGAAGCAACACTACTCTGAGCTATTCAATTGTGTAAAAAGTGATCTCTACAAAGTGGCCAATGTTGCCAACAGTGACACAGTGGGAATCACATGTAGAGAGGTGCAACAAGTAATTACACAGCTAGCTGATAACAAAGCAAGTGGCTTAGATCAAATCACTGCAGAGCACCTCAAGTTTGCAAGTCCGAGGGCTGCAGCTCTTCTTGCAATCTGCTTCACAGGCTTTATGACTCATGGTCTATTGCCGCACTCCATGTTGTCTGTTACCTTGGTGCCTGTCATCAAGGACAAAGCAGGCAAGGTGGGGAGCTTGGATAACTATAGACCAATTGCTTTAGCCAGTGTGTTATCCAAAGTCCTGGAAAGAATTTTACTAGATAGACTAAGCTCTTATATTGATACCACAGACAACCAGTTTGGCTTCAAGGCTAAACATGGCACTGACCTATGTATTTATGCCCTGAAGGAAGTGGTAGAAAAGTATAGAAGACAGAATTCTTCAGTTTTAATTTGTTTTATTGATGCATCAAAGGCTTTTGATCGAGTCAATAATTTTAAGTTGTTCACTAAGCTCAGTCAAAGAGGTGTGCCCAATAGCATAATTAGAATCCTGGCATATTGTTATGCTAACCAGAGCATGCAGGTCAAATGGGGGAATGCAGTCTCTACACCAATTGGCGTGGGTAATGGGGTTCATCAGGGGGTTTACTCTCACCCGCCCTTTTTAATATTTATATGAATGATCTATCTGACCAACTAAGAGCCAGTAACACAGGATGCATGGTTGGCAACACCCTGATAAACCACCTTATATGCAGATGATTTAGTGATCTTTCCTCCTAGCAGTGCTGGGTTTCAAGAGATGCTGAACATATGTACTGAGTATGGTGTCAAATTTGATGTTAAATACAATAGTAAAAAGAGTGTTCTGATCTGCAAAACAAAAGGAGATAAGGACTTAATCTTTCAATCTTTTCACCTGGCAGGGCAAGCTTTAACTGTAGGGCATAAAACCAAATATCTAGGACACATCATCACAGACCAAATGTGTGATGATGACATTAGGCAGCGCCGCATGTTATATGCACAAGCCAACATGCTGGTTAGGAAATTCCACTGGTGCTCAGATAAAGTTAAAATAAGCCTGTTCAAAGCATACTGTACTCCTCTACACACTGCCCACATATGGACCAAGTTTAAAAAGTCAAGCATCCAGAAGCTCCAGATTGCCTATAATGATTGCGTATACTGCTTAAAACCCAGGTGGAGCAGTGCAAGTGAATTATTTTGTAGGGTAGGAGTCAACACATTCCATGCACTGTTGAGAAACCTAATGTACAAATTAATTTGCAGATTGAATGGTTCGTAACCTTATCATTATGCTGTTGTCAAATCCTGGTCTTAGTACTGTGCGATACCAGTCACCCATGTGGAAACACTGGTAACATTGCCTTTTTTATTGTCCTGTTGTTGTCTTTGTATGTACTGTAGTTGGTAGTATTGGTATGTGTATTTATTGGACCATGAGTCTGGACATAAAAGTTGATTGATTGATTGATTATTTATGCAGTGACTCAACATCCTAAGCAACGTTTCTGGTCTTTCATTTTCAGTCATTGTAAAAACATGAGCCCTACATGTGACCTGCAGCTAATGGGTGCACACATTCTATGTTCCACTAAAATATTAAATATTAGTGAAAAGCTAAACACTGGCCTATCCCAAGAGTCTTAAGCCAGCAGGCACTTTGTATCTGTTTAGTTTACAAATCTGTTCAGTGGGATTTAAAGCTGTGAGACACACTTATTTTCCCATGCGATCCGTGCTTCCTCCGGATATATGTCATCCCTCTCCCTGCATTATTCAAATGCTAAGAAAGTAGACACAAATCACTTAATCTCACCTTGGCTTTCTGCTCAAACTCCTTGTATTCCTGCAGCAGGTCCTCACTCTCTGACAGGGAGGAGCCGAGCTGATCATTTTCCAAATACAAATCTGCATTTTCCTTGAACCAGTGTGTAACCTAGGACAGGGGATAAAAAGAATAAAAAAAACCAGAGTACAGCCTTTAAAAGTGCCTTCAATACTACTTGAAAAACATTTGTGTTGTCTTTTGTGGAGAACATAAATTTAATAAAAGCAAGCTTGGCTCGACCCGCACAGAGCCTGAACACAAGGAGGTCGCTCCTCTGTGATATTCATCCCTTGACACTTTGCCAAAGTTTGAGATTGAGTATCACATCTGAGCCACCTTCTTGGCATAGAGCCAGGGAGCCCTCACTACTTTCATTACGTTCGGCCCTCATACATGTCAACCAAGAATAAGCCATCACACACGGGCGGATGAAACACGACCAGCTGGTGCCACTCCATAATGAATTGCTTTACAAGCTCCGAAATAACAGAAATGTGATTCAAGTCACTGCGTTGTAAATTACTGAAAAACAGGGGGAACGTTTCAAGCAGAGTTTAAACTCTGAAATGCCAAATGAAAATCGCAAACTCAACTCTTGAGACTGTCAATTATTAATACAGCGGTACTTGAATTTGCTTCCACCAAACCAAGGGGAATTCCCACTGAGCATTTGTTGAAATTTAAAGGACAATTCCGGCGCAAAATGAACCTAGGGGTTAATAACACATGTGTACCGAGTTCGACCGTTCGCTGGGATGTATTTTCATGCTAGTCGAATGTGACCAGTTTTATTGCAAACCGTGAATTAGCGTTTAACGCTAGCCTTCGGGGCACACGTACAGTAAAAAGAAATCGCTATTTCTATACCACTAACAAGGCTCAAAATAGCACCACACTTACACAGTAGCATGAGGGTCTCTACATGTAAACCGAAGCATTGAGAACTTTGTAAGTGTACAGACAGTTTATTAA
Source organism: Alosa pseudoharengus (assembly GCF_046254945.1). Classification (NCBI taxonomy): domain Eukaryota; kingdom Metazoa; phylum Chordata; class Actinopteri; order Clupeiformes; family Clupeidae; genus Alosa; species Alosa pseudoharengus. The sequence goes on along the minus strand of NW_027468718.1, from coordinate 41,501,593 downwards.
AAAGAAACACATTACCGTTCACGTCTGGTTCACATACAGGCAGGCGCCTTGGTTAAACAGAACTCTGGGAAGTGAATCTCGGGTGAAACGTTGTTGCAGAAGGACTGTGCAAAAGAGAAGCACTGAACGCAACAGGAGACATAAGAGATGGCAGGTTATTTGAACGAATTTGAAGACATCGAGGATGAACCCTTATTGGACGTCCTTATCTTTTCGAGTCGGAATATACCAACGAAGAGCTGCGGGAGCTCCGTGAAAGGGCTATGAGAGAGAGAGCTAGAAGCTACCTGTAGTCAATGCCACACAGGCGGCGGCGATCCATACCAGAGGGACCAGATGGACATCCACTAAGTAAGTACACTATACAAGTTATGTTACATCGGAGCTATTATTTCTGATAGGCCTATATTGAGCAAATTACGTTTGATTTTAGTTCACATCGCCTGCCTGTATATGTGAACCAGACGTGAACGGTAATGTGTTTCTTTTTAATAAACTGCCTGTACACTTACAATGCTTACAATGCTTACTCTCAATGCTTCGGTTTACATGTAGAGACCCTCATTATGCTACTGTGTAAGTGTGGTGCTATTTTGAGCCTTGTTAGTGGTATAGAAATAGCGATTTCTTTCTACTGTACGTGTGCCCCGAAGGCTAGCGTTAAACGCTAATAAGCGGTTTGCAATAAAACTGGTCACATTCGACTAGCATGAAAACAAATCCCAGCGAACGGTCGAACTCGGTACACATGTGTTATTAACCCCTAGGTTCATTTTGCGCCGGAATTGTCCTTTAATAACAACATCCATGATTCATAACAAAGGGAAACAATGCTGGGGGACTATGCATTCCAGTCCTGGTTATTAGGGCCCGAGCACCGAAGGGCGCAAGGCCCTGTTGTTTTTGTAAGGATTATTAGGGCCCGAGCACCGAAGGGCGCAAGGCCCTATTGTTTTTGTAAGGATTATTATTATTACGAGTATTCCGATTTTAACTTTGTCTCAGAGCGTTTTCCTTTTTTGAGGTGGTTAACTCATTGAGTGCCAAAAACGTAATATTACGTTTTTAGCTTTTTTTTTTTATTACGAAACTAGACACTCTAGTCTAACACACCTTATATGTGATTTTGGTAACTCTGTGATGAATGGAAATGAAATATATGACGATCGAAAACTCATGAAAACGCAAGATCTGGACATTTTATCTGGACGTTTGATCTTAACTCGGCTTTTGATGGTTGCCGCTTTGTTTCGAATCAGTCACTGATTAGCCTATCAGTGACATGCACGGCAGGTCAAAAACAGGTCATTTATTTTCGTGGGTTTATCACTAGGTGGCAGGTCTCATTAGATCTCTTCCCAGAAACTTTGCAGGCAACACTTCTCAGGTGCTGATGAAGGGAGAAATGAAAAAGTCGAAGAAAAAGATATTGCAGCAGGTGCGTTTTCACCAGACAACGCTGGATGAGTCCACCTTTCTACTAAGACAAGATGACTCTGACCGCGACAGGTCAAAAACATTACAAGGAGTGACTGAACACCGTGCTGAGGAGGGAGTTCCATCTCCACTACGAGCCGGGCCTAGCAGAGTGGGTGGTAGGCCGAGTCGCGCTTGCAAGAGGGCACGCCCTTGCCAGAGTGCCGAATATGTCGGTGATAGTGACACAGACGTTACCGACCAAGAGGAGGAATTATGGAGCCCGACTCGATCATCAGCAGCAGGTAAGAATACAAACATCCTGCTCGCGTGTGCAGGGTGTGTAAGAAGCGTGGGTACAGAAGTGAAACGACCTACTACTGTACATCATGCGTTGTCCCATTACACCTCAAAGAGTGTTACACTCTGTACCACACACAGAGAGACTTTGCTACTCACACGTAGATTCACAATTATTTGGGATGGATTCCAGGATGTCTTGAAGGCCTTCATATTTACTGTATATATTTATTGTAATTTGTTTATTTATTCTTATATGTACAGTATTAAAATATGTATGTGTTTATATGTAAATATACTGCCCTCTAATATGTATATATATATATGTATATATGTGTTTATATGTAAATATACTGCCCTCTTATGTGGTATGATTTTGTATTGTTTACTGTCTTGTAATACATCTTATGGATTGAATTTCATCTCAGGTGTGTTCATTCTACAGCAGTAGAAATGTGGTATTATTGTTTTGTAGCCCCCCCCCCCCACCCCATGGTGGTTTTGTGAACAGAAAAAATATATTTGTCTTACACAAGTCCTTTGACCCAGAAATGTAAGTGTCAGAAGAGTGGCAGGCTCAAACAGCACATATTTCATAAAAGACGCAATATCTCCACTTCTAGAAAGAAAACAGGGATTTTGATGAAAACTAGCCACTGTTTAGCTTGGGATTTCTCAGGAACAGAGGCTCACCTTTCAAACGAGCCATTGTATGTGTTCATAGCTATAACACAGAATATGCTGTGGCTGTCCAAAAATCATCAACAATGGTCTAGATTGCTGGCACTAGGACAAAGCTTCCGAAAACAGCATTAACATCTTAACAATGAGTTAAGATGGGTGAAAAGTCTTGAAATTTGCCACACACATCAGGTGTCACGCAAAGCAGTTAGGTACAAGAGCTTGGTCCCAGGCTTGGCCCAGGGACTCGCTAGCGCCCCCTTAGGTGACTGATGGCGTGGTTGGCATATACTTTCAGCGAGACACACAAAATTTGGTAGGCGTGTGTGTATCTCCCCAAGATGAACAACTTTTGTATGTACAATGCATTACCCACGCCCAACAGGAAGTGAGGTATTAGGGATTTTGTGCGGACTAAAATGTGATGAATTGTGATGCCAAAAGAGGTGCTTCACGTGGGTGAAAACGTATGAAATTTGGCACACACATCAAGAGGTACCGTGAATACACAGGGAAAAAGGCTTGGCCCAGGAACTCCATAGCGCCCCCTTATGTCACTGTGACTTGTGGTTGGCATATAGTTTTAGATACAAACACCAAATGTGGTGGGTGTATGTAACTCCCAAAAACGAACAACTTTTGCATTAACATGCCATTAGCCACGCCCACAGGAAGTGAGGTAATTAAGATTTTGTGCATTTTGGACATGATCAATTTTTACACACTTCTCCTAGACGATTGATCCGATACATGTCAAAGTTGGTATATATGATGCCAAGAGGCTGTTGATTCTAAATTGTGAAGCTTTTTTTGATATGTTGTCATTTGACGAAATGGCAAAATTATGAATGTCATAACCCTTCCACATAAACAATAAATGTGTCATAATTCACCATGCATCGCTTGAAATGTTTTAAATTTCACAGGTCATTGAATACAATGGTAATGATGATATGCACATGCCCATAATACATATTTGGCATAGTGCCACCACCTGACAACAGAAAAAATGGCAGTTACACTGATCAATTTTAACATACTCCTCCTAGACGGTTTGTCAGATTCATAGGAAATTTGGCAAATATGATGGCAAGATGATGCTGATGTTAAATTGTGAAGGGATTTTTGATATGTTGTAATAAGTTATGATTTTAATATCTCACCACATAAACAGGAAATGTGTCAAAGTCAAAGTGCATTGAATGAACAGTCTGAAACTTCTCAGGTTAATAGATATTATGATTATGAGAATATCCAGAAACCCAATTGGCCTCTCTGGCATAGCGTCACCACCTGGCCAAGCAGGATATGTGCCAGAAATGGGCAATGCCTTAAGTGATTGATCTTAAACTTTACAAAATATTGGATATCATTATTGTGATGATATTCACGTTTTGTACACACACACACTGTGAGAGCCACACACACAAAGAGAGAGACACACACACACAAAGAGAGAGAGACACACACACACACACACACAGACAGACAGACACGCACACACACACAAACACACACACACACAGATAGAGAGAGAAACACACACACATAAACACACACGCTCACAGAGAGAGAGAGCGAGCAAGGGAGACACACACACAGAGACACACACACACACACACACAAGCAGAGAGAGATATAGACACACACACCCAAACAGAGAGAGATATAAACACACACACACACAAAGAGAGAGACAGACACATATATACACACACACACACACCAACACACAGAGTGAGAGAGAGAGACACACACAGACACACAAACACACACACTCAAGCACACACACACACATGGAGTCTCATGGTTGGCATATAGTTTAAGCTACACACACCAAATTTGGCAGGTGTATGTAACTCCCCGAGACAAACATCTTTCCAAAAGGTCACGGGTTGCGGACCGCAGGTGCTCGGGCCCGCCATTGCCGCTTGCGGCTATATTTATTCCATTATTTTTGAAATGTTTTATCTGTTCACCACTAAACACACACACACACACACACACACACAGACTCACTTCCTGTTCTTGCTGCTCCCACTGGCAGATATTCTGGATGACTTCCAGCCTGTGCTGCTGACGTCTCATGTGTAGGTCCACCTGCCTGCGGCGGTCCTGCAGCAGCTCCATCAGATACTCCACCTTACTGCAGCTGGACCGGGCTCCGTACAGCACGTTGGAGAAGCGTAGGGCCTCGTCCACTTGGAAGTCACTCAGGTAGTCCAGCAACTCACGACTCTTGTTCAAGACAAGCATTGACTTTTCCAAAAGACCTGATGCAAAAGGAAGAATATTTACAGGATATTTAAGTGTTGAGGTCATTGTATGAATCATTCCTTTTATGCATCAAAGTTGGACAGATATTTTCCATTCTTATCTCCAACACATATTTATGCTCTTACACACAATATACAAATATGGTCATACCTCTAAGAACTTGCACTTGCTGCATAAATACAGACACCAAAGTTTTACTTTGAAGAAGGAAAAAAATAACTTAGCCCTCTCTTCTATGAGTAAGTAAAATATTTGTTTAAGAACCAAAATACTTGTGTGAAATCAGAGGAATTTGTGAATGATTAATGGGAACCAAAGCCAAATTCCAAAAGTCCCGAACAAACTGACTTTGCTGAACAACAAACAAATATGGCCCATCACATTTGCATGCAAGACAAGGCATTTACTTTAGCCATCTTCATTTCTGTTGCAGCCCAAGGGTGTCAGTAGTGTGCTTACAGACTTGATTACATCTGAAAGATATTCAAATCTGAGCTCAATGCCTTTGAGGCATGGTGGAGAGCCGCCTGGGCGAGAGCAAATTGTTATTTCGCTCAAAACTCATCTAAGCGAGAGAGACAGATGCTCGAGAGAAAACATGAGAGGCTCCAAGAGAACACCAGGTTCAGGTCCCGGTCAGCAAACACATACGGGACATGATGTCACTGCTCTCATGGGGTCTTGTCCGAAAGACCCACAGCATGTGTGTGAAAGGTTCAAGGGTAAGAAAAAGAGGAAGAGGAGGGGGGGGGTTGGGTTAGCTCTCCCACATAGCGATGGGCTGCGGGGTTGATTCGCGCCAGACCTGGGCCAATCCCGCTTCTGAGACTGTTGCTCTGGCCGTCCACTCACCTCGCTTAATAACGCTGTGTCTCTGGAGGAGCCTGGAGAGCGAGTCGGCGTCCGCGACCTCCTGGCCGACGCGTTGGAAATCCTCAGCCTCGTCGATTTTGATGGCAAACTAAAACAGAACAAAAATCATGCTCACGTTAGTCATGACACACACACATATACACACACTATCAAAGAGGAGTGTCCAGTCATATCTCACACACATCATTAAATGGACACCAATGCTTGATAACTCATGGTGCTCTTCACTCATTGAGGTCTATATTGAATGTATTCTAATGGCTGCTGGTCAGGCAAGAGTATGAAGTCAGGCCGAGTGTTTTCTGACATCAGGGTTAAGGCAGTATGAAACACCTGCATCCTGCGTCAGCAACAGGACTCTCATATTTCAGGGCTTTCACGCTCTTATGAACGTTTTTGTCCACAAGTAACTATCCAGGCACTTTCAGAAAATACTTCAGTTCTCAGTGAAGATGACCTTGAATATAAGTAGCTACAAATTGTGTCCATTATTACACTACTGTACGTATAAGAGCAGCAAAATAGTTGGTGACACTGCTTTGACATCAAAGCTACAGGTTGGAATCTGATCCAATTATTGGGCAGACCCTGTGATGCCTTCAGACAACAAACACCTGGGAGGGAGCGGATGCTCTCTCTCTCTGTCTATCTCTTTCTGTCTCTCTGTCTCTGGAGCCTCAGAGCTGAGTCGAGCACAAACACGCAGGCCTTTGTACTTCCTGACGGTATCGAGCAGCATCACATTTCCTACCATAAAAGCTGTACAAACACAAAACAAGGCTTTGTGTTTCAAAAAGAAAATAAAACAAAACTGACAACACTGTTTTAATAAAAAAAAAAGAGAAAAACATACGTAATGACAAGCTCAGAGGGGAGCTTGGCAGTGTTGGTTGTAACCTATCATTAACTAGGGGGGGGGGAGACACCGAATGGAGGTGCACTGCAGCTTTTACCTCCAGGGCCCTGTCAAAGAACTCGGAGGCGAGCTGGAGGAGCGACCTGCGCCTCTCCAAGTGGGAGGCGAGGGTCCACCAGGCGTCGCTAAGGGTGTCTGCCATGGCCCCGTACACCACCTCCTCCCCAACCTTCTCCTCTGCCGTTCTGTCCGCCTTTGCCAGCAGAGCCCACACGCCTTCCTCATGTTTCTGCAGAAAGACATGTTCCATTTTCATTAACTATTCAGTCCTGGAGATATCCGAAGGCAGTATAATTAAATATGTTGTAAAGCTAACATTTCTTTCTAATTTGTTCTTCCTCAGACATAATTTTTTTAATACCCCTATCAATTATTACAAAATATGATGGCACGTTTCTTACTAAGATGTTCCACCCAGTGATTTACCTCCTTGTCACAGGGGATGTAGAAAATATTGATCTTGACAAATACAATCTAGTTAACAAGCAACTTTTTAAAACTACGTCAGTATAAAATAGCCAGTGAAGGGCTTCAACACACACACACGCACACGCACACGCACACACTCTGATAGAGAACCAGTGGTGCCCAACTATCTGGACATTTTCAGTTTGGGTACAGCTGGCCACCACTACCGCCACCCACCCACCCACACACACACACACACACACACACACACACACACACAAAGAATCACTTTTGTGATAGTGATAAGACTGAAATTCAGAGAGTAGCTTTGAAGGTTCTATTTGAATGCTGGTGCAAAATCTGGCATACTACAAATGGTTACCATGATAGTGTAATCCAGTGACTGTTTAACCACATGCAGTTGTGCTGGTCTGTTTTTAGTGCAGTTTTTTCGATGTGGCATGGGTCCATTTTAATTAGAAGGCTGAGGCTTCTATCAGCTCAAGTCTTTAGTTACATTACTGCGTGCACTGAGAACGGCCCGGTCCTGGCCTCTTTTCTGTTGGGTTGTGAAGTGTTGTTTAACAATCCGTGGAACTTTATTTTGAATTCATAATATTCCATAACAAAATGGTTTACAAGGAGGCTATTGTTAAAGTTGAATTGAGAGCCATTTTCCTTTTGGTACTTGGGAAAGTGTACTGAGAGAGGGGGAAAGTGTTTGGCATATGTAAAATATCAGACTTGGTGCTCCTGCCTGATTTCAATTACTGGGCACAGACCGTGGATGACGCAAGTCAGATGTGAATATGAGGCACTCACTGTTAATTGACAATTTTTTTTTTAATAATATAAAATATAAATTATATAAATTAACCTTATATATCATTATTTAATAAATTAACTAAAACTCACAACTGAGTTTTCATGAGAAGTAAGCCCAGATCTGCACTATGTGAAGACACTAGTGTAACAGCCATCTAAGCAATTGCACATATTAATAGATGACCAGTCACTTAAGATTAAATGACCCGCTGAACATATCCAGCTATCCAGCCATCACTCTGGCTATTAAATAGCCTACAATACTCAATTCAAGCACATAAGTGCTACTCGTTTTATCATTTAATTACATGTTTATGTGTATGTGTGCTGTGAGTGCAGCTATGGACTATGGATCCTGCTGTTTCACATCTCTGCACTGATTATGGAGTCAGTGGTACAATGTGGCATGTGGTACAAGGCTGAGAGCTGTTCTTATTCGAAAGTCCAATGCGATCTATTTGACCGCCTTGCACGGAAATAGCCACTGAACTACAGGGGCCTATAATGAGAGATGGAAAAAATACTGTGTGGAAATAAAATAAATCAACAGCCATACCCGGCACAAGGGGAGGTCACTTTGCACAGGCAAAGACACCATTAAAATATATAAAAATAAATTGTTAGCTGAGATTAGAAAACAGCATGAGGGGCTGATGATAAATCATTGTCAGATGAAGGTAGGGATGTCACTTTCAATTACATTAACAATCACAGGACAGCTTTACAGTGTTGTGGGCTGTGTTAGTACAACCTTGAGCTTGGCGAGGAGCTGCTCGTGCTCAGTGAGGAGTTTCTTGGTCTCCTCCTGGTTGGCGCCAATCTCGAGCAGGTTGGGCTTGGCCTCCGTCAGCTGCAGCTCCACTAGCGTGCCACACTGGAGGGGAAATTAAAAGACACATTATACACAGACACGCACACACACACATGCACGCACATACACACACAGAGAGAGAGAGAGGGAGAGAGACCAAGGACATGTTTATGTGCGGAGGTGGGCTGTTCGAAACCTTATACCTGCAAACATGCCGCACGCGCCCACGTGGTGCGGCGCACATTTCACGGTCCGTAAACAAACCGCACAAATAGTCGCCGAGGGGAAACAACCTCTCTCTGGCATTCTGCCAAAGATCACCTAAAGGAAAAACTTTGTAGAGCGGTCTCACACTTCCAAATGAAGTTGTTCCACAAATGATCGCCCACGGATCTGGTCCTCGGGAATGCAAATGAGCCCATCAAAAGGCTTAAAGAACGCATTTGAGAAATAAGAGAGAGTGGCAAAGGCGGCCGCCTGAAACCTTAAGAGCGCTGGCAGCTGCTCTGGCTTGTCTCAATCGCAATGTAAATGTGAGGAAATGCATTTAAACACAAGTGGATTCTGATGGTAACGCGTTGGGAGGCCGATTATTTAGCAGGCATGCAGTGGCCTTTGCCCAGTCCTGCGTGCCTGGTATTGTGGTAGATCCTGTACATGATGGCTTCAGAGGCCTTTGAGAAAAAAAAAACTGCTTCACTCTTTCACTTGACAGTTTACAGTTAAAGGCTATTAATAGTAAAGACCATATGATGATGTCTCAGAACAGCAATAGTACAGAGTGCTCTTTGTGTGTTTTGCTGCTGTCCTACATGGTCAATCCTACATGGATCTCTACAGTTAGGCTTCCATACATCTGACCATGGGATGAGTGAAAGCTTTGCAACAGGACCATGTCATCTGCAAGCCTGGTGGAAAAACAAAAAGGTTTATCGACGACCTGACTGTCAAATACGACAAACCGTGTGTTTGAGACATAATTGACCACAGATAATTTCCCCTGCCCTGTTCAGGGCTGCTCTTTGGATTAATCGATAGGGACGACAGATGCTGTAAGGACAGTGTCTACGATTGCAGACCAATCAATAGTATCGAACTGAGGGGTTTGAAGGTCAAAGCAAAGCCATTGTAAGGTGTTACTGAGATTACTGAGACCTACAGTTGTCTCTACGGGAACCCTGTCAAATCATTACTTAACTGTGTAGGTTGATTTGGGAAATCTGCTGATTCAAGAACAGGAACTATTGATTTGTCAATAGGGTACAACAGTTCAAAACCGTATGTAAACAACCACTAAACCTCTAGACCTACCATTTCAAGGCTACACCCAAAGTTACACAAACAGTCCACACAAGACATCCTGAAATCAATGTTTACCTTAACAAACCGAGATAACAGAGTATTTAGAAGTATTTAGAAGTAGTACTGTACCTTCAGTACTGTAATGACTAGCTGGGAGTCCCCAGCTTGCACAGACACAGTGCTGATTGTTGTTGTGGAAGGGTCACCTTCCCAAGACATTCTCGTTCACGTCCACAAGTCCAACACCCCAGCAGCAGGCTCTCCCCTCCACTTCAACACCCACACTTTGCTTTATCCAGCCCGTCCCCACATCCAAAAATCTAACAATGGCTATTCAGCGCATGCTTCTTGACTACACTCCAATAGTCCTCTGGTCAACAGGTAAATTCCAGCTTGTTAGAGAGAGAGAGAGAAAATGAGAGGCTCTGCTTTAATGCCCACCAAACAGTATCTTGCTGTGACAACTGGCTTGGATGAACACTCGACTCCAACCCCAGCGTACAAGTTGACAGGGCAGAGCACCGCGTGTTAAAAATAGAAATATCCACAAGGTTTATCACACAGCGCTGAGAGCCATTTGACACACCCCTAGTTCGGTGGCTCTGCTCTCTCCACACCACTCTCTCTCTCTTTCCCTACATCCGTCCCTCACCCTTTCTCTCTCCCTCTCTCTCTCCCACACTCCCGCCTTTTCTCTGTCTGTCTGTCTGTTCTGGTCACCCTTTGGCCCTGATGTACGGGAAGGTTGAAGGGGACACCCACACAGGTTTTGGCCCAAGCAGAGATCAGAGTGTGACGATCAGATGGGGAGTGGGAACGTTGTGCCACTGATGTGCCCCCCCCACCCCTCTCCCAAAACCCTTCTTGTTCCCTCAAGAGGAATAACTCCTGTCACCTCCGCAGCCAAGCTTCCCCTGAGCCTGCATGCCAGTGTTTTAAAGTCCAGTTAAAGCCCAACAGCACAGCCAACAGTGATCTCTAGAAAGTTCTATGAATGCAGCAAATACTCGCGACATGAAGTCATCCTAAAAAAGTTGTTTTTAGTAACTCCCTCAGAAATATATATTTGGAACTTCAATACGTTCTCCTGGGACTGATGCAATCCCCAGAGAACATCTTGTTCAAAGAGAAACCTATTGAAGTAAAAAACAAGGCAGTGTGTTTGGGGGGAGCGAGGAGGGTATTGTCCTAATAAAATGGGACTCTGATTCCCTGACTACAGCACAATGGAAGGAAAAGCCCACAGAGACAATTTGATACTTAACTCTGCAGGGAAATGCAACCAGGGACCCGGTTTCCTGATAACAGACATTTAAAGCCTTTTTTCCTCTTGCTCGCACTCTCTCTCTTTCGCTCCTCACACATGAAACACAACATATGCTGCTCTAAACCCGGCTTTAAACATTGCTGCGGCGGCTTCAAAATGACAAGACAGTGACAATACCAAACATGTTCATGATTTATGCAAGTCTCTACTCTGACAGTGGCTTACCCATCAAAGCCCATGTGTTTTTCAGGATTCTCTAGGTCACTTCCTAGCGGCGTCTGGTATATACCATACAGAGGAAACCTCAGGGAACTGCACAGGGAGAGACAATGATAAATCAGATACCCCTTTAATCCCCTGGAGTCTCCGTGACACAATCTCACAATCATGACATGTTTTCGTACTTGACAGAAAAGTGCCTTGAGCTAAGTACTAATGGGCTCAATGTTGTGACATGCTGGAAAGCGCCACACATTAGCAACGAGAGAAAAGTATGCCCTCGTCAATCTCTTGCTTATTTTGATATCTGAGTGTGGTCCCAGTGTGACTATAAAATATACAATACAGATATGTCATACACAAATACCTCACATAATGCTCTGCAGAAATAATAAGAGAAAGACAATAGCCTAGATTTACTAATGCTTTCATTCATCCATTCTTACTCTACCAGCAGCTGCAGAGGTGAATTGTATAGCTTGTAACAGTAACATTTTCACATCAGCAAATTATCCCTTAGAGACATGGGAGAGCAGAACTAAATTGTTATTGTTCAAAAATGAAAGTCAGAGAGCAAAAAAAATCAAACTGAAAAAAACACGCATGCTTTAGCTGATCACCTTTGCTGCTGCTACAGAAAGGTTCAGTTAAGGCCACACACAATGAGTTGTGACACTGTTTCCCCAAAGGACATGCCTCTCATTTTATAGAGCATGAAAATACACTAACAGGGTGATGTCTGTCCACTCCTTCAGGCCACATGCCAGCCATATCACTGCCACACATTTCTTTGAGTGCTCATTGGAGAGACCTGTTCGAATTACCACTGATACCACAACATTCTTCTGTCTTTGTTTTTCTTTGTTTTTTTATTTTATTTTGATAGGCATGCCACGTCCTCCCGTGAGGCTCCAGGCAGTAGTGGCAGCTGCAAAGTTGGCAGGACAGCTGAGAAAGTAGATAGCCCTCAGAAGTTTGAGCGCACCAGGGATAGCCGAGGTCCTGGCAGGCCCTAGACACGCTGGCCATCTGTTTGGTTGGAGGGAGGGAGGGAGAAGGGGCGGGGGTCTCCTGATAAATCAGGCAGCGCGTCGCCGAGTGGCCTCTGCTAAATCACCGGGGTTATAATTAGTCTCCGACTCTCAGCGTCACGTCAGTTACCGATGCACAGATGAAACCAAACCCAGTCCACCGACCAATGCTCACAATGGCATCACATGTGCAACGTGCCTGTATGCAAACATACAGTACAAAGACCATACCCACAAACACAAATGTATATGTACCCACACAACACACAGGAAGAATATTCTTTCACATATAGACAGAACCCAGATCTTCATGTACACATGTTACCACATCAAATGCTTCATGTCATTAACTCTAATGAATACAATTCAGAAGGCCATTTTTCAATCTTCTATGTAATTTGACAGGCAAGCCCCCCCCCATGTAATCAGTCAATGACCATCCAGAATAACAGCATCCAGAATAACAGCATGCCACTCCTGGAGGTTGGTATGTGGTCTTGAAAGGGGCACAATATTAAATACAATTAATTTCATATATGTGGATATATACATGCTACCCAGGGCCTTGCCAATAGATGTCAGAATAGAGTGGCATGTGTTATTCAACAGCACCATCATTGCCCTCTACACAAAGGAGCTGGGCTATAAATAAGCACCAAGAGAGGGTACTGCAGTACGTCTGTAGTCCTCTCATTATAGCATGCCACTGCATATGTGGGTAGGGACTACAGTACATGTACATATGCACAAAGTGCACACAGTCACTGGCTGCAGTAACATTACTATGCAACTGCATGGCTCGGCCTTTCTTCAATTTGGTACCAGCGAGGGTAGTGCTGCAGCACAAAGTCAGAGTCCGCTTATTACAGCACTCCACTGCATGTGTGCGTGTGAGTGGAGTATGTGTGCATACCCACAAAGGACACACACACACACACACTGGCAGGAGTACTATACCACCGGTTCAGTTTGCATGTCTCCAAAATGGAGTTTATCTTGAGGCAGAGAGATGAAACACCTATTGGAACCACCTGCAACTTGGAATAAACAAAGGGAATCAGAGAGTGTGAGAGAGAGAGGGAAAGCGAGAAAGAGACATTCACAGACACAAACACATTTTCAAAAATCAATATTGCCAACAGGCACGGGAATGTAACCAAGCAACACAGCAAAAAAGACAAAACATAATGTATAACAACAGAGATGTTTTTTAAACACCACTGTATAGTTTGTGGGCCCAAAAAGATTACAATGGCAAGGGTAAACTGTTATATAACAGTTCATGGAAATAATTCAAAACAGACTGTGGAGATATAATTTGTATAATAAATTGGATTTTGTCATTAGCCACGTTTACATGGACGCTTCTACTCCAATTACAAGCGGAATAACGGCTCAATCAAAATGAAAATTCCTGAGCCGATCACTTAAAAGACGTGGTGTACACCTAGTCCGCTCTTATTCCGATTATTCGGATTGACTGCTTTATCTTCTCAAGGACAAGTAGGCAACAGCGGCTATTCTGATGAAAGATTCTAAAGCGCTTGAGTGCACCTGATCGGAATAGAACGCACCCCATGTAAACAGACGGCACAACATTTTCAATCGAAATAGTCGGAATCGGAATGACAAAAAAAAGTCTATGTAAATGTGGCTAGTGACAAAATTACTTTCTACTGTTCTCCACATTCCACACTTTCTGGAAAGGTGCAATGAAGAAATAAAGACCTTTAGCGAGAGAGAAAAAAACTGACTTCATAAAAATTCACATTCAAACAAGATCAGCTTAATATTAATTAAACATCATTTAAAAATAGCAAAGTCCTTCAAAATCTTCCATTATTCTCTGGATTTGCATGTAAATGAGTGATAGGCTTCTTCACACCTAGTTGCCATGCATCCCAATAAACAGAAAAATCAATCCCTCTTCTCCACATAGTACCACATCTACACTTACAGTACAGAGAAGAACTGTTATTAACTGGAGCACAGAGCACAATGGAATTGTCTCTGCGAGACACTCTGGCAATGAGCAATGATGCACGTTACTTTTACCCCAACATTCCGGGGGAACCAGTTAAACTGATGAAGACAGCGCTGCAACGTTGGAGGACATGTAGTGTTATCCGATTGCGTCGAAGTCCGAAATCATTCAGAGGAAACATGGTCTAGTGTTATCCAATTGCGTACAGTGAGATTTTTAAACGTATGCTTGTTGCCGCCCCTGGAGTTGGGCCACATTGTTCTTGGCCAGACCCTTAATCTTTCTAGATTATCAGGGTCTGGATTTTCCAGGCTATTATTTGTCTGTATACTGAAAGAAAACACACACAGACAAAGGAAACACAAAAAGCATATTTCTCCTCAGTTTGCTGTTCATTTGCCAATTTATTTCTTGTGACCCATGTGTTCATTAAACACATAATTAGCTTATGCTTAAATGTAAAAATGCCAAGTTTTGTACAAATTTAAAGGCATATCAATTAAAATACAAAACAAAATAAATATGGAATTATTATAACAGCATGCCTCAATAAGCAGGAAAAAGTACATATTAGAAGGACAATTATGAGATGCAACATCATTTGTTTCACATTTTATTTAGCAAAACAAAGCTTGAAGCCACAGTTCTAGTCTAGGATTTCAACAAGGCTTTGTTTTCATATTGTACCTTGATACACACAACTAATGTCGTCTGCTAAATGTCTTTATGGGCTAGTTGATGTCTCCCATGACTAACATTGCTGTCTGAACTTTAACCAGTTAGGTTGGCAGTTTGTGTCCAATTTAAAGTCCTTCTTGCATTGGCACAATAAAAAATATCGATAGAGAGTTTTGCTTAAGTACTCAAATACACTGAAGTACTGCAAAACAGGAAGCAACAGAAAAGAAATACAAAATACATTGCTGACGGTCAATGGAAAAGTTTGCCAGGAGGCCAAGAAACTCTACAGCACCAGGTTAAAACAAAGCCAGATGTGGTGCTCCCGGCACATTCTACAGGTTTAGTAGCACCGTAAAAAAAGCTTGAGTCACCAGCCTGCGTAACGGAGGACAAGTGCCAGTAAACAAAGGTAAAGCTTTAAAGGGGGGGAACAAGTTCAGTGCAGTCTTTTCTCGTTTCTTGTCTCTTTTTGTTTATTTATTTTTTTTGGATGTCTTCTCATTTTTTCCCGTGTGCTATAAGCAATGTAAGGGGATTTCGGCAAGCTGTCTATCTTTAACAGCACTCGGTAAGTTAAGATGATCTGGCAAAGGCAGCGTATAACTGAGATGGTAGGAGCATGAGCGTACCGACGCCACCCCTCCCCCCCCCCCACCACCCCCCCGCCTACATAAGAAAATCTGACCAACACCTAGAGCATGTGAGGATGAGGCGATGTTCCGGAAGGGGGTTCCCAGGCTCCGAATGCGGGGGTGGGGGGGTCACGATGCGTAATTGAGAGGCTGCATTAGCTCTCCAGCTCTTCAGTCTCTAGTGCCTCTTCCTGGTCCTGGAGCTGCTCCACCTCCTCCAGCTGGAAGCGTTTCTCCTCCACCAGCTTCAGCTTCTCCCGCACACTCTCCGCAGACGACGCCATGTCGCCAGGGCTGCCAAAGAAGTGCTCACTCCTGCTCCGGCAAGAGATATGGGGAGTCAGGGGTGACACAGGAAAAAGGAAGGAGGTAGAAATAGGAGGAGAGAGGCAAACGAGAGGAAGAAAGAGAAAGATAGGAGAGAGTGAGAGAAAGGGAGAGGGAGAGAGAGAAATGGAGAAACAAAACAGGAAGAAGGGAGAGACAAAAGTGAGTCATAGTAATTAAAATGAATACAAAGAAAGTGCATAGGATAAAAGAGAGGGATAAAAAGAGGTAGAGAAACACAGAGACATAGAGAAAAAAAAGAAGAGTTTTCTCAGCCGAGTCTCTGTTGAATGGCTTTGTGCATTCCTGAATATCTTTGAGTTGTTACTATTGTATTCAACAACAGACAGATTACATTGCAATGCAAATAAAAAACTCACACAAACAATGAACACAAGGTCAGTCTAACAGTCCTTGAAATCTAACAGCAAATAAAACATGTGATTGATGAATGGTGACTGAACAAGTGTTGAATGAAAACATCATCTAACCTAACTAGAGATAATAAACGGCAGATTTCCTGACAAGCACATTAGCATTTGGCAAACATGCTCCTCTGCCTTCTCAAGAAATACTACACCGCAATAAAAATAGACAGAGGAAACAAGGGAACACTTTTGTTAACACAGAGAAGGAGAAAAAAAAGTGTCGCTGATACATTTCAAATGAAACGTAATGGCGTGAGTTACTGGGTGAGTGAGTGAGTGAATCCACAGCCGTGGAGCAGAGAGCATCCAGAGGATTAAAAGCTTGTCGGGGCTCAGCGTGAGGCTCTTAACCCATCCCCACCCCACCCCTCCTCCTCCCCCGCTCTCGGCTCTCTTACCCGTCCGGGAATATGACAGGCACAGTGAGGCGGTCCAGGAGAGACTTCCCCAGCACCACCACCTCCTCACACGACTCCAGGTCCAACACCATGAGCTCAGCCTGCTCCGGGCTCTCTTTCAGCAGCTAAGATTACGCAGTCCCGAGGTAATGGAAACCCAGGGAAGAGAGAAAGACAGAGAGAAATGGGGGGGGGGAAGGCAAGAAGAGAGGGAGAAAGGAGAGGGGGAGATCTTTAATGTTTGAGACTTAACAGGCGCTCACGATCTCTCTGAGTGCAAAGGCTGGAGAATTTCAGACACTTTGAAGGCCAGAGCACATTCTGTGGGCCCTTTATCTAAATATTGTAGGTTTTCCTTTCTGTATTTTTCCCATGTGGAGACGGCAGAGACATGGTCTGCTCTTTACAGACGGCTTCAAGTTGAGTTTTTGATTTTACTTAAGTACAGGAGGTTATTTGCCAACAGCAGCAACGCAATCCATTTCTGTATGTAAACAGCATTAAAAGAACACATAATAGAGACTCAGCAGATAAAAGACTTGAAAGCAAACAGGGACATCTACAAACAACAATGCATCTCTTCGCTCTTTATGACTACAATTTTCCCATTATTTTGCCCAGAGATGAATCTGCCTTTGTGAAATATTTCCTTTTTTACCCCTTTCCGGCAGCTTTCTTGAGATAGACATCAGACATAATGACAGACTCCAAACTTTCAAAAGCGGTTCAGTTGAAAGGGAAATAGTTGAAACGGAGGTATTCAAATGGATACGGTCTCACACTGCTGCTTTGTTCTGCCATTCCTACTCTGTCATCACATACAAGTCTAAATACATCTGCTATTAGTTAGAAGAACAATTGTCGGTAGGTGTTCCTACTGCTAAGATGACAAAGGCTGACGCCAAATAGAGTGTAAAATTGAGGACTATGATATTTGGGTAGTGCTGATTAGAGTGTTGAAATGTTCTAATTCAATCAAAGTTCTCATTACGGAGAAACAAAGAGAGCAGTGAAGATTCCAACAGTAAAAGTGACTCAAACTGTGAAGCCAATTCGAACACGAAGAAACTGTGCAGACTGAAATAGGAAAGGTGATTGAAATAGGATAGGGGAGAGGAGCTTTAGTTTAAGTTAGGGTTGGGCTGTAGAATGCAAAAGATTCTTGCAATTGTCGGCTCTTGGTTTTGTTGAGATAAGATACCAAACTCTAAGTGAGCTGTTTGCAGACATACACTCCTCACTTCTGTGCCCATGAGACTACAGAACTTAGTTATATTCTCTCTTCATCATTAACAATTAATATCGTCCAGTAACACAGAAATATATAAATACTGAAATGTCCTAGTAAACACTGGTAATGTTTTAAGTCTGCAACAACACACTGCACTGCACACATGCCATACGCACATTCTCTGCGGAGGAGTGGAAGGAGCTGGCCATCTCCAGCCGGTGCACTCGTTCCTCGGAGGTGACGGAGAACTGCTTCCACACGCGGTTCAGACGGGGCAGCGTGTCGCCCGAGGAGCGGGTGGTGCAGCGCAGGGACTGGCACAGGACCACCGTGGCCTGGAGGAGCTGCCGACCATAGTCATAGGTGCTCTGGAAAACACACACACACACACACACACACACACACACACACACACACACACACACACACACACACACACACACACACACACACAAAATGACACACAGACTAAACTTTATTGTAGACAGTGCTTACTGTCAAACTTAGGACTTGGGTGCTCTGGTACACTAAGAACACACATACTATTTCTCCTGAAAATCACAGTGAAACTAGATCAACTTTAAGAGCAACAGAGTCCACAGCTGAAACTCACACAACTCCACAAATCAATAACACATTCATAAAATATGCCTTCTACAGGTAGCATAAATCTTCTAGTGTAGGAAAACAACACAAAAATGTCAATTACTTTTTTCATTTCGCAACAAAATCAAATTGGTGATCCCATTTTAAACTACCGTCTGCCACCGATATGTGTGTTCAAATGTAAATGTGTAGTAAATCACCAATGACTTGTATGCATGCCTGAGTCATGGGCAACATAAACCAACATACAACAATGTCAGTGTCTTTACTGACCAAACCAATGAGCTTTTCATTCAAAAGCATTATGCAAGCAGGTTCGCCTTGGAAATCAGGGTGAACATCCTACAAACCTGCATGCCACTTCATACTTTTTACAGTACTACTCAAATATTCAAGGGTCAATCAACATTAGCTCATTTTCCCTCTTAATTCAAAGGAAGCATGCTTTATGTAAGCAGGTTCATCTTGTAGATTAGAGCTATCACTTTGGAGGACTTATAGGATAGGATTTTATAGGATTTCAACACACAGCAGTCATTCAGCTGAGCCAATTTTGCTTAATGTTGTACCTGTGCAACATCAACAAACTTTTTGTGCTTCTCCAGGAGCACTTTGGTCTCCTGTGAGTCATCGCCCAGTCTCAAGTGGGTCTTCAGCAGAGCGTCCAGCAGCTCCCCCAGCCACTCCACCGCCTGGCCAGAGAGGAAGAGCTCAGAAGTTAGACATCAAAGCCCCCACATCAAAAACATGTTCTTCAATAGTGAGAAAGGCAGTCAAGTGAAACTGACCTGTGAGGCGTCCTCTTCACACTTGAAAAGCTGGACCATCTGAAGCATCTTCAGTCTCCGCACATCCACCATATCTTCACACCTGGAGAGCGACAGCAGGATTATCGACACAGACTTCACACATTTTGTTTTTCATTTTTTTCCAGTCCTACTGGGGCACTGAAAATAAATAGGTTTTTAATGGTGTAACGGTAGCCTGCTGGTACGCGGCTGTGCAGTATGTACGTTAGGTAACTCTCCCTCCCGATGCCTTCTGAGATGAGCCAGTAATAGATGCTAGCACCCATGAGTTTTAGCTCCCTTGCTAGCAGCTTGCGTCCCAATCCGAGGTGCTGCAAATTATGGGTTTGAGTACGGGCAACTACGCGGTCAACACAACATTGGACACCAGTGCCATTGTAACCTATGCTCAATTTTGCCTTTCGAGTGGCCTACAATGATGACTAACTGACCTTTGTTTGCGGAGCTGCATGTCCTCCATGACACTGTGGATGTGGTCGACATTTTCCTTGTTCTCCAGCGGAGCTTCTTTTCCATACGACCAGGAGGCCTGATTGGACATTTGATCCAGCAGAACCTGACCCTTCTCTTTGAGGCCTTGTAGGGCGCCATCTATGGGCAGATGTGAGGAACAGCAGTGAACCACAAGCCAACACATCAAAACATACATAAATAAACAAAAGAAAAGGTCACACAAACAGCAGGTGACTAAACCAACCCTCCATTTACCCAATCTAAGTTGACACTGCCAATGACGGCAAAGGTGCCAATAACGTTTTCTTTAAAAAGTGTAAAGTAACTCTGCACCTCATAGATATTTCTGACAAAGCACCATGACCAATACCAACAGACTAGAATAAACACACACACACACACACACACACACACACACACACACACACACACACACACACACACACATTACAAACAGCAGGTTATAAAACACCTACAATTCCCCTACTGAGGTGTCAGCTGATAACTATAAGCCAGTGACAGAGTAAAACTAGATGGCTCATGATTGCTACTCTTGACAGGGGAGAGCCGTGACGAGGCTCAGAGAGCGCAGCGGATGCTGCTAAAGCTCAGGTCTACTGCTCACCCACGCTCTTCAGCTTCTCCTCCAGGTGCTTGAGGGTCTGCTGGATGGCGGCGCCGTCCGCGGGGGCTACGTCGGCACAGAGCATGCCGAGCAAGCCGTCCAGCTGCTGGGACAGCTGAGGGGGAGGAGGAGGAGGGAGAGAAGGAACCGGAACATGAGCCAGCGCCACCGCTGCGTTCACCATCACATCATTCAAAAGACAGTGAGTGTTTATGGATGTTCCCTGCTGTGCGCATGTTTTTCTGCGAGGTTATAAGGGGTTTGGAAGTGGCTGGTAATGAGGACAGAGAGGAAGTAGTCTTCCCACAGCAGGCTGAATTAGTAATAATAATGATCTGCTAATTAGCGCCGGTTTCCAGCCAAGAGGTTCGGCTAATCGGAGTGAAATCAGTGGGCCCCAGTGCACCCAAGAAGCAAAAGCAGGGAAACTATTTCACCATTGTACCAGGAAACTATCAGTTGAATTGACCTGATTTAAATTTTCTTTTAAACCAATTAAATTCATTTGATTTATAGATTGGGTCATTAACAATAAACAGGACTGGAGTCAAGTTGGAGGGGGGCATTGCGCTGTGGGGCGTTCTGCAGGCGTTACAGGGGAGTGGGTGTCCAGTAGCTGAGAGAGACTTACATCCTGGGCGGTGCCGTGGAACTCGTGGGCGGACTGCAGCACGTTCTGCCGGGACTCCAGCTGGCTGGCCTGCCGATAGCAGACGTCGCTCAGCTGCTGCTGCAGGGCCTTCAGCTCCAACAGGTCCTCCTCGTCGCCGGCACTCAGCAGAGCGGCGATCTGCTGGTTCAGCTCCACGTACACCGCAAACCACTCCTACAGGAACAACAGCCACAGCTCCTCTGTTAGAGGCTGTTACACAACAGTTGGGTCTGGTCGAATCATTTATTCATTTCTGATTGGACAAGAGGCAGGTCTGACCGAATGGGGATATTTGGCCGAATCACAGCCGTGGGGATATCTTTTACCAACCCCTACTGGCACTAGGCCTGTCACGATAACAAATTTTGCTTGACGATAAATTGTCTCAGAAATTATTGCGATAAGCGATAGTGTTTCCAGCTAAAACAGCTATTCCCCAACAGATTAACATCCAGCTTGACTCAACTTCACTGACCCCAACTAGATCGGCACGAAACTTGGGCGTTGTAATTGATGACCGACTTAACTTCTCTGAGCATATAGCTTCTATTGCAAAATCATGCCGGTTTATGCTTTACAACATTAGGAAGATCAGACCTTATCTGACACAAGATTCCACACAACTTCTTGTTCAGACCATGGTCATCTCTAAGCTGGACTATTGTAATTCACTATTAGCTGGCTTACCCGCTTGTGTAACAAGATCATTACAGCTGATTCAAAATGCTGGAGCACGCCTGGTCTTCAATCAGCCAAAGAGGACACATGTAACTCCTCTCCTAGTTACTCTCCATTGGCTCCCTATAGTAGCCAGAATTAAATTTAAATCTCTCACTTTGGCCTATAGGACACTAACTAGATCTGCTCCTAGTTATTTTAATTCAATAATCAAGCCTTACATGCCCAACCGCCCACTGCGGTCTTCTGGTGAGCGTATGTTGTGTCGACCAGTCATAAAAACTGGGTCTAATTCCAGACTCTTTTCTTCAGTGGTTCCATGTTGGTGGAATGAACTGCCCAGTGCTCTCCGTTCCTGTGGTAGTTTTGGGTCGTTTAAGAGGGGTCTAAAGACATTCCTATTCAACATATACTTAGTTGTTTAAGCGCTTATGTGTTATGGTTTATATAATGTTGTTTTTATTTTAATTGGGCTGTTAATTAATTTGACATTATTGTTTATTATTGACATTCTCCTTAATGTAGTCTTAGCATGTTATTGTTTTTATATTATTGATTGAATTGACATTATTGTTTTATTATTGCCTTTCCCCTTTTTTTACATTGCTTTTTTTATTAGGCTATTGATTGAATTGATATTATTGTGTACTACAACTATTCTCCTTACTATATTTGACCTAGATTTTAATCTGTTCCCTGTTCATTTTTAAATATTATTATGTTGTTTTGTATTTATATGTCGCTTTGGACAAAGGCGTCTGCTAAATCCATAACCATAACCATAACCAATATTGTCGTTCTGAGAATTTTCCTCGGGAAGAGGAAGACGGCCCACTTGTTGTGTTTTTTTCCCCCAACTGGGAAAACTGCAGCGGATGATTGTGTTTTAGATGCATATGCATGTTTGTTGTGTTGCCGCTTTTAATTGCGACTGTTTTCCAACAAATGCGACACACCGACTCGCACACGTTCAGTGGTTCACCACGGGCATTCGGTTTAAATCCGAAATGCTCCCACACTGCAGCTGTCGCGTTTCGCTTAGAAACCAATTCCATCTTTTTTGTCTCGAATAGGCATAGCCTATTCGAACTCGCAACTAGCTTTCTCTCTGCCTAGTGCCTACCGGTATACTTCTCACGCGGCTCTTTAGCTGCACTCTGTGGTAGGCTACGCCAGTAGTTCCGCCTCCCCACACACCATGCGACTGACAAGTGACTGACATGAGGGTTCACTCATGGTTACTCTAAGGACCCGAGAGAGAGAGAGGGAGAGAGAGACGAGGAAAACAAACAAGCATGCAAATGGCATTTATCGTGGCCAGAAAAATTATCGAGCTAATTTTAATTATCATGCGATTAATTGATTTATTGAATATCGCGACAGGCCTAACTGGCACTCATCTCATATTGCTTAATTAAAGCATAGTAGTAAACCCAGCATGGGCCTTTGCTGAGGGAACTTGGTAAAAAAAACATCATATACCACACAGCCACTCCTGTAAGACGACGTGTGCCAAGGCCCGTTATAGCACAGTGGTACCTCCAGCACAGGCATTAAAAACTCCACGTAGACTAGAGGAGAGCCATTGCTTGGGTTATGAGGACATCTCCTCGTTTTGATACCTGATCATAACAAATCTGTGTGTCACGTTGGATAAAAGTGGCTGCTAAGAACCATAACCATAAACACACTCTGTTGCACACACACATTTCACCCAGGGAATCTAATACACACTCTACACTGCCAGCCACTGGTACACAGCCAGTACTTTGGCCATTACAAATGACTGCGCTCTCCATAGCCGTGATAATTATTATATGCACTAAATGTCATTTAAACCATTATCTGTCCAAATGCACACGGCATTACAGAGCATTACGGAGAGCAGAGTTACTGTGCATTATCACACATGATTTAACCAAATCAGAGGAATCTGGACGCACTGCCGGTTTTCTGAACACTGCCAAGAAAAGAGCCGCTTTATCCAGAATGAAAATGGGCCATTTCCACCAGTTAAGTAAACTGCTGGTGGATGGATAAACTGGGTGTTAATTACTTTACAGCATGCCTGCATGCTGAGAGCATCAAGACCACCGCACCAGCTGAACTTTCACCAATTAAGACATTGAGTAATACCGCCCCCTATTGGACGCACATGGCACAAAAAATGAGAGAAGTGATCCAATGAAATCTAATGATCCTTCCTGCACTTGAGACTTAATTTATTTATTTTTCTTGTGTTTTTGCCATTATAGGCCTTTGCCGCACTCTTCCATATTAATGAAATCACGCTTACACGCGCACATAGGAAAAGTGAGGGAGCTTGGGGGGCCTGGGAGATAAAAAAAAAAAAAAGTCTCCACCCCGAGCCAACACACCGACTACTGCAGCCGATATAATCTCATAGAGCTAATGGAATCGGTCCGTCCCGGTCCAAATGACCGCAGGTCCACAGGCTGCCTGTGCACCTGATGGAAAGGGGGGGAAAAAACCTCAGCGCAGACCAAAAGGAAAAAGTCAGCAGGTCTCTCAAGCTACTCAGGTATATTGCTGTGTCCACTAAGTGTATTAGCAGGTGCAACCGACTGCAGTATTTGGGATTTCCAGCTGGATGAGTCAGAGCGCAGGCAGGGAAGGACAGAAACCTCCATCAACACCACAGCACGCTGCCTCAGGGCATTAATGGACCAAAATATTCTCGCAGACCTGCGTATATATCTCATACATTTTTAACCATGTAATTTCGTAAGATATATTTCATATGCACATGTTAACAATTTAATAACATATTTCATATATCAGATTTGTTAGCCAACCTATTGTAGATGTACTGATCTCCGTGTAATTTTCTCTCCCTGTCTAAGAGACACATTGTGCAGGGCAGGAAGGGGGAGGGAGGGACAGAGAGACTGGTGTCTTACGCTGTGTTGGCTCTCGATCTCCTCGTGCTTCTGCTGCAAGGCCTGTGACGCCCGGATGGAGTCCCCGATCCCCCACTGGGCACGGAGCTGCTCAGTGCCCGGACCCTCCAGCCAGTTCACAACCTGCACAGAGAGCAGAACACACACACTTTAATTACCTCACACACACGCACACACGCATACACACACACACACACACACACAGCCCCCTGCAGGTGAACCAGGAGGGAGCCCTAATTGGACATCATTAAAAATCAGGAGGAGATAATATCAGGAAAATCAGATGGGAGAGGACCGCAAGATGCCTTGAGAAATAATCGAGTGCAAACACAGAGACAGACTGACTTGGAATTAGTGTTTCAATGCCAAGTGCTGTTGGTTTTCGTAATGGCATGCAACAGAGCAGAACAAAACAAAACAAAAGAACATAATGCGACACACAAATCGCAAATGAACAGTGCAGATGTTACACGATGACAATAGACTTCCATTGGCCTCATTTTTGCCAGGCATCGGTGGCTGAGTGTAGGTATTGCCCCTCCGAGGGGCGATTCGTCTCACTCGGAGCGTGACATAAATAAGTGGAGCGTTTGGCGCTGACTGGGGAAGCAGCTGGCGGCACTGGGCACTTTGAGGGAAGGGAGGACAGGGTGATGAAGCGCCTCATTGTTGGCGGATGACAGAGCTGTTTCTCGGGGCACACACACCGCACCCCCGTCCCCCCCTGCCCCCCTTTCTACCCTGGTGAAGCCAAGGCGAGTCCTCGCTCCTGTCTCCAACGGCTCCGAGCGGTTAGGCTTACAAACCGCATAACGCCCCCATCCTCAAGCCTTTATACCCACCCACACCATCACCGATCCAACACTCTATGGTGGGGGTTTTTCCACCGCAGATAAGAACTAGGCCAAACTCCTTCAGCCCAAAAACGCTGTTTCGTTCACTCTAACCAAAGCACCGCTGCCGCCTGACATCTCTGTCGCCATGGTAACAGACATTCAATTTAGATTGACTGGATTTCTTTTTCAGAGAGGGAGACAGGGAAAAAAGGTCTCCCATTTGACACACTTCTCCTCATGAGATAACATGACAACGCCGATGCCGGCATCTTATCTGAGACTTAGTGGAACCGTATGACTCAGGCTCACTTTGTTGCTGGGGGTGACTGCTTTTGAGAGCACAGCATCGAGAAAGGATGGGAAGAAGAAACCCACTCTGTTGATGACATTCTTCTTGAAGTGTAGCTCGTGCACTGAAATCAACTGCTTTTTTTTTCTTTCCAAGGACACACACCCAGAGAAAGTGGGGAGGTTATGAAATGAGAAAAACGCTGAAAAGAAGCACTCGGCGTACTCCCACGCACACCTTTGGGCCAACGCTGTCAGATCACCAGAAAACAACAGTAATAACAGTTAATATCTCGCATTCAGCGAGACATCCTGGCAGGGAGGAGGTGCTTTGAGAATGGACAATTTTCTGGGAATGAATGCGGTAATCTTTATAAATACAGAGTGAAGACAGGCATTTGTGAGACCAAGGGTACGCCAAGCCATGATAAATCAAATGACTTCTCAGTGGGCACAGCCACAGACACACAAACACACACACACACACACACACACACAGGATGAAGAACTTAAAAAACATAGTGCCTCCACAAAGTGGTGCATAATAACAGTTGGTCAGAAAGGTCTGAAGACAGCTTTCACACTAGTGTAGTCTCTAATCTTTTCCAAATAGATTCACTTAATTCTATTTAAAGGGGAAGAGATGTTCTTATTTTCGAGAATTTGGAGCATTGACACTTCCTGTATAGTTAGGATGGCTCACAACAGCACATTTCTGTAGCAGTTCAACATTGAGGACTCTTATCAGTCTCAACTATGGTGGCACCCACACAGCTGAGCATGAACTAAAGTGTGCTACTGTTGGCAACTCTGTTTCACAGACAATGATCTCCACAAAGTCTTTCACTCCAAACTTGTTTAGATTGATACTGAGAAATAGAAAATTGCACTGTCTGCTAAACAGACAACAATGGATTCCGAGAGAAAATCACTCTGCTATCCAGGAAGCTGCCTTGTTGACTCAGGCTCAAGGACTTTTGGTTTAATGTTTTGGGTCTATTCCCTGAGTTCTCAAATGACCAAACCACCATGGCCTTCAGATGGAGGCTGACCACATCCTACATGCGAGGCACAGCTCAAAGGCTGGCAGGGCAGCCTTTAATAACACACAGCCCAGACACCATGAGCTAGTAAGCAGCCATGAAACTTGAGCATTTGCCAGACAGTTTTAGCTTAGCGCAGTTAACATGTCATGCTCCGGTGGACATATTACCACGTACTTAAAGGTGTGATCATGCACAGAGCATTGTCTTTTAGAGTTAAAAAAAAAACATGGGATGGCATTTTGAAAAAGTGGGATTGAATGAGACTGAGACACTGGCTATGTTTAGAGACATCTTTCAAATCCACAATGCTGTTTGGTAGCTGTGCATTAATTCTCATAAAAATATCATGTCATGTCATGCCATTGCCTTTTCACTAAAGCTGTGGGAATCCATTGAGCAATCAATGAAAGAGTCAACTCTTTTATTTTTGTTCACAAGTATAGTTGTGGACATTTTATTTTTAGCCGTACCACTGCCCCGGGAACCCATTCAGTGATGAGCCCCGCGGCAGTGTTGTCCTCTCCCCTACCTGCATGACCTTGGTCTGGATCTCCTCCAGCTGCGAGCGCTTGCTCCTCTGCCGGCACACCTCCTGGTACTTGGTGTACTCCTCCCGCAGCGAGTCCAGCAGCTTCATCACTTGCGGCTGGGCCAGCAGCTCGTCGTCCATGGGCGACCAGGCCGTGCCCCCGCCCCCGCCACCGCCACCACCACCGCCGCCACCGCCACCCTCGGAGCCGTTGAAGCGCCGCTGCTGCAGCTCCGACAGCAACTCGTGACCTGAAGAGACAGGAGAGAAAAGAGAGGGATGGAGAAAAGCGGGGAGAGTGGAGGAGAGGAGAGAGGGAAGAGAGAGGAAACGGAAAGAAGGGGGACAACGGGGAGCAGGAGTTAGAAAAGGAGGCAAAGACAAGGTCAAGATGTGGGTGGTAAACACAGAGGCCGCTCCCATTGCTCACCTAATAGAGCATGGTGCTGACAACAACAAACAAACAACAACAAACAACAACAAGGTTCAATACCCTTGGAGCACAAACACAGGCTAGCTTTACTCTACTGTCGGAGAGCTGTCGGAACACAATCCCAGCATCTGGCACAGAATCTGCTGGGATGGTTTGGAGAATAGATTGTATCTGACGTGAGGCATCCTTGAGAGCTCTGCACTGCCACACTGATGTGTTCCTCAGAGACGTAGGCTGTGTGTGTTTGTGTGTGTCTGTGTGTGTGTGTGTGTGTGTGTTGTGTGTGTGTGTGTGTTACAAATAAACTCACTAAAAGGAGCAGCAGGAGAGATTTAAAAACATTAACACTAATGGGAAGGGATGAATAACATGTGGCAGGAGGACTGGAAAAAAGATGAACGGAGGAAACTAGCAATGAGAAGGGAGGGAGAAGTGGAAGGGAAATACCGTCACAGAAAAAAGAAAAACAGAGAGCAGAGGACAGGACAGGAGAGGCTCTCTGAACGTGACAGGGAGCAGAGCTGAAGCGAAGGTGTTAGTGTGACGGATGGCAAAACGCTCCTGCTCGACGAGATTATTTCAGCTACAAAGCTGTCACACCGGGGCCGCGCTGGGGAGAGAGTTCTTCTGGGGTGGAGCGCTCGCCCCTCATTTGTTCACATTTTTCAGCGAATCTGGGACGCGTAGATTTGACTAAAAAAAGAAAAACAAGACCCAACCAGCACCTCCAAAAAAGGGGAAGGCAAAAAAAGAGAACTCCTTGCTTGTCAAGAGGCTCTTGTTTGATTTCACATTTGTTCTGTAGTCCCATCTGTGCTGTGACAAAACGTAACAACAGCTGAGAGACATGCAGAAAAAGAGAGAGCATGAAAGAGAATTGATTCTCACACAATGAGCCATCAGCACAGGGGGGTGAGTCACCTCTGCTCCACAAAGCCATTTCTTCAGTGGGCAGCACTGTACAAGAGACACACTGACCACCAGCACCCAGACAATGGGCCCTTTACACAGCCAGCTACACGCTGCCTTTTTGCAGTCCTGGGTAAATATTTTCAGTGCAGTAAAAGGGCTTGAGTAATACGCTGAAGAGACCACCCCACCCCCCTCCCAGCACCAAAAAACTGCCAGGAATCCAGGGGCCCAGAGTGGAAAAATAGCTTTACCACTGCCACATCATAGGACTGGGAAGCCACAGTGGCGAGTTTTACTGGCAAAGGGACCTGGAGACATTCACCAAAGCAGACTCTGTAAAGCTCAGAAGTGCTGGATTGTCTTTGGTTGTGAGTGACTCAAGGGTTGGCATGGCTTACCTGTTTGTAAAACCGTTTCTGGGTCGAAGGATGGCAAGGCGTTACAATCTGGTGGTCTGTTAGGGAAAATAAGAGCTGAAAGTTAATGATATGGATCGGCAGGGCAGATCAACAGGAAGTCAACACACTCAGTGAAAAAGAATTGCTTTATTGTTCTTTCGAGAGGGAAAACATGTCAGTTTCTTGAAAGTAACTCTAAGAGCATCCGATTTGTTTTGAGTAAAGTTCACACACAGCAGTTCAGGAGCAAAATTCAACATACTGTTTGTAAAAACCACGAGCCATTTCAATGACTCATATTTTAAAAATAGATAAGCATAAATAAATCAGATGGTGGAACACATTGCTGAAACTCCTGGCATACTTGGAGCCATGGAGACTGATGGGTGGGGAGAGGAGACCAAACCCACCTGTCTTTGTCTGGCTGGTTGGACTTTTCATTCTCATTGATGACCGCTAGCTCATCCAAAAGGGACGTGGACTCCCTGGTGAATTTCTCAAAGACCTGATCAAAACAAAAAATGTGTAAACGTGGATACAGATTAACATACAACTCTATAAAAAGATGAGAATGGGATGTGCACACAGCCAAGGACTGATCTAATGCATGCATACCATTTGTATCACTACCCCCATAGGATGACATCTATTTTTAAGTTTTAATTCAATAACTGAGGGAAATAATTTGCAAAATCATCTAATTATCATTTCCACTACGACTACTGAGAGCAATCAGACTGTATAAAACACAAAGATGAGGCAGGAACACTGCTGATTACTAATGGAAGAGGGTCAGGTTAGAACTGTTCCCACAGGAAGGCCGTTGCCTTGACTTATTTTTATTTGAAATATGTGCTAAATGACTATTGCAAAAGCCACATAGAAATGAAATCACTAAGTACAGACTACCAGAGACTCACTAATAAAAGTGTTGCAACAGATTCAGGGAAGCTGAGAAAAAACAGCAGGCATGTTAAAATATTCAGACGAACTTTGGCTAAACTGGGTAACTGTTTGAAACAGAACAGAAGTTCTTTGATGATGATGCCATCAACATTTTAAATGCACTGCCTTGACTCTATTCTGCCATATGAAACTGTTCCACTGTGTGAACCATTTGTCCACACCTTCCATTTGTCATTTTCCACTTTTGGACAAGGCTGAATAGAGAGCAGACCCTGTATTAGGGTTCCAAATGTTGCACTTCAAAACCAATTCTTCATTATGATTATCTACATCAAAGAAGCAACAGCATGACAATTAGGGAGTTATTACCTGCAGTTAATGTTGCAATGACAGTATGTGATGGGAGTATTCTGTAGCTACAGTCCCTAAAAGACCTTTATTAATGTTTTGCTGAGGAATATCTAAGCTAAGCACTTACTAAGTTGCAAAGCTGTTGTAGAAAAAGTGCTAGCACATGGGAGCTTAGCCTCCACAGAAATGTGCACAGTGTGTCCTCGCTTTAATGTTGCAGGAAGCTGCTTTCTTTTCCTTTCCTCCTGTCTGTGACTCACCAGTCTCTTGTTGACCCAGTCCATGTGGTCGTACAACAGACTCCCCCCGAATTCTTCCGTCAGCTGACACGGCTCAATGTAGCGCGTCAGTTTGTTGGCCGACACCAGGATGACCTGAAGCAGAGGAGTGGACAGAGATGAGACTGCTGCGTAGATTTAGAGAGAAAAAAAAACAAATATACCTCCACCACCCCAGCAGGTGTCTAAAGAGGTTCAACAAACAACAAAAACCTCATTCAATACAGAAAAGAGGGCCTGAAAGCCACAAGAGTGGGTTAATGGTTCAATTCGGCGGAAATCTCTCCACGCCATGATGCACGATTTCCCCGTCTGGCCGGGAGGAACAACACCCCTCCCCGTGACAGAAATGTCACCCAAGGTTAATCGTCTATGAATAATTTATTTGATATTTCCATTTTCAGTCAAGCAAGGCCAGGGATAAACTCAGCAGGTGAGGTGGCCTTCCCGCCCAGTCGAAATTACAGCCCAGCACTAAATGTCACCAACACTGATCACCCATGTGCACCATGTATACGAGAGAGAGAGAAAGAAAGAGACAGAAAGAGAGAGAGAGAGAAAGCACAAAGGAGGAGAGAGTGTCACAAAGACAGACAGACAGAATGAGTGAGACAGCAGAGATGGTGAACAGATAGAAAGAGTGAAAGACTGAGAGAGAATGATGGAGAAAGAGGAGGGCAAAAGCAAAGCCAGAGAATGAGTTGACACACACACAGGGAGTGAAAGGGCCAGAATGTCACAGAGCTAGAGGAATGGTGAGGGCAAACCCACTGGGGGTCAGAGAGAGGTGTGTCCCCCACTCCTGCACCCCACCCTGCTGCTGAGAGGTGTGTCCCCCACTCCTGTCCCCCCCGCCGCCCCCCCACCCCCCAGCTGTCGGACGCTCCTGTCTCTGAGTCATGCTTCCTCCCTCCTGACACCAGGCTGAGGTTCAGCAACGCCCTGACGTGAGTCGCGACCAGAGGATGGGAGTCAACAGCTGACCCCCACCCTCTCCTGCGGATCATCACAGCTGAGTCAACACGCAGGCCAGCAGACGCCGCCACCACCCCAAACCACCATCCCCCACACGTCCCTCTCTGGACGCACAAATACAGGCACTTAATGCAGACACACACTGGCCAAGCTTGTCGCAGCGGTCTACAGAACACACAGGACGGGATATAGGCCGTGCTCAGTATTCACTCCGTTTTTCGTTTTTGCCTTCTTCTATGCATACCTCATCTCTCTCTCTCTGTGTCTCTCTCTCTCTGCATAACTGACACCAAATAAAGATGTTGCTTGAATGATTAATGTAGAGGACTAGAAATAATGTTTCTGGAGGAGTAACCATGCCAAGGAAAAACTACCATACGGATACACTTCTTAGTGATTGTTGTGAGTGGTATGGCAAGAGAACTGAGAAAACTCCCAGGAACTGGTATACGCACGTGTGTGTCTGTGTAAGAGAGAGAAAGGCTAACTGCTTCCTTTGTTTTTTTTTAAAGTTCACATGGAGAAATTTGTTTTTCTGTACAACTAAAGCATAAAGGAGCCATTATGACCCTACTTTCCTTTCAAACAGAATCAAAGGAAAAGAAAGTAAAAAAAATCCTCCAAACCACAAGACCTTGGCTAAACAAATAGTGTTATCTCCTCTGAAACTCAGCTTCTCTGGAAGTCACCCAGTGCTCCAGCATCTATTTAAAAAGGTAGGTCTTTTTAAGACGGCAACTTTCTGAATCTCCTCAAACATTTGACCCTGAACTACCCCCTGTGTCGAGCATCATAAGCAGTGCCTTGGGAGGCTGCCAGCCTGGTTCCACACATCCACAAGGTTAACGGTAGGATGCTAAGCACTCCCACCTTCACACTGGCTGCAAGACCAGGACGCCCCAGAATTCTCTCCTGACTCTGCAGACAGCACTTATATATAGCCGTGCTCCATCTCTATAGCCAGCATGCAATGCAATGCAATGCCATCGCGGCACTGCTACTGCTGCTGCTGCTGCTGCTGCAGCATCGGGAAACAATCAAAGTGCTAATTTGGGTTATTAATGTTTCACGGCACGTTCGCGCCTATATACATATTCATGGCCGTGCTTTGGTCCACACAGTGGACGGAACAGAGACTTCCTCAAAAGAGAAGAGGAGGTCAGGAATGGGGGAGGGTGGGGATTGTGCAGCGTATGGCCATCCATGCCTTCATCGGGGAGGAAATAATGTGGCTTGAAGGTATAAAACATTATTTTGACGGAAGATCAGGCACGACTGAAGCTGCCAAACCTCCAGCAGGGGAAGACATAAAGGAAAACAGAACCCCCTTCCCCCTCCACCACCCTTCCTTTGCAGCGTAGCATTAAATCAAATTACTGCTGGATCGTGACATCTGTATATTTAACCCACACTGATACCCACTTCTTTTCCTAGGCCTGATACATTTTTAATCATTCTCAGATTGAGCTTGGATTCAAAAGTGCACAGAGGAAGTTTCATAGAAGATAATCTTTCGTGCAGTAGCAGCCCTGCAGCTTGGGCCTCCAACAAACTCAAAAATCCCCTAAAAAAGGCCGTTTTTAAGTTAATTAAATCATGCTGTTCAATTAACGAAAATATGCGCCCTCTTAAACATAGTTGGAAAGTCCTCAGAGATCTAAATGGCAAACAGGAAAAGTACATTTCCTTGCGAAGGGGTTTCCAGGTCGGGCTGGCATTTCCATATGCTCACAAATTACTGCCAAATTGGCTTCTGGTGACGGGTTTTGAGATCAAGAGCTTCCAAGCCGCTCGGCATGCTCGAAATGCCCGAAAACCCACTCACACACCTCGTCAGTCACACCAGTCGAAAATGCCCATTCATCACTTGGTGTCCTTTAGTAGGTCAAGAGTGTGGTAACGAACGGCTGTTTTCACAAGTATCCCCATTCACGACCCCATTCCCCCCCTTATCCTCCCAAAGTCGGGATAAATTGACCTATTCTGCCAAAACTGTGCCATCTGGTTTTCCGAACGCTTGTTATGAGGAGGGGGCGAAAGGCTGGAGGGGACGGTTGGCCCAGATCACTGGAGGAACAGTTGGAGCACAAACAAATCTGAAAAAAAAAATCAGTGTCAGGACACACACACACACACACACACACACACACACACACACACACACACACACACACACACACACACACAGTCTCACACACACGGGTGCAAGCAAACAAACAAGAAAGCATGAGCAAACACAGAAATAGAAACACACACACACACAGACACAAACAGACACACTGGGGACTCTTTGCCGGAGACAGTGGTGTGACTGTCCTTCCATGGACACGTCACCCGCCTGTTCGTCTGGATGCACATTACTGTTGCCAGGCAACATGACATTATTAGTTCATGCTGAAACAGAGCGTGGTGAGTGACAGACAATTAGACAAATGAGCCTGGTCTCTTCGGCCACCCATTTACCTTGGCCCTGACTGTCTGTGGCAGAGGACCCCCCCCCCCTCTCCAACAGCAACTCAACCCCCAACCTCCCCACTACCTGAGCCCGTCAGGTGGCAGAGAGCACATCACCATCCTCTCCAGAGCCATTCAGTCATAGACCAAACCACCAATGATGCTCCACTTAGTCAGGCTTTATAACAGGGAAGAGGCAAAGGACAGCGGACCATGTAGAGGTGATGAGTCTGATGAGGCTGCGGTGGTGCGCGTGTTATTCTAACTCTACACTAAAGTTAGCACAGTGAGTCACAACTGACTGTCAGGGGAGAGCATCATCCCAGGAAACTGAAACATTCCCACTGCTGCTGATGACATCTTTAGTCATCGCACACAGCTAGGGAGATCAAGAGTGGGTTTATTGTGGTCTTATTATACTTGGTAATGTAATAGCTGCTCATGAACATAGTCAGCTCTGCAGGAATCCACACACTTTGGCTCTAATGCCCTGACAAAACTTATATAAAAAGGGTCATTTAATTCTCGTGCATCATCATCATCAGTCAGAACTTAATTAGGGGACTACACTCTGCTCATGCAATACAGCCACCTTCATACGGCCAAACAGAAACTGGCAGGAAACAAATATTCAGCCACTGTATGATGATCCAGACCTGTCCAGATCAATTCTCCCCTTTCACCCAGTTTAGCAGCCGCGATCGCGGAACACTTCCCAGTGGGC
Organism: Alosa pseudoharengus; assembly: GCF_046254945.1. Classification (NCBI taxonomy): domain Eukaryota; kingdom Metazoa; phylum Chordata; class Actinopteri; order Clupeiformes; family Clupeidae; genus Alosa; species Alosa pseudoharengus. The sequence goes on along the minus strand of NW_027468718.1, from coordinate 41,466,712 downwards.
TCTGATCTGACGACACAGCACAATCCGTCTGCGGCGATATACCCCGGGCACGGTGCTCTGGACATGCACCGCTGCAGAGCCATGCGCCGGCACAAAAAGACCAACGTCAGCACAGTTATGAGACGAAGAACTCCAGTACCCCCTTACCCCCACCCACCCCCTTCTTCCACATTAGACATGATGAGCTAGTCAATGCTCGCCACTATCCGGGGCAATTTGCCAAGGAATTTGAAATCGCAACCTAAAGGCATTAGCGTCGCTACCAGGTCCCAGACCTCCGTAAATGAAGATGCGTAATTTCATTACAAGGAGCGCCATTAATCCTAAACTATAAAGCCAATTACTGACATGCATACAAGAGACCTCTGGGATGTAACTAGCCTCATTGCTTTGTGCCTTCTGCCTTTAAACATAGCAGCAATTCGCTCTCTTGTGCTGCAGTGGGGAAAACAAAGGCAAATATCAATAGTGGATACTAGAACAAAGCCGGAGGTGACATTTAAAAAGATTAGGCTTTAGAGAGGAAGTCTCTAGGAAGAGTGTGGCCATCCTCCCCCTTACTTATGGGTGCAAAATGAATTCAGAGCGAGATAGCTGAACCAGTGATTTGCAAAACAATGCAGCCGTGTCCTGATCTATTTGACGCCATGCAACACATCAGTAAACATATCAGCTCATCACAAGCAATACATGATTGCATTTTCACAGCACATCCTCCTGCATGCAGCCAGGGATGCAGACGTGAATTCCCTGAGGACAGTGCCCACAGGGCTACAGCAACAGGGTTAGGACGAGTTTCTCAGTGCTTACCTCAAAGCCTAGACGATCCTTCTCCTTCCAGAAACAGAAGTGGGTGACTTTCTTGTCCCAGAATTCATCAGGTTTCACGACACACACCAAGGACACCTCAGCAGGAATGACATTCTGAAACAGACACGGCCATATGACCCGGTAAATACAGCCACGATTTTAGGCATTGCCTCAAAAGTACTTGCACTTGTAATCCTATTCCACTTCTCAAATCCTTGTCTGGGTTTTTTGATGAGACATAAAAATGTGGTGGAAAAAACGTACTTTTTCTTTGCTACACCAGCATTTCTAATCACTCTCATGAGCAACTTTAGGTAAGAGTACGATCATTTCCCAATGTGCTATTAACTGGGCGACTGCGCCACCAACCCTTTCATATTTTAAAGCATTATAAAACAAGCCAAGCAGTACAAGCCAGTATAAATACTGAAACCAAATTGTGCTAAAACAAATTCTCTGGCAGGTCATTGTGGTTGATTTGTTTGTTTTCTTTTTGTCACCATTGAATCCAGCTGTGAGTCATGACACCATGTTTCAAAAACCAAACAGGCTAGATTAGGGATTTGGGTGCTCTCTCTCTCCCTGCCTCTCTTTCTCTCACACACTTCTTTAAACACAACCATTCAATCCTAACTCAGAGCTCAGGCAGAAAAAACAGGGAGTTAGCTATCTGCCAAGCGCATTTGCACAACGCTCTCAATCTGCACTGACAAAATCAGGTCACGGCCAGCACGATCCCGACTACCATGGTCGGTGCATTGGACTGCGGGTCAACACTGAGAGAGAAGGAGAGGAATGGAGAGAGAGCTTTCCCCAGGATCGCTGAGGGAACCCCTTCAAAGAGGAAAGAAACACTAAATGTCACAACGAACAATAACTCTGCAAATCATCTGCAGAGGAAAGAATCGAGCACCATTAAGAGTCATTTAGGACCCTTCCAGATTAAATCAGTTTCCTTTAATTGCTTCTTTGACTTTGCCTTCCCAGATTTCCGTGGCTGTGAAAAAGCCAAAACTGTTTTTAGCCCTGTCTCAGTAATCACCAAAATGGAGACATGTGGTGGAACACTTCTCCTCTAAACAGCATGAAGAACATATAAAAACACCAGAGCCAAAATGGCTCTGAGCTGGGGGAACAACTCAAGTAGGTCAAAGACAAAGGAGTTTATTGCCGTTATTCTGCCCTGCACTCCACATTCCTACAAATGGTGGGAAAAATAAGGCGGCAAGACTGCCTTCTCTCGCTCCAAGTCACAACTAGACACAAGATATTCTAAAATGAGGTGTTTTTGTCCCGGATAAGGCCGAACTCCACGGCAGTTTGGTTCTCATAGTGCCCTTCTTTATATCCAAGTTCTGGCAATGAGATTATTCTGAAAGTACCTCCCCTCTGACCATTGTGAATATTCATTAATTGGACAATTATTTAGTCAAATGGCAACAGCAGCAGATGCCTGGCTAGCATATTCAGAAGTGATCACCAGGGAGCCATAAACCTACAGGAGGAATCAACTACTTTCTCTCCGTCAGCACCATTGTCATGGCTGCGGTGTAGAAGCCTGTCAGAGTGCATCATTATGGCTTAAGAGCATCAGAGCGACCATCTTACCTGCAGCATCAGTACCACTGTTTTCACAACATTCCACTGTGACTTCCTCCCGTCCACAATGACTGTGAATCCTCGTGCTTTGCACTTCTCACTGGTTAAGATGGAACAGAGGGAGAACAGTACAGGGAGATAATCAACAACTGTTAAATAGCAGGAATTAATGTCATGAGTAACAACACTGTCTGGAAATAGTCTGGAGTCACTTGCTGAAAATATGTTTTTCCTGTTGCCATTTAAGCTTGTCACCACATGCTGATTAGGGGACAAATGTTTGGTCAGCAAGTACAATGGAGCTCTCCCAGAATTAGGTGACCAGTAATCCCTGGAGAGCAGACTGCCGGACAGATTTTGTTCAGTTGGCTAAGAAACCCAACCCAAACATAGCTAAATATAAGTGGGGGCATCAGTTTCAGCTTCAAGAAGAGAGAGATGGGTGTGTGTGAGTGTGTGGGTGAGTGTATGTGGGCGTGTGTGTGTGTGTGTATGTATTGAGGGGGTATTTGAATGTCACTTCCTTTAGTCCAACTCTTCAGTGGAGTGAAGAGGGGGTATGAGGTTTTACAGAAAGCCCAAATGCAGTGAGGGTGACCCACTTGGTTCGATGAAAAAAAAGGGCGCACAAAAGGCCGTCGGGCCAGCAGTTCATATTAAAGTCAAACATTCCCAACTACACACGGCTGAACTGAGCCAAAACAAAAATGTCCAAAGTCATAAGCGATATTTGAGGCTCGCAGCCCTTTTCTGCCTAACAAGCCAGAACCATTTGAGTCAATGGGCACCAGGGTGGCTCACATGAATTCCGCTGCCTCCGATGCACGCAATATCCAGTTCAATAAAAGCAGAGCACAGTGGTCCCTGGGAGAGCAATCTATCAGTGCCATCAAAGGCCCTGCTACCAAAGTGGAGCCAAAAAGTCTTTCAAAGGCACGGGAAAATCAATATGACCATATTTTAATGTCAGCATGATAAAGTATTAGTGCAGCTCTTGCTCCATTTGTTAATACGATTGGACGGAAGACAAAAAAAGCAAATAAATGTGGTAGAGGTACATTAAGTAAAACAAATGGTGTTTTTCCTACGAGTTGATACAATTTAATAGAGGCTCTGATTTACTGTGGAATATGGGCAATAACACTGAGCACTGTAGCAGGCGAGGGGGCCTACAGTACGGATCCCTGGGCTGGCTAACCTGGGGATGCCGAGGAGATAGTCCAGCGTGGCACTCAACTCCTCCATGCTGGTCTGCTCCGTGCACAGTGGTATGGTGAGGATCAGCCCACTGCGCCGGTCCTTGCCTCCTGGAAAAACAACAAGGGCCGAAGAACACGTCAGGAAAAATTGCGCAACATGAGCCAGAGCCTCACTAAGATCACTGAGAGAGAGAGAGAGAGAGAGAGAGAGAGAGAGAGGAAAAACCCTGTCATAATAGCTGTGCTCAAACATTCCAAGAAAACCACGCCAAAGCGCTCAAAGAAAACGTGTCCCACAGACACTCGTGAGCCTACTTTCTCACTCGGCCGCTCGGCCTGTAGAGTCGCTGCGATGTCGAGAACGGCGTCGCTAAAATGACCAGACTACATTCCTCAAGGATAATGAGGCATGTTTTCAGTGGTAAGATTTTATAACCTTAAATGTTAGGCGGAGACGCCGCTGACTGCAAGCTGTCAGTTCTGTGTCATGTGGAACATCCAATCTAATTAAGTGAGGCACCATATTCAGCTACAGTGAACAAAACCAGCTGAATATAAAGGTCAGCTAAATGGATGACCATTACAATACCTAAAAAAAAGAGCAGACCCCATCCATAGCCATTGGCTCCCCAACATACACATGCTTGTATTGTGATTCTGTGGTTGCAGGGACAAGTGTCCTTCAGATTGAGTGAGTGCATGATGAGACTCAGCATCTCCAGAGACAAGGCTGTGATGTAACACCATGACCTTCACAGCAGAATAACAACCTCAGTAGGAAAATGCAGCCACCAGTAAAGAGTTATCGTGCGTCAGAGTGCTGCAGTTTGAGACAGATAGACACCTAGTGAAGGCAGTATATCAGTCACAGGACCACCACTGTTTTTAATTGTATTAATTTATTATATTGTGCCTGAGAGACCCCAAGGCCCAGAGATCCTTTAACTCTGTCTGAGCACTAATGGGAACATTATGGTAATTCATTCATTAAGAGTAACATTAAGCATATTTAGCATGTTGCATATAGAATCAAGACATAATTTTGGATAGGTGGTGCATGCACTCTGTCAAGCTGGTTTGCAAGTCTAGTGATTTAGTTGTAATTGGCACTGAGAGCACAGTGGAAGAAAGAGTATTCTGTTCATATTCAGGAACAGGTCCAGTGCTCACAGGAAACCAAGTTTGGGGTCATCTGGGTTCTGGAGTCATCTCCCGAACCCACTCCCCATCACTCTCCCTCACTCATTTCCTCTCATCTTTCACGGTCATATGATGGCTGAAAAGCCCAAAAACACTTAACAGAAAAAGGTTCAATGTTATTACCTGACAAAAATGCCAGTTTCTTCTTCAGGACTGGCAGCATGGTTGTGGCTTCCATGTTGGAGGTGCTCATTGTGTCACAAGATCTGAAACTTAAAGGAGACTGTTTATGAGGGTAAATGTAATGCTACCAATACACTTTTAAATGGGTTAATACTACCAATATGCATAGACCATCGATTATGTGGTCTGTCTGCAGTGCACGATATCACCAAAGAACTGGAATACAGAATTATTTTGCTATAGCCCAATTAGGTTAATTAGCCTTGTATGTCAACTCTTGAAGTCAGGAAAACTTCACAAGTCTGGCAATTTAAACTCAAAGCAATATTCTTTGATTTCTTATAATTCTTAAAATATATATATTTTATAGGACTACTTTTATATGAGACTTAGTCTTATACAATTGAGTATTTTATAGAATGCCTATGACTGGGCAAGAGTAATAAAAAATATATCTGTATCCGACTGACCCTACACACTACCTGTTTCTGCACGCATCCCCCATGATATATTATCTGTACATTTTCAGGATACAGGCCGAGTGTTGAGGTTGAAATAAACCCAGACCTTCTGTTGTCTTATCTTCTGCCAAATATTCTGTGTATCTTCTTTCAACCACAAGACTTGAACACACATTGTGAGATACTTTCACTCTTCACCAATATTCTGTATCTGACTGAGAGCTATAGATAAAAATAGTCCAAGTGCATTACTATTTCCAGGATGCTTGGATAGGTCATATCCTAAGTCATGTGCTGTCCACACACACACACACACACACACACACACACACACACACACACACACACACACACACACACACACACACACACACACACACACACACACACACACACACACACACACACACACACACACACACACACACACACACACACACACACACACACACACCTACCTTCAGTATGAAAATGAGAGCAAATCTCTGCTGTCCTTCTCTTCACACGTATCTTTCCTTGTCCATGTTCTGCAAAGAAACAAAGTCCAAATTTATATAGAAACGAACAAGTCAACACTGCCCAACTACACACTTGTTTCCAATCCCTGTTTGTAATAATGCCTTTGCCAGTGTGAAACAGCCTACAGAGAGGAACTGATGGACTCAGATCTGAATCCAACCAAACTCAATCTCTAGCTGGTGCTTATAGAAGGGGGAAGCAATCACCCTGAAATGTGGAGCGTAGTGATTTATTAAGCAGGCGAGGATAGTTCCAGATAAACTGCTTAGGGTGAAAATTCTTGCGTAAGCATCAATAATCACCCCGCAGCATTTAGATCCTGTTTTGCCCAGTGTCATTCTGGCACATCACCATGCTCTCTGCATGTCGAAGGAACGGACACCATAAAACCAAGTGACAAAAACAGGACTTTATGGACAAGGTTTAGGACATAGGCCTATTAAGGGAAGCATGGACAGTAAAGTTAATCCAAACTGAACTGTAGCAACAGCAAATTCTACCGTAAACTGCCCTAAATTACACATAAGCTGATCCACTTCATGGTAACATCTCTCCTAATGCATATTTCCATGGCAAGGCATCAGCATCCTCAACTGATGCAGGGTCATGTCATCACAAAATGTTTTTGTTTATAATAAGGGATTTCTTACGCATAATAGGTCTTTTGAAGAGAGACACTAGCATGTGCAACTCAATAAATAGATTGCATGAATGGGTTGCTATTTCTGACGTGGTCAGGAATGAACAAACTATCACTTCCGGTACTATAACCTGCGGATAGTAAGGAAAGGGAGAGGGACCACCATGTATTTCCAGACATTCTTCCAAAGTAACTATCATTTTGAAGCCTAAAACTACAATTAACAAGGCAAATTGCAAATTGATGGAAACCATGCAGTTGCATAGCTCATGTTTCAAGCCAAACTCAAACAACCTACCAGACAATTTCGTTATGTATTTTGCTAAATGTATCTTTCAGGGTGAACTGCCTAGGATTAAATTGTAATGCTGGTATGCATGCAAAAAGAGGTAACAGCAAACGTTTACGGTTAATGATGTCTTTGTAGGGCTACTTTTCAAAGAGAGGCTACTCACCAATGATATTCATATGGGTACCCCTCACAAATAAAGCCTCGGCAGAACTGAATGTGTGAATGACCGTCAACGTCAGCGATATATGTTTATCTCCCAACAGTAGTAGCAGCTAGGCTACTGAATTCGCCCATATTTTAGCGAGCTAGTGTGTTAACATAGCTGGCGAAGCCAAGTGGAAAGCTGCTGTTCCTACTTGGATTCACTGGATCCGTGGCCACAAAACAAAGCCTGTAAAGTGATAGGCACCCACCTCTATGGCCAAATAACACAAGCGTATTTTCCCCAAAATCAGTCAAGGCAAAACAAAGCCTCTTCGTGTTCGGATAACACTACAGTGGGCTACAGAGTTTAAATAATAAGCCTTACCCATCCACGTATGAATACAGCCACACCAGCACGCGGTTTTCCTAGTTTCCCTTGTATGCTACAGTAGCAGTTAGCATGAGCGTCACAGCAGGAGAGGCAATAATGTTACGCTTTTGCAGTGTGTCGACACAATGACCTATTTCTTTGAAGCTAGTACAGCTGCATCGCCACTGTTACTAACCGAGCATCGAAAAGATTTAGAATTAGACTATGTTTCTGTCTGTGAGGATACGTACCTTAAACAGACGTGGGCACTTTATGGATAAAGGTATTGGATGGTTGACTTTGCGTCTTGCAGCTGTTCATTTACAGTTATATAGTTGAATAGATTCCTGGGAAGATTCCGTACCGAGATTGTGCACAGTTGCCCAGTAATTTCCCGTCGTTACTTCTTTCGAGTGGTTATCAAATGTCTGTATTGGTGTGGTAAAATTAATATTGATACAAAATTAACGTCAGATAACTTACTCACTGCAATTGTTTTGCTTTGAGTGGGCTGGTTCAGGACAGCGTAGCCACTCCCAATTGAATATAGCCTACAGCAAAGGAACAGTTACCCAAGTGGGTGGTGACTAGGACCGTTGCAGCCTAGCTATGAAAATAGTAAAACAACGTTTTAAATCATGCATAGAGAGCAAGATTTTAACAATAACTAAATTGTTGCATCCACACATTGTCCACATACATTGTATCATTTTGTTGGCATATAGGCTACGAATTGACATGGTAGGTCAGATATTTTGCAAGTGTCAAAAGACCAATGAAATGTAGTGAAACTTAGATTTAGTGAGATTTAGCTTGTTGCAGTCCTTGACAACCACCCACACAGGCTACAGGGTGCCCCAGACAGGCTATGGTGTAAGACTGGGAGATGCATTTCAGGTCAGCAGATTAAACACCTACAATTGTCTGTTTAGGTTGTGACAGAAGTCTGGGTATTTGATTAAAAAACAGCCTATAACTTATGACAGAAATGGAGCACCAAATGATTGTTTGTGTTTTATTGAATTAGTCCATGGGCCAGATGAGATGTCGGTTAAGGTTGCTTATACTTTTTGAAAAGATACATGTCTGTAGTAACATTTTTGTTTGATAACCCTTCTGGAGTCACAGCTAAATTAGTGTTATCAGCTGTTAAAGTTACCATCCCCCATTGAAAAAAAACAAATTTTTGACACAGATGCCTATCTTGCTATTGGCCTTTGTCAAAGACATATTTGCATATTTGATTTTATTATGTTTGGTATCATTTCAAAGAGGATAATCTGCTTCATTCCGCTTTCATTCAAGTCCTTTTGTGAACACTTTGGACAAATACAGCTGACCCTGGAGCTCTTCAAACGTTTAATCACACACATTTTCCTGCCATCATCTTTTTTAATTTAATCCTGTGGCATCAAGGAGCATCAGAGATACAAAATGCAAATGCACTGCAATACTGGCATGACTATAGATTAAGAAAATGTATACTTTACCCATATTTTCTCATTCTGAGGTGGTGATTTTCAGCTTTATATCGGGCATGGCGTTTTTTGAAAAAAAGGTAGTTTTGCCAACCTCTGAGGTTTCCTTTGCTATTGGACTCTGACTTTAATTTCTACTAACCATCTTCTGGGCTTTGTGATTTTGTAGTTTATTTTGCTATTGCTGGTCCTATCAGTACTGTCTGACCATTTCTATTTGATCTGCATCTGTTGCCTGAGCTTCAGACAGTGACAAATGTATGCTTGTTTGTGAGGCCAAAACTGGTGCTTGAACATAACTTCTTGTCCATGAGGGGTTGAGACCAGACCAGGGTCAAAACTGAAACTTAAAAAGCCTCAGGGCAGGGCCACAAACACTGACCCTGAAAATGAATAAAATGAATTAATGAAAATTGATGGTTCTCTATCAGTCAAACTACTCAGCATTAATCAATGGTAATACACTCCTTGATCACGTGATCACCACTGAAGTCCTCTAATAGGTTCTGTTAAAGGGAAATTCCGTCGCAAAATGAACCTAGGGGTTAATAACACGTGTACCGAGTTTGTCCGTTCTCTGGGATATGTTTTCATGCTAATCAAACGTGACCAGTTTTACCACAAACCGCTAATAAGCGTTTATTAACGCTAATCTTCGGGGCACACGCAAAAGTAAAAATTTCTATCCCACTAACAAGGCTCAAAAAAGCACCACACTTCCACTGTAGCATGAGGGGCCCTACATGTAAACTGAAGCATTGAGAACTTTGTAAGTGTACAGACAGTTTATTAAAAGTTTAGAAACAGTACCGTTCACTTATACAAGTGGGCGCCATCTTGGGAAAACAGTCACGTGACAGTTCAGCTTGCGTTGCTCCAGTCCAACGTTGTGCAACGTGAGTTAAATTGTCACGTGACTGTTTTCCCAAGATGGCGCCAGCCTGTATACATGAACGGTACTGTTTCTAAATCTATCTTTTTGAAAACATATCCCAGAGAACGGATGAACTAATGTGTTATTAACCCCAGGTTCATTTTGCGCTGGAATTGTCCTTTAAGGTTCTATTGGCGCGAAGTGGCCTGGCTATATATTAGACGGCACGGCCAATAGCAAATACTTTTTCTTTTTTCAGCAACGTCTATTGCCACTGGTCTGAGAATGGAAGAATAGGATCTGAAACAACTGACGGAAGACAGAAGAATAAACATTTTCTCTGAAAATAATAAATAAAATCACAAAAAAGCAAGTAAGTCCGAGGCCGTCCAAATAAAGATGTGTGTCCAGGGATGTGGGCAGTTCATCCCCTCATCTCATGCCCGGACAGAGTTGGCGGTCCCACAATTCTGCTCGCACTGCGAAAGGGTGGGGCTGAAGGCTGTCCTCTTCCGGGCTCGCTTGTTTGAGGAGATGGACGCCAACGGCCCCCCCTCCCAGCCCGCCTCTCTCGGGGAGCCACTCGCGCTTTCTGAACGGCTGCTGGTCGAGCAGGGGGAGGCAAATTTGCCGGTCGGGCTTGCTGCAGAGGCCCCCGCTGTCGATTTTGCTGCGGCCTCTCCAGGCAGCTCTCTGGGGTCTCACGATGATGACAGGTGTTAAGAGTGGGCGATATATATTGTCTGCGATAATATCGTGATTGTTGTTTTAACAATGTGCAAATTTACATTATCGAGTATTTAAATAAGGCCTACTTATGGGGAAAACAGACTCGAAAACACGCATTGAAACCCCATACATTCACTAAATCAAGGAGGTGTAGACTATGCAGAGAAGCCCCTGGCAGCAGAGCAAGTGTCACATGATCACTAGTGGGTCCACATTGTCACACACACGCCTAATGTTTATTTTGTGCAGCGAGAGGTAGGCTAGGCCTACTTGGGATTTTGTGCGGCTACATCTGTTCAAGTAGTATTAATGAGTCACGTTTTTTCCTATATGGTATTATATGTAGAGAAAACATTGAACATTGAAAACACAAAGAACTCTTCTCATGTAGGCCTAACCTAACCCTTTTATAAATGGACTGAAGTTCGCTCTAATATCAATTATGCTAACCATTAGCATCTCTATGGGATTTCTCATATACATTAGCCATAAGCTAACACATTAGTTTCTATTCTGTAACTTGGAATGTTAGCCTACATGATTTCTCTTAAACAAAACTTTGAAGGAAATGACTGAGATGTACTCTGTTGGTCTGCTTAGTTTTACAGTGAATCTTAAAGGTTTTTGAAGGGAACTTCAGCTTCAGACTTTCTCTTGGGAAACTGTTAGGGCTATTCATCTTCTCTAATGTAGCTGGCTAGACCATGTCATTGCCATTGATTTGGTTAAAAAGTCACAGGTTAGGTTATTTGTTATTATTGTATTGATGATATTCATAAATAATGAGCTGTAAAGTAACTCAGACTTTTACAAATTTCTTTGAAAGGATATCGACTAATTATCGTTATCGTCAAAATCACAAAAAATATCGAGATATTATTTTTTGTCCATATTGCCCACCCCTACCAGGTGTCCCTTGTGGCTTCCGAGAGCAGCTCGGAGAGTGTAGGGGACGATGCACTCTTGGGGGAAACCCTATTCAGCCGATCACCCGTTCAAGGCTTCTGCCTTTCTCTGCCCTGCAGGGGCAGAGGAGCAGGGGCTGACCCACCTGCCCAAGGTGGAGGAGGCGCTGGCTGCCTACCTCGCCCCCCAGGGAGCATCAACCCGTGGTCCGGCTACTCTGCATCTTTGCTGCGCAGGGCCACCATCCCTTCCCACCCCCCCACTAGCTCCGATGACGATACATCGGCAGAGGCACAGGCAGCACCTGCAGCAGCAGAAGCCAAGATTGGCCGGTCAGCCCCAGAGGAAAAGTTTCCCGCAGCGGGGTGGGCAGCCGAGGCGTGGCTGGAAGAGGATCCGGGAACGCTCTGCGTCTCGCCTGGATCTCGCTGGTCAGCCCCAGGCCAGTTGATGGTTGTGACCGAGGAGGAGGGCGAGCCCCCCGCTAAATGCGCTAGGGGCCCTTCCTTGTGCAGTTTTTTTGGTCCCCAAAAACGATGGCAGTCTTCGGCCCATCTTTGACCTCCGGCATCTGAACGCATATTTATTAAAAATTGCGTTCAAGATGCTGACGCTGCAGCGCATTGTTCAGAGCGTCTAGCAGGGGGATTGGATGGCCACAATAGACCTAAAGGATGCATATTTCCATGTTCCGATTCACCCTCGGCACAGGAAGTATCTGCACTTTGCATTCGAGGGCAGAGTTTGGGAGTTCTCTGTCTTATGATTCGGGCTAGCGCTATCAACTCGCACTTTAACCAAAGTCATTCAGGAAGCGTTAGCCACTCTCAGGAGACGGGGTATTCGCATATTAAATTACCTCAATGACTGGGGTCTGCTGGCAGGCTCCAGAACCCTCCTGGAGCTGCATACAGCCAAGACGCTGGACCATCTCCGGCATTTAGGTTTCCAGGTGAACTGGGCCAAGAGCCGGCTCACGCCCGCACAGACGATCCCTTATCTGGGGCTGGAACTCAATTCAGAGAGCATGACGGTGAGATTATCTCCAACGCGTCAGGCAGGCCTCCGAAGCTGCATCAGCAGTTTTCGCCAGGGTGCTGTGGTCAGTGTGTGCGCCTGCTGATGCTGCTGGCAGCGGCCTCTCATGTAGTTCCCCTTGGCCTTTTGCGCATGCGAGATCTCCAAGCATGGTTTGCAGCGTTCTATGCACACCCTATCAGGGACAGGAACAAACGTGTTCGAGTGGGTGGGAGATGCTGGAGGGCTCTCGCCTATCGGTGTGCCCCTGAGAACCTTTTCGTTGGAGAGGGTAGCTCACAGGCATGTGGTGAGAATGGATGCCTCCCTCCTAGGTTAGGGAGTGGTGTGCAAGGGGCGAGCGGTCCAAGGTACATGGAGCGAGCAGCTGCAGCAGCCTCACATAAATGCACTGGGACTTTTAACGGTGCATCTAGCTCTTAAGCGTTTTCGCCAGCTAATCGCAGGGCGTGATGTATTGGTGCGGTCAGACAATACAGCGACGGTAGTCTATATCAATCGGCAAGTATAAGTATATATACTCTTTTGATCCTGTGAGGGAAATTTGGTCTCTGCATTTATCCCAATCCGTGAATTAGTGAAACACACTGCACACAGTGAACACACAGTGAGGTGAAGCACACACTAATCCCGTGCAGTGAGCTGCCTGCAAGAAAAGCGGCGCTCGGGGAGCAGTGAGGGGTTAGGTGCCTTGCTCAAGGGCACTTCAGCTGTGGCCTACCAGTCGGGGTTCGAACCGGCAACCCTGGCAAAGTCTGAAGCGCTAACCAGTAGGCCACGACTGCCCAAGGCGGCATTCAGTCCCCGCAGCTATGCGGTCTGGCAAAAAGGTTACTGTTATGGGCGAGGTGTCACCTCCTCTCAGTCCGCGCAGTTCATGTTCCGGGAGAACAGAACTGGGCGGCAGATATGCAAAAGTATAAGCAACCTTTGCCACCTTGAGTGGTACTGAAATCTCATCTGGCCCATGGACTAAATGATGATTGACCCACATGGAACACAGCTCTGGTAGTCTGGTAGTAACTGGTCTGGCTTTGGGACCCACAATTTCCCATGTTCATCAAGTCACGACCCATATTTTATACACAGTCTCACTCCCTACTCATCAAAGGTCTGACGCATGGTCAAGGGTTCTTGGCGTCAAATTCCAACGAGAAAGGTGTACCTTCTGCATTGTTTTCCGACGTGGGGGTCCGTCAGATAGACATTCATGTTAATCCCTCATCGTCAAATATAGACGAAAGGAAATAAATGTCCATCAAAGGTGATGCCGTCACGTTAGACTAATGATTTGTTTGAAATGATCTAAAAACAAAAATCGCAGACCATCAGAGCCATAGGCTACCTTAGGTTACTTTGATCTTGCATAATTTTATTCAGCTTTGGTGTAGGTAACGTAAGGTAAAATAATAATAATAATAACAATAATCTCTAACTAAACTAACACGCGCATATTTCTGTATTGCGACCATTGTAGCTTACAGTTGTAACGTATGTGCTCATTATAATAGGCTCTGCTCCTGCCTAGATTCGAACTCAGAACTGCCTGAAAGTTTCAGACCTGTTCTGGAAATACGTGCATTAACCCACTCGACTGTCAGACAACCTGTAGGCCTATTTGTTTGGAACATGCTGATGTTTGGCATTACATTTGTGAAGTCTTCAACTCTTGATGTCACCTTTCAAAGTAGACCTAGGCTACTCGACAGGTTTATCTTTGACGGGGTGCTTGGTTTCCATGTGACATTTTAGTTTGGATGTTTTTATGCACTCATTCCATTAATGCACTGCACACCACACACTGGGGTTTCTGTCCCATTTTGTCCTCAATTTAAGTGAATCCATATCCTAGGTTAAATAGCTTGTGTTTACCGCTAAAGTTATGTCTAACATGACCTGGGTGTCACATAAACATTGTCTATCTATGTCCATGGCAATGACTGACATACGAATAAAGTCTATCGAAATAAAGGTCCAATATTAGATCTGATAAGGTTTTAAAATGAGCGATTTCTCCTCGGCTCCGCGGCCCACCCACTAGTTAAGAAACACTGCCTTAAATCAATATGTCTGATTACACTTTAGATGAAATAGTACATTGCTGGAAAATAATGGACATTTAGGTAATGTAGAGAAGAAATTGTATGGTCATGTGGTAGTGGTAGTAGTAGTAGTAGTAGTAGTGATAGGAGTAGTAGTAACCTAGTAGTAGTAGTGGTAGTGGTAGTATTGGAATGACTGTAACATGAGAACTGGAGGTTTAATATGGTTGGGTTTGATTGGACAAAAACGATGTTGACAGCTAAGGAGCTTTATTGTATATTTAATGTGCACAGCAAAGGAAAAACTTAGATTTTTAACGGTTACTTTGTACCAAGAGAGATGTCTTAATATCTGAGAGAGTTACTGTGTAAAGGACTACGTGGCACTGGCAGCACCAGTGCTTGGATGGACTTTTTACATCTGGACTGCATTGCATTAGCCCATTGTTTTCCCAGAAAAACTGCTCAAGATATTTCAAGTTGGATGAGTTAGGAGAACAACAAGTTTTACTCGCCAAATGTCATTCTTTGGATTCATCCGCCCTCAGCTGCAGACTGTGTAAACAGGACGTTCTCCAAGGAAAATGTTCATCCATTGACACTCCAAAACCAGCATGCATCACACTCTTTGCTGTAGGTTTGTGCCCACAAAAAAATTAATCTGTTTTCATAGATTTAACCCAGAAGTATCACGTGTAGTTGTCAAGGTCGGATCTGTTTTGTTTTCCTTGTGGTCTTGTCTTGCCAGCACCAAAGCTCAAATGGAAATTCTGCAGGAGAGACTCCAAGCCTACATCACTCATCCGTTTCTCCCATCCAGTGCTGCCACCTCTTCTGTCTCTAAATAGGTCCATCTAACATGACTCTTTCTGGTGAAACTCAAGTATTTCAGAACTGTCCTCAGCATACTCAAAGTGAGTCCATAACCCTGTGTGTTTATAGCCATCCACTTACATGCCACGAGTACTCAGTTGATCCCAAAGTGATTTTAAGGTTGACATTCTAACACCACTGCTGCCTCCTGCCAGTGCAGAGCCATGCATATCTATTTTTAATCAGCGTTACATAATTTCAGCGTCCACAATGGACTATGTAATTTCTGTTGGATTTTCTATCCAAAAATCGTGCCTCAAATTTGTTTTTGTATCCCTTAAATCAATATGTCTAATTACACTTCAGATAGAATAGTACATTGCTGGCACATAATGGACATTTAGGTAATGTAGAGAAGAAATTTCATTAACACAGTTGAAAGAACAGCATTTTGGCCAAGCCTAAGAGCTAATTCACAAATTTCATTGAGTTGCCAATTCACAGACTGTTATTGGCGCAGCACACTGTTACATCGTCTTGTGCATATTGATTGCACTTACAATATAAGTCCTCTACGAGTACAGGACCATAATTATTATTGTATTTTTTTGTTGTGCCAACTCTGGACCCTGGCACAAGGGTATGACATATACAGTAGGGTGTTGCCAGCTTGGTGCATTAGTTGGGTCTTTTTAACAACATATTTAATCATACTCTTTACGCCAAGACCTAGAAATGTGGAGCCTAATATGGTATGGGGTGGCTCAAACTATCCATGTGACCTCCTGGATAGGCCCCTGTATATAATAACAACAACAACTTTACAGTGTCACGTCCCAGTCTAGGGGTTCTGTGGGACATGAGCAAAAGATAGGAGATGGCCAAAAATGGAAGTATGAATTCAAAAAGATTTATTTACAAAAGTTATAACAATAAGAAAAATATGGACGAACGAAAAATAAGGCTGCCCAAATGAAAGGCCTCAAAAGTAGGCCCAGGTAATGCCCAGCCTTTTCCTCGACTCTCACTCGGGGAAAAGGCAGGAGCGACAGCGACGGCCAAAAATCAGAGCGCGTGGCTTGTGCAGCGGTGTAGCATGGCGTAGTAGCAGCCAACCCAAAATTCAAGAATGCCCCCAAAACCAAGAGTCCTCCCAACTGACGTCAGCCGGCACCTTTTATAGTGCCAGCCCAGCAATTAAACCCCCTGCTGGACTGTCTGACATTAACAAAACACAAGACACAGAGAGAAACAGACACAGAAAGAAACGCACACAGAGACATAACAACAGTGAAGGGGATAATTTCCCAAACCACCACCAATGATGTCTGACACCCACCTGGGTGATGCACGGCAGCCATTATGCGCCAGAATGCTCACCACACATCTGATGTCTGACACCCACCTGGGTGATGCACGGCAGCCATTATGCGCCAGAATGCTCACCACACACCTGATTGAGGTGTATAGTGTATAGGTGTATAGTCTGTTTGTAATACGGTGGTAATGTTTTTTCAGTGACATTTGACTCCGGCTCAACTCTGGCCCAGACATGGCCCAGCTCTGGCACCACTCCATCTGTGTCAGACAATGTAGTGGATGTATTGACTGTACTGCTGTGTGGGGTGGGTGGGTGGGTGTGCTCACTTGGCGAGACGGCGAGGTCATTAGCGCTGTGGAGGGGGATGACCCAGGGTCACGAAGTATGACAGTATGGTTATTGTTTGATGAGTGTCAGCCTCATGTCACGGCCTGGTCAGTCACCATCTTAACCCCATCACACGCACTTGAGAGGTGTCGGAACAGCCATTTCAGTGTATTTATTAGTCATTAGTGCATGAATGTTTTTCATGGGACACTGGCTGGCTCTGCTTCCCCCGTGTGCCATTTTTAAAGATGGCTGCTGTGATGTAATAGTTCTCGTATCCTTCCCTGCGGCAGGGTTGTATGAGTAGAGTGGTTGTGCCCGTGAAACAGGCGGAAAGGACAATAAATTGGTTCAAAGAGTTTTAAATTGTTTGCTTCAAAGCCAGTAGGGCCGTAGATCTGTTTCCTACTGATACAAATGCAGCGGTGTATTGACCAAAACATTTTTTCCACAGCAGGACCAGACCATGTGTCCGTGTGCTTCATTCCTTTTTTAGCCGTTGAGCCACACTATTCTGCAATCGATTGTGATGTGTTGTTTTTAAACCACGGTACAATATTTGACATTGTTTAAGTTGATTGAAATGATTAAATGTTTCCCTTTGGCGTGCTTTTGCATTTTAAGGTGCCTGTTGTGGTCCCCCCTTATGTTGACAACATTGTAATTCCACAAATATCTCTTCTATATCTCACCAGTTGTATCCTTGATTGGATGCAGATTGTCTTTTGAATTCATTGAATTCAGGCTTGTCTCATCTATTTGTTAAGGCTACTGAGAAGATGAGGGATGGAGCTTTGCCCTAGCCACTTAGCATCTTAGGACAGGCAGAGGCGCACCTTGTCAACAGGCAAACCAAGCAACTGCTTGGAGCCCCGAGCCGCTAGGGGGCCCCCGACCTGGTCTTAGCGCGTTTGCCGGTGGGACAAGTGAGATTTTCGTCCATAAAGATTGAATGATGTATTTTGCGTGCTCCTGTCCTGTTGTTGTACAAACAGTACATCTGTAGGCCCTATGGTATGGCCTTATAAACAGCGGATCTGTGTTCAAAAGAGTTCAAAGAATCCGCACATATTTTGGCTACTGTGGTAAACGTCAATCGAGGGTGCAATGATGACGGATCAACATCGGAGTTTGGCATTTAGCCTAGGCTACTCAAAGAAGTTATAGTAGGCTAATGTTAATTGGCAGAAAGATTGAACATGGTTTGCTACATCTACGAAAGTAAACTTCAGCTAGCTAGCGACTGTTACAACTAGTTAAGCAAGGAGATGGTTAACGTTTCTATGTTTGTATTAGGGCTGTCAGCCATAACATGTTAATTGCGATGCAGTAAGGACCAAGCATACACGTTAATTTTTTTAGAACCCGATTGACGCAAAGTGCGTCAAAAAACACACCCCTTCTTCTTTGTTACATTGCTCCAGAACTGTTCATCGCAGCGAGATGAAACATTTATTGCGCGACAGAGCATAAGTGGGGCTTTCCAACGAGACTACGTACTTGTCTGTACGATGAAGTATGAAAAAAAAATCATGAAATTAAATCAAATTGCATCATATTTACAGTCTACTTCTCTGCGTTCACCTGCGCACCGATTGCTCTCGTTTGAAATACTCGCGAACCCGTGATCGCATCGATATGGTAAGCATATCAGATGAAAGAGGGGGCACAGGGCTATCCATTGGTACCATATTTATCGATCCTCCTGGCTTATAAAACCAGATGAAGTGACTGCAAAATAATAACGTCATGTACACAAACCAACGCTGCACACTCATTACTCTCCTTTGAATTACTCGCGGACCCGTGATCGCATAGATATGCCACGCATGTCAGATGAAAGAGGAGACACAGAGCTATCATTTGATACCAAGTACATCCTTCTGGGTTATAAAACAGACGGAGTGACCGCAAAATAATAACTTCATATAGCTGGATTTACCCCACGTTTTTGTCTGTTTTTGTGGCAAAGCATGTTTATAATCCAACGCTATCGTGTGTTTGTTTCTCTATGGCAAAGCATGTTCATAATCCGGTTTTGAGATCCTAGCAAATTCCTGCATGGCATCCAATTCAAGGCTCACATTGCATCCCAATTTGTTCAACAAAGAAACCCCTTTTTGCCTCTACTTTGTTCATGGCAATGCAGTAAAAAGTTGTTGAATCATTATGAAAAGTTGTGAATCATTATGAGTGCATAGACCATATAGGCACACACAGGCTAACACGTGAAGGGAATATTTTGTATTCATATTTTATGTGAATGGTTTAATGATTCAAGTCTTTATGACTTGAAGACTGTATAGTTCTTATGGTCATTTGTGATTGTGTACCCATGTGTACCCTGTGTGTGTGTCTTTGGTCTGTATGCAGTGTATCCATTGTTTATGCCTTTTGCCCATCACCAAGGTGTAGGCTTGGGTATCGAATATCGAGTATTGGTTGGAACCGGGACTATCTTTGCGATTTTCCCGGAATCGTTCAAAAGTTTAAATTTCGATTCCTAGTTTCGATTCCCAGTCCACCGACCTGAAGAAGAAACGGCTGAACACCAACGAAGAAGTCCATAGTTCATAGAATTAAAATTCATGGAGAAGGTCAGACTATTTCATTCAGAAAGCAGGGTTCCCGTGGATCCTTAAATAGTCTTAAATACAACTGAATTTTCGAGAAGTATTAAATGTGCGTATGGGACAGCCAGCGAGTGCAAGAGAGCGAGTGATGTCTCAATCCAGTTTCGTGTATTTAAGTGTAGTGGTTGCAGTGTAGTGGTTGCAGAGTGAAGATGTTTTTCACGGGTGTGGTTAAAGGTGTGAAAACGGTAATAATACAGTAGGCCTATGTACAAAATAATATGCCTGACGTTTTCGTGGTGTAGCTGAGGCCAGAGAGATATACAGGTAGCCTACGTGGAATGAGGAAGCCTACGGTAGAATGAGCGGGAGAAAGAGCGATAGGCTGGCCATACGTTCGAATTTAGACCAGACATATGGATTTTAAAAGCCCTGTCCGGCGTTCGGCGCAGCCTCAAGCCGGACGCTCATTTGTTCTCCTTTTTGGAGTTGCGCTTGGCATCTAAAATCGTTGCTCGGACGCAGCATCGTTTAACAAACTATGGACGCGAAGACTGCTGGTCAAATGATGTGCAGTGCTTCGCAATCAGGAGGAAATACTGTATATGTTAAGTTGATCTGTTTGCATCTTTCCAGCGTGTGTTGCTGGCCTAGCCTAGGGAAGAAAATATCTGTCTACGTTATAATAGCCTACCTGTAATATCTGTCAGCAGCTTGCTTGCCAGCGTTTCCCAGTAGGCTAGGCCTACTTCGCAAAAGTTGTGAACTATAACCGCATATTTTTTGAATGTCGGCGACTGGCTACATAAAAAAAAAACGTGCGTTCATAATACGTGCGTGCTTGAGATGAAACCAGCAGTTTTCAGCAGGATCATGCGAGGAGGACCTGTCTCTTAATTCATTTAAAACAAGTCAATGGTTTTACAATGTTTCAGTCAAGCTTTGGTTGGTTTAGATACAACTGGTATGCAAAATGTAAAGCAGTGGATTAACTTTAATTTGCTGTGCTGCATATTGGACAATAGATGCAAATAGTAAATTGTATAGGCTTATTAAAATATGTAAATAGCTTAGTCTAACTTTGAAAAAAATATTGAAGGGAATCCAGTCCAGTGCACATGCCTTTGGCAAGTAGCCTAGGCTACTTCAGACACAGGTGAAGAACAGTCAGCCTCAGCAGTAAGCAAAACCAAATATGTAGGCTACAGCCAGCTTCAAAAGCAAGCAGCCCAGACCCTAAAATTGGGCATTTATACTGTAGCTTTGAAGGTAATTCACACACAATTATTTTTCTTTCGCCAAAATATATTTGGTAACTTCTGTAGACATCCAAAATGGGGTGGGGGTTAAAATTAGTAGGAAAAAAAAACTATTGCATAAACAGTCATATATATCTTTTTGCCGTGGTATAGTCTTAAGTTTCATTTAGATGTCTTGAAAAGGTCTTAAAAGTCTTTAAATTTGCACTTGGAAAATGTGCAGATACCCTGAGAAAGACCGTTGGTTAGCTAGCTCATTTAAAACATTTTTTACCCTGCCTCTTAAAAAAATCGGAATCGAGAATCGTTAGGAACCGGAATCGAAATAAGAAATCGGAATTGGAATCGGAATCGTTCAAATTCAAACGATACCCAACCCTACCAAGGTGTGAATGTTTGTAGAACAGCATGTGTCCAAGCCTCTGAAGGACTTCCCAGGAAAGGGGGTAGTTTTAATTAAAAGATAATAGAAGCTGACCAGACCTGATGAAGGCCTAATCCTCATCCTCCCTTTCTATTGCATATTCAAACTGGGTTGGACCTAGGTGTCACTCCTTCTTTGTGTGTAACTTTAAATATGGTCTCTGTTAGTCAGAGAAGTTAGAAGAGAATATTGAGAATCTGGTGAAACCCATGATGGGGTGACACAAACATATACTTTTCTCCCTTGAGGGGCACTAGGCCCCTCATTGAAAAGAATAAAGCCTGGATTCTGACCTGCATCGTCCTGATTAAGTCTCAAGAGAAATATGGTAGTAAAAAATATACTATCACACGCAAACTCGGGTCAAGTCAGGTCAGATCAGTTCATGTCACAGATATGGAGCGCAGAAAGGTCATTTTTCATCACTAAATAAAAATAATGCCATTTATTTCTGTAAGGCGCACACCACATATGTCTGTAAATTGCTAAGCCCCAGGGAATCCCTCCACCATGGCAATAATATTGCCAGATTCAGGACAGTCTGCTCTACACACACATGTAAGGCAAGTCGAGCTGCCAGCTTGCAGTGGTGAGTTTTATAATATAATTTTTATAATACGCTTTTTGTATTTTTATTATTTAACATAATAACCTAATGGTGATATAACATAATGGTGATAACACTTGTTGGTAGGGCCCCCTTGGAATTTTTGCTTGGGGCCCCCACAGACTCTAGAATCGCCTCTGAGGACAGGCATAGGAATGGTTCAGTAGATAAAGTGATTATTTAGGCATACTGGTGCCTCTATTCCCAGAGATTATTTTCATCAGCTTTCCATATTAGGTATCTGGCTTGGACACTTACAATCAGGGATGTAGTGGAGGCTAAACGCAAGTAAACGCAGTTTATCCACCTCTGCAATTTCAGAAATAGAGTTTATCCACTTCTCAAAAGAGCTTATTCACCAATTGCAACTTTTAACATTCAAAAATCACACTGTATTATCCACATTCATAATATGTACACTCATCAACACTCTGGTTTATAAACATCGGACAATAACCTCCACCATCATCAAACATGATCTGAATGCCGTTTTAAAAATACAATACCGCATGGCGCAGTCCACCTTACCGTGATCATAGAATTCATAGTGCACCTCTAATTTTACCACTACACCCCTGCTTACAATGCACCAAAGCAAGTTTGTGTACAATCAACCCAGTAAATCTGCTACAGTAGCAAAAGTGCTGAATCTTGCTGTTGCTTTCATGCATCTTGTAAACTGTAACCTATATGGCAGTTCTATCTCCTCTCACCAAGTCCTCCACATCTCATACAGGGGTGCGTTTCCCAAAAGCATAGTTGCTAACCTTGCTATACCCCAGAACTGTATATTTGTCACTGAAAGCACTTTGCTCACAGTTATGTCACTGTTATGTTATGTTATGTAATATTGTCATATCATAATAAATGAGTAAATAAAATTATGTTTCTACTGTTTATGCCCGTTGTTCTTATTTAGGGGTCCAAGCAGTTAAAGTGTAACTTTCGCCAAAATGCAACCTAGGGTCTTTTTGTGAATGTACTCAAGTCAAACTTTCGTTTAAAAGCAGAATTAGGACGGAATGCGCCACTTTTAAGATTAACCGTATTGTCATTGGCCAAATGGCCTTTTGAATGGGAGTGGTAGGGGCGCTATTTTCATAGAAATAGATCATACTACAATCGCATCAAAATCGCTATTTTTAAAACACTAAGATGGCTCGATACAACATGAAACCACCAGGGGGTCTATACATAAACTCGAGCATTGAACATTGTTTGTGTCCACAGAGTTTACTAAAAAGAAAGGTTTTGGCAAGATAGCAACGAGTGGAAAAACCAACTGTTTGCACCAATAAAAAAACAACTGTTTTTCACCTATAGCGGCAGATGTCCTAAAATTGTAAATGTATCACTGCTGTCTGGCACTTTTCCTAAGTTACTGAAAACAGCTGTTGTAAAGTTCTCAAGAAGAATAACCTGGATGCCTCCATGCTAAACAACTACAGGCCCATATCCAATCTACCTTTTACTGGCAAAATTATTGAAAAAGTAGTCTTTAGTCAACTAACCACCTTCCTGACATCAAATGGGTATTTGGATAACTTTCAGTCTGGTTTTCGGGCAAATCACAGCACTGAAACAGCTCTCATTAAAGTTTTTCAATAACATAATATTATGCCTCAACACAGATTCAGGTAAAACATCAGTCCTAGTGCTACTTGACCTTAATACAGCATTTGACACTGTTGATCACAACATTTGTAGAACGTCGTTTATTGCATGTCCAATAGAAATGTGTAGCTGACCAAGCTTGTCTCTGCCTCGTCTTTGCTTCGTTTCTCGTGATTGGTAGATCCTACAGACACGTGACATGACTCTTTGTGTTCGTGAGACTCAGGGGAACGTGGGGAATATGCATAAGTAGGGAGTTCGAAGCCGAATGGTATTCAAAATCACAGATATTCACCGGAAAATCTTTGAAAGTTTTTTATTTCTATTCTATAAACGTTTTGAATATGGAAGCTTACACACTCACAGTTCAACATTGGACTATAACAACACATATAATCTTGTTCTATGGATTCTTACGGACATTTCAAGACCAGGTAAGCCATATGAATATATTGTTATGGGTGTACACAAGGATTAGAAGGCAATGATGCAGGGGGGGGAGGTGTTTTTTTGAGGGGGGCATATCAGCATAAATTACTTACTGTAGCTCACACCACACAGTTTGACATGGAATGGTGGATACCTTTGGAATCCTGAGATCCGTAGCTTTTTATTGATGTATGGGATGTCAATATTACATGAAGTAATGAGCCTACCCATTGATTTAATACACCCCACCACTCCCCCCCTCCCCCCAAATGGCGCGACGTCGTTCCGCTGCGAAGTAACTGGTTAACATGTTAGCATTGTTAGCATTTTTTGGTAAAACTGCTAAAAATGATTAGCTAAGTTAGCTAAGTAACATGGTTAGCATAGTTAGCATGTTAACATTGTTAGCATAGTTAGCATAAGTGCTAAAAATGATTAGCTAAATTAGCTAATCAGGGTTAGCTAAGTCACATGGTTAGCATAGTTAGCATGGTTAACATTGTTAGCATTGTTAACATTTTATAGCAAAACTGCTAGAAAACATTAGCTAAGTTAGCTAAGCAGCATGTTTAACATAGTTAGCATTGTTTACATAGTTAAAATTGTTAGCATAACTGCTAGCAAACATTAGAGCCATTTCAACTTTCAGTTATCGTCAAATATCTACCTATACACAGCCATTAAACTATTTGAATTGCAACATTCATTAAACTTTCAGTCTGTCAACAACTTTTAAACTATTTACATTCAACTTTTAAACGGTCTACTTTTAAACTGTCATTAAACAATCTATCTATTAAACTAGCTGTTCATCAACAACTTTTAAACTATCTACATTCAACTTTTAAACAGTCTACTTGTAAACTATCTATCTATTAAACTAGCTGCCTATCAACAACTTTTAAACTATACGTTTAACTTCTAAATGGTCTACTTTTAAACTATCAACTTTTATTAAGCTATGCAACCACCATGTCTATCCTAGCATCACCACAGTAACCATCTCTGTATTATCTATTTTAACTATACATGATATTTTACATCACAACTTTTGCATTTTCATGCACTGGTAATTCCTTGGAATTGCATTTCTAGTTAATTATTCCTTATTTTTAAATGATTTTACCTTGTGTGTTTTATGTTTTCTTTTTATTATGATCTTTACCTTTTGAACTATTATTTGACTATATTGCCCTTCTATGCTTTTATTTGTTATTACTGTTTGCTTTAAAGCACATTGAATGACCTCTGTGTATATAATGCGCTTTATAAATAAACTTGACTTGACTAAAGTGACTTGTTCACACTCAAAAGCGTTTCCATAGTTTAAGTATTTGATTATCATGCAAGTCTTTGGGTTTGAATCCTGCATTTGCCTGTATCTTGTCTCAATGTTGGTCAGGTACCCAAAGTACATTGTTTTGTAAGTGAACACACACACACACACACACACACACACACACACACACACACACACACACACACACTTATACACACTGTTACACTGTAACTGTTAATCCGCCACCTAAGCAACAACACTTGTTTGTGTCTGCATTCTGTGAGATATTGTTTCTGTCTGAAAATCTACGGCATTTTCTTAGGCACACTCAATACCTAATTTAATAAGTCATCGATCTTGCAGATCTGAGA